>NC_081567.1:14806189-14862437 GCF_022355385.1 Mustela nigripes | reverse complement strand
TTCACGGAATGGAATCATATGGGATGTGGTCTTCCGTGTCAGGATGCTTCACGGAATGGAATCATATGGGATGTGGTCTTCCGTGTCAGGATGCTTCACGGAATGGAATCATATGGGATGTGGTCTTCCGTGTCAGGATGTTTCACGGAATGGAATCATATGGGATGTGGCCTTCTGTGTGGGGATGCTTCACGGAACGGAGTCCCATGGGATGTGGCCTTCCGGGTCGAGAGAACGGAGTCCCATGGGACGTGGTCCTCCGCGTCTGGCTCTTCCACGCGGCATGTATCCGGGGGTCATCCACGTTCCGTCGGTGTCCCATTCCTAGGGCACGTTTTACCGGCCCATCATCGGTCACGGTTAGCGGCGTAATACATCCCTGCGCTTGCTCAAGCGGCCCGAGTGTGAACCCCTCCTCGGCAAGTCCCAGGATGACCGGCCGCGGGTCAACAGTAACCACCGCACGTCCGGCCCGGTTCCCTCAGCAGAACGGTCGGAGGAACAGCAGGATCGGCCCGGGGGACCGCGCTGCGCCGCCCCGGCCCCGGTCTCACGTGTGCGGAGCATCACCGCGCGCCGGCTCGTCACGACGGCTGCCGGGCGGACTCGCGGTTTACGTCCGGGGAGCCGCGGTCAGGAGCGGTCAGGGGGCGCCCCACGGTCATCACTCGAGGACGAGCCGCAGGTGGACGCAGCCGCCCCCGGGCACCGCCGGCGGCCCGCGCCGCGGGGCCGTCACCGTCACGCCGCGGTCACGCCGCCCTCAGCCGGAGCCCGGCGCGGGCACGGACTCAGCAAACGTGACCGACACAGCCGCGAGCGAGAACGAGACACTGACGCGTCCCGACCCCGGTACCGCCGACGTCTCGGCGTCCGCTTCCCGCTTCTCCCCTGCCCCGCCCGTCGCGTCCCTGCAGACCGACAGGCGAGGTCGTGAGGGACGGACGTTCAGACGCGCCGCGCACCTGCGGAGGGGACGCGCCCGCCGTCCTCCGCCGCCACCTCACAGCGGGCTCCGGGCTGCCGCGTGCGGGAGGGAGCCGCTGTGCCCCCGGCGCGGCCGCAGGATCCTCCCGCCAAACGCACGCCGCACGCCCGGCTGCACGCGTCCGGTCCGCCGTCCGGCGAACCCCGGGGGCGCGGGAAGGTCGCCGGGGACGGGGACGGGGACGCTTCTCCGAGGATGACGCGCGTACGAAGCGGAGCGCGCGCGACCACGTCACCGGGTCTCAGAAACGGGGCCCGGCGCGCGCGCGACACCGATGTCGGGGAACGGGCCGCCTCGCCCCCGCCGTCAGCACCCCCCGACCGTGCGACCCTCACGCCGCGGAGGCCGGTAACCCGACCGTCCGTCTGGAAACCAGCTGGTTAGTATCGGACGCCACGCCGAGCGCGCCAGCACGGGCGCCGCTGGCCTGCGTTCAATCGCCCTAAACCCAGCCGGGGCGCCGCGCCCAGCCGCTAACCACGCGGAAGTACCCGCCGGGTCCGCCAGGATCCCGGCGTGCCCCGCGGCGGTCCCGGCGTGCCGCGCGGCGATCCCGGCGTGCCCCGCGGCGATCCCGGCGTGCCGCGCGGCGGTCCCGGCGTGCCCCGCGGCGATCCCGGCGTGCCCCGCGGCGCGCAGACCCGGCGGCGGAGGCGGCTCGGCAGGAGGCTGTGCGTCCGCTAGCGACGGCGCGGGGTCGGCATGGAAGTGTAAGTCGTCGGGGGCGCGCTCCCGGCCGTGCGCAGACGCCCGCCGCGGGGCCTGCTGGGCCGAGGGCAGCCGAGGGACGCGGGCGTGCGGCGGCGCGGTGTACGGGGCTCGGGGAAGAGGTTGGGGCGGGACACGGGGAGGAAAGGGGTCCCCGCTCCGCCCCCGGAGCCTTCGTCCCTGCGCCCACCCAGTGCCAGGCGCGCGGGGCCCGGCGCCACTTGACCTGCGGCCTTTCCTGGGCCTGCTCGCGCCCTCATTCATTTCCTGGGGCTGTGGTCACCGCGGCGAGCTCGGCCGGGTCCAGCCGGACAGCCCCGCGTCCGCCCTGGCCGCCCCTGCCGAAGAGATGGCCGGTGCCGCGCTAGGGCTTGGCTGGCCGCGGGGAGCCCGGACTCGGAGGAGCTGCTCCCCGAGGGGGCTGGGCAGGTCTTCCGGGGAGGAGGAGGAGCTGGAGCCCGGAGCGAGGGCGCGGGAGCAGAAGGCGCGTGCGCTGCCTGCCCGTGGCCCGGCGGGTGGGCTTCAGGTCCACTTACGGCTCCGCTTGTGCCTCCCTTTACAGCAGAACTGTCTGGAGGTGTCCTTGATCCCTCGTTCTCAGGGATTCGGCTGCGCTTTCCTCCTCCGTCCGCAGGAACGGAGCCCTCCGTCTTGTCCAATTCCAGGCTGATTTTCCGCCCTCAGCCTTCTTGCTCTCTCAGCAGCAGGGGATGCAGAAATCTGGGTGTCGGCCCCACTGAGCAGAAGTCCGCCAGCAGCTCCTGCTTTGTGACATGCTCTTTGCATTCCCCCTAGTCAAGGGTCACTTCTCCGTGTCCTTGCCTGGTTCGCCCTTCCTCCCTTGCTTGGCTTCTGAATGTGGAGGTGTCCTCGAGCTCAGAGCGGGACGCTTTTCCTCTTGCTCCCATCTATACGCTGATAACTCCCGACAGCGTGTTTCTAGCCCTTTTCTCTCGTCGTCCGTCCAGTTGCTTAGTCCAGAAATCTGGACCCCTTCCTCACCCCCAGTCCAGTCATCGTCACCTTGAGTATATTTTATGTGCAGTTCCTTTTCGCCATCTCCGTTGCTCAGTCTGTAGTCTGTCCTCTGGTCCAGGTTAGCCAGTAGCCTTTGGCTTCCACTCTTGTGCCCCCTCCATTCTGTTTTCCAATCAGCAGCCAGAGTGATCCTAAAATATTAATTGGATCTGTGACGCTGGGGTGGCTCCGTCAGTTAAGTGTCTGCCTTTGCCTCAGGTCATGATCCCAGGGTCCTGGGATTGAGTCCCGCATCGGGCTCTCTGTTCAGCGAAGAGCCTCTTTCTCCCTCTGCCTGCCGTTCCAGCTGCTTGTGTGTGCACTCCCTCTGTCCCTGCCTCTCTCTCTCCCTGAGAATTAAATAAATAAATAAGTCTTTAAAAAATATATTAATTGGATAAAACTCATCTCCCTCTATAAAACTCTTCATTGACTTTATGTTGTAATAAGAAACATCCACATTCCTTGCTAGCACCTGTATGACCTTGTATAACCTCACTTACTCTCGAGCTGCTACTCCATACACACACATTTTCCACTGGCAGGTGGTTTCTGTAACCTTCCAAGGTCCAGGGGACCCTCTGCCTGGTATACTTTTTCTCAGTCCTGCTCCCTATTTATCTTTTTGTTTATTTATTTATTTGGCTTTTTTGTTTATTTATTTTTGGGTTTTGTTTATCTTTTTGATAGCTCAGGTTGAGTATTGCTTTTCCTTTTCCAACAATCCAAAATAAGTCCTTCTCTTGTCTCTTATTATAACACAATGATTTACTTTTCCTTCGAATAATTATAAGTTGTAATAGTAGATGCATGTTTACTTGTTTAGTGTCTTGTCTCCTCATGAGAAAGCCCCATGAAGCCCGGGGCTTAGCAGCTACATTTGGCACACATTAGATTTTCAGCAGATAGTTGTTGAATGAAGTAATATAACATTAATTTAACAAATTAATTAAAAGTATAATTGAATTAGCTAGTTTCCTTAGAGTCTCTGATTTTCTTAAGTGAAATGGTTTGAATCAAGAGATTTTCTCCAATAGCAGTCTGTTTTTCCCAAGGAGTCAGAAACTTACTGAAACCAATCAGGAATTTTGCAGCTAGCAATTTATGGGAAAGTGAGGTTTCTGTAGGGATGTGATTTGCGAGTAGAAGGACCCCTGGAATGGAAAAGTCTGGAGGCCGAACTTAGTTCCTTACTGGCCTCCAACACGAGATGTGGTCCCTAGCAGTATAGTCCTTAGGGTCTTCGGCAGAACTCTTTCTCTGGGAGAACAAACATATTGTGCCTTTTTCAGGCATTCCTAGATCCTGGAAGAAGGAGCAATAAAAGGAAAACTTCTCTGAGTTTTTACTACATTTTTTTCCTTCAATCACTGAATAAATATCTATTGAGCAAATAATACATGTAGACATATGCTAGAAAATTTTAAAGGTGAGGAATATTTTTGCTTTATTTGATTGGTAGAATTTAAAAAATAAAAACTTTTTGGTGGTCATTTGGAAACATTTTCCTCATGCGAAAGGATACAGAATATTTGTAGGAAAGTTAAGTATTTGTGTACATATAAGGTATTTTCTATTTGGCTAACTTTGTCTAATGCTTGGGTTATTGATATACCTGGAAAGCTTTGTATACACTCTTTCTAAAAATTCTTTTATGTATTTTTTTTTTAAATTTATTTATTTATTTGACAGAGAGAGGGAGAGAACAGAAGCAGGGGCAGCAGCAGGCAGAGGGAGAGAGAAAAGCAGGCTTCCCGCTGGGCAGGGAGCCTGATGGGGGACTTGATCCCAGGACCCTGGGATCATAACCTGAGCTGACGGCAGATGCTTAACTAACTGACCCCCGCAGACATCCCTGTGTTCACTTTTTTATTGTTGAACTTAATGTACGAAGTTAGGGAAAACAGATTGTCTTCTGTATCATCTTTTTGAAATCATTGTAAGAATTTCCTTCATTTTATAGCTGGAAACACTGAGAGGTAGAGAAGTTAGCTCATGGGTCCTGTAACAGTTCGGTAGTAAGACTGGGAAGAGGGTACTCGTTTGTTAGCTCTCCGGAGGACGTCACAGATTACTTTTGTTGACTTTGAAATCTGCCCAGTTTCTTGTACTTGAGTTTAGTTTTTCAGAACATGACTTGAATCAATAATGTAGGTTGAACATAGGGGAATTTGAGCAGTTCTCTTCGTCTTTATGTGCGTAAGTTAACTGTGTGGCAGTTAAAGGTGCTGTTTGCATGTGTATGTGTGTTTCTGAAGAAAATCTGCCAGGAGATCATTTTGTTCTGTTGATTCAGAATTCAGTTTTCCAAAGTAGTTGTTTATGTCCATTAAATTGACTCTGCAATTTAAGCAAAATTTACAGGTTGCATTTAAAATAGCAGGTCAGGGGTGCCTGGGTGGCTCAGTGGGTTAAGCCTCTGCCTTCGGCTCGGGTCATGATCTCAGGGTCCTGGGATCGAGTCCCGTATCGGGCTCTCTGCTCAGCGGGGAGCCTGCTTCTCTCTCTCTGCCTGCCTCTCCATCTGCTTGTGATCTCTGTCTGTCAAATAAATAAATAAAATCTTTAAAAAAAAAAAAATAAAATAGCAGGTCAACTTCAGTCAGCTAATTTATTACTTAAGGAAATTAAATGACTGCCTGCCTGTAAATGTAGATTCAAACAATCTTTAAAATTCATTTGGAATATTTGCTTTAAACACCTGTAATTAAAATCAGTACTAGTCTAAGTTCTCTAGGAAAATACGAAGTTTTGTGTAGGTGGGCAGTTTCTAGAAGTCTGAATGCTTGTGAATGTATTACACAAAAGTGCAAGCTGTGTACAGAGCAGACAGTTTCTGCTCAGTAGGAACAACAGCTTGTAAATACAAAATTGGCGGATTCTAGTCACCCTGAAAAAACACTGGAGGAAAATGCATTTTATGTCTTCAATTATAGGTTATATTAATGTCTTTTTTAACCTTATGGAATTCTTTAGTTTTACATTTCCATTTTTCTTAACTTTCTAGCTTGAAAAATTCCAAACCCATAGAACAGTTGCAAAAAGAGCACCACAGGGACCTTCCTATCCTGTATTTAGAGTCACTATTTGTTACCGTTTTGATTCATTTGCCTTACCTCTCTTACACACGTCCACATTGTTTCTCCGCATGTCTACATTCTTTCTCTCTCTCTCCACGCACACACTCTGTCTCTACCGAATCATTTCAGTTGTAGATACCATGTCATTTTACCCAGTCTTAAAAATGTACTTAACTGCAGGACTATTGTCACACCTAGGGAATTAGCATTGTTGTACCAATGAAAATATATTAAAATACAAAATCTCTCCCATTGTCCAGTGTCATTTTAGCTAATTTTTTAAAAAGATCTTTATTTATTCATAGAGCACAAACAGGGAAGGACAGAAGGAGAGGGAGAAGCAGACTCCCCACCTAGCAGGGAGCCCCACGCAGGGCTTGATCCCAGGACCCTGGGATCATGAACTGAGCTAAAGGTAGCCCCTTAACTGAGCCACCTTGGTGCCCCAGCTAGATTTTTTTTTTAACCACCGATTCAGAATCCAGTCAAGAATCTTTTTTTTTTTTTTTTTTTTTTTTTTGTAGTTTTCAATCAGGCTTTAAGAATCATATTTTTAGTTGTCATCCAAGTTTTGGTTGTCATAGTTTTTTAATCTCCTTTATTCTAAAAACAGTTTCCTTGCCTGTTTTTGTACATTGAAATTGTTACAAATGACACTGATATCTGAAGAATCTATACGTGTTGTTTTGAACTATGTTCCTCTTCTTGGGTTTGTCTGGTTATGTCCTTATGGCTAGATTCAAATTAGATGTTCTTTAACAGGATTGCTATAAGGGATGTGTCTTTCTCAGTGCGTCACATCATCATCACTGCTGTTCAGTGAGATAACTTGATTAAGTTGGTATCTGTCCGGTCTTACCATTTCCTGTTCCCACCAATCTGCCACTTAGTGGTGGTTATAGTAGGATAAAACGCTGTCTTAAAAACTTTTCTTGATATGCACAGTTCATTTAGGAACTGAAATGACTATAGTTCATTTCATCAAAGGTAGATCTTATGCCCGCTAGGCATTTTATTAAATAAAGGAAAGCCTAGCGTATATTGGCATTTATTCCATTAGTATTTACTGAGAAAAAAATTTTTATTTATCTTTCTAATAAAAGAATAAATGAATAAATCAGCCTCTGCCAGCCAGAATCTCCAAGATGGGGTACTTGTTTATCCATTGTTCTCCTGGCCCCCAAACACAGATTCATTAAGACATATGTGCAAGTGCTTCAGTTGAAGCCTCTGCCTTTGGCTCAGGTCATGATCTCAGGGTCCTGGGATTGAGCCCCACATGGGGCTCTCTGCTCCGCGGGGAGCCTGCTTCCCCCTCTGTCTCTCTGCCTGCCTCTCCGCCTACTTGTGATCTCTCTCTCTCTCTGTCAAATAAATAAAATCTTAAAAAAAAAAAAAAAAGACACACGTGCAAGAGAGCGACTCTCCTTTTTATCCTGGTTCTAGGTGTTCTTTGGATTCTTGCATTAACAGTATTGGCTTGGGTATTGGGGCCATAACTTGGAATAGCCAAGGGCAGGTTTTCCTAAGGCATAGAATATTCTGCATGAAAGAGAGGCTCTGAGTTGGAAATGAAGTTGTAGCAATGGCACCTGGGATGGGTCCCTTAGCCTTGAGGAAAAATAACATTTGTGTTATTTTTCCAGTTTGTTCCAGCAAGGGATTTCTTAGTTACAGTGTATTTTAGGGCACACAGGGAGTTTTAACTCTATTTCAAGCAAAGATAGGAAGAAGCCTTGTGGACTGACTTCCTGATTAAGTAGGGAGAGATGACATATGGTTTGATTTGTCCTTTTCAGTTTTAAATGAACCATATCATAGACACTAATTATGCATGGTTCTTCCTGTTTTAGATTCCTTTTAAATGTGATATTCTTTGTGACATCAGTGCAGTTGTGGTCATTGGGCAAAGCAGCACTTTTGTGAAATCCCAGCTGTTTGTTAAATATCTGGAGTGTTTGGTAAGCTTCACGTGTTGGTTAGATTAGAGTGCTGACGTCCCTGTGCTCTTGACCAAAGGCCTAGGTCAGATTCTTGTGTTCACCACCTGCTTGTTTTGCTTTATTGATTGCTTAGGGAAATCACTCATCTGTTTGGCCCATGTTTTTGAAATTTTGTGTCAGCATTTTCATCATACAGCCCCGCTCCTGGTTTAGGAACAAACAGCCGTCTTTATTATACGGTATGTCAGGTCCAGAGTGCTTCCTGAATTTTTAGGATTCTGCATTATTGGATTCCATTTGTCTAATCCAGTCTCATTTTTCACAGTTCCGTAGTTACCTTCCGCTTCAGTTAGGCTTCTTACTGCATGACCTGAGGCAAATTTTTAAATCTCTGAGCTTCAGTTTCATCATCTGCAAAGAAGGAAAAATAATAGCCCCTACATCACAGGGTTTTTTAATGAGGATTCAGTGAGGTGAGATCTTTAAAAAAACAATGGCTTCCGTTAAGGAAGGTCTTAATAAGTACCAAGAACAATGCTACAGTTTTAAAATTTGTCATCTCATTTCATCTTCATAACAGCTTAATGAGCTAGGAAGACGTTATGGTAATAGCACAGGTAGTGACAGTAGGTGGTATTTTTGAGTATTTGCTGTGTTCCAGTGCTTTACATTTTTCAGTTTAATCCTGTAAATAATTGTACATGGTTAGTACTCGAATTATCATTTTGTGGATGAGGAAATCTAAGTACAGAGAGGTTGGGTAATTTGCCTGAATTTACAGAGCTCTGATCAGTGGAGCTGGCTTGGAATCCAGGCTACACTTAGAGGTGCTACTTTATCCCCATTTTTTTTTTAATGTTCCCAAAATACTTATAAAAAATACAGTGAGATAAGTTTACATCAAGAAATGTAGCAATAGGGGTGCCTGGGTGGCTCAGTGGGTTAAAGCATCTGCCTTAGGTTCAGGTCACAATCCCAGGGTCCTGGGAGGGCTCTTTGCTCAGCGGGGAGCCTGCTTCTCTTCCTCTCTCTCTGCCTCATTCTCTGCCTGCTTGTGATCTCTGTCAAATAAATAAATAAAATCTTAAAAAAAAAAATTAGCAAACTAAGACATTGATGCGTAAATTTCTAAAATGCTGCATGAATTTAGTTGGCAAAGATCTCATTTAGCAATGATTTAGCAATTTCTATCTCCAGGTAGAAAAGAGATACTAAACTGTAAAAAAAAAAAAAAAAAGTCTCCTGTTGTTTCAAAATCCCAGTTTATTAATAGATTGTAAGACTGGGTGGCCCAGTCAGTTAACCCTCTGCCTTCAACTCGGGTCAGTCGGGCTCCCTGCTCAGTGGGGAGTCTGCTTCTCCCATTGCCTTCTGCTGCCTCTGCTTGTGCTTTGTCTCTGTCTCTCTCTCAAATAAAATCTTAAAAAGTAAGTATAGGTCTTTAATTAGAGACTTGGCTGTACGGGGAGTACTCCCTGTACACAGTATTCCTTTTACTTCCCGTGGGAGTTACTGCTTCTGCTCTAAGATTGAACTGTTACAGCACGAAAAGGCAGCTATTTAGGGAAGACGCAGAAAAAGGAAGGGGGAATGTCAGGCAATACTTCTTTTAGGTACAATAAGCACGATAGTGTTTTAGGGAGACAAGATAAAAACTACTCAAGGTTAGCTTGGTTCTCACTGAATAAAAACAGTGGACTAAAAGCTGAGCTCCTCTGTGCCAGTCTAATAATCAATGCCCTGGTTGCCATATTGGGAATCTCTGGGGTGGTCATCTTGGTACTCTCCGTGATATTCATCTGGGTGTTCTGCCTGATAATCCCTATCACTAATTTCAGATCCTTTTGTTCCTGTTTCTTGGCTTCCATTGCGAATGACAGGTTCTGTGGGAGTTGGCACAGTGTTTGCCATCATGTACTTGCCGCCCAGGCCCATACATATTAATTCCTTTCTGGGAAGCAACTTTGTTGGTTCCCGTCTATAGAGAAATTGTCGAGTTGTCCACTGGTTGTAATGTTAGCTTCTGATCATAGATGTTTCTTCTGGTACCTGGTGCTAACATCCCCATGTGGCTGGCTGCTTTGTTGGTGCCCGTCTGCAGACTAATTGTGGTTTGGTCAAAAGGTCTGTCATTTGCATTTTGGAATCATAAAGATGCCTCTTGGTGCCATAGGCTGTCATATCTGCCTGGCTGGCACATTTGTTGGCTCCCGTCTGCAAACCAGCTACACTTTGGCCAGCTTTTAACTTTCCTTCATCAAAATGTCTTTCTTGCTTTTCATCAGACTTAACTCCAGCATCATTGGTTGTATGGAATCCTTTTGTTTTAGCCAGGCCTGCCAGAGCCACCAGCATAGTCTAAACCTGGTCATGTTTCCATTCCCGAAAAGATTATTTGCTTCAAATATGTCGTGTGGCTTCATGCCATAAGCCTGAGTAGGTTTAATAAAGTTCCCGATATTCTCCAACTGGGGCCAGTTTAACAAGGACTCATTAATCTTCTTCACTGAGCCTGGCAACTTGTTTATGAGCTCGCCGAGGATGGTGCCATCTTTTGAGCCATGCTGAAAGTTGCTGCCAGTGCTCATACCCGTCAGCTCTTCTGTCCAGTTTCAGAGATCTGCCTGAGAATGTGCTTGGAAAGGGATCTTGCTCTTGACCTTGACAGAGAGCATATCAAGAAGGGCCCTTGGTGAAGTGGGTCATGGTGGTTCGGGAAATGGGAAGAGGGCCTCAGGTCTAGGGCCAGAGGGTTTCACATACTCCGCTTACCTGCTCCTGGCTCCAAGGAGCAGCCGTAGCAGGAGATGCTTGGAATTCGCTCCCCTGGGGCGGGCAGGAGACTCCCGGATGGCGGCAGCAGGGTACGTGCAATGCTCCTGCAACTCAGTCTCCCACTCTGCTCCCCAGTTTTCGTTTTTTGTTGTGTTTGGTTTTTTTTAAAGATTTTATTTATTTGACAGAGATCATAAGTAGGCAGAGAGAGAGGAGGAAGCAGGCTAGCAGAGAACCCGATGCCGGACTCGATCCCAGGACTCTGAGATCATGACCTGAGCTGAAGGCAGAGGCTTAACCCACTGAGCCACCCAGGTGCCCCCCCCTCCAGTTTTTGTTTTAAATGAGAAGCTTGGGAGGTTAATAAACTCGCTAAAACTCCCAAACCTTTTAAGTGGCAGAGCTAGAATATGAACCCAGATTTGTCTGATTTCAAAACTGCTCATAGGATGTGAGGGCGATCTGGCTGCGACATCTCTCACCCCATTGATCGCCAGGGTTGATTCGGCTGATCTGGCTGGCTAGGCCGGTGTCCCCTTTCTCCCTCACCGCTCCACGTGTGTCCCTCCTGAAGCTGCGCGTTCGGTCGAAGAGGAGGACCTTCCCCGATAGAGGATAGGACCGTTCTTCGGTCAAGGGTATATGAGTAGCTGCGCTCCCCTGCTAGAACCTCCAGACAAGCTCTCAAAACTGCTCATAATTATCACACTGTACAGCCTCTAGACTATTAAAAACAGTAAATACTTCTGATGTGGTATTGTAGAATGGCTTGATAATACTTTAATACAAGTCACATTGCTGTGCTCACTCATATATGAAAGATGACATTGTGCCTTGATTGCAGGCACAATGACCACTGCTTGACACGTGACCTTTACCTGTTGGATTGATGAGAAGATGAACACCTTTGTGAATCTCTGGCAGGATTCTTGACACTGCTGAAATTCCCAGAAGTGATGTTAGTGTTAATGATCCCATTTTCCGTGATTCAGAGGGTAGGGTACATTGCCTGCCCAAGGTATCTTGTCAGTAACTGAGGGGGGCGGATGGTACTTCAGAAACGACATGCCTGTGGGATGAGACCGCACTGTTGTGTCTCCAGTTGAGACTCGCTCCCTCGCTTTATTGTCACCCCTTCCTAACTCTCTGGATTTGCCCCCTGTTCTTCCTTTAAGTGACTTCTCCCAGATGATTGATTTTTCTTAACTTCTGCTTACATAGATTAAGGATAAGTATAGTATTTCGATCACCTACTTAGTAAATGATGTGTTATATATGCCATAGAGAGGGAAGTTTACTCTGAAGTTGTCCATTGCCTGCTAAACCAGTAGGACTTAGGACATTTCTCAGTTTTAGCTTATAGTCTCTAAATTCCTGAACTGAACTACTCAATCTTGATACTGGAAGTATTTTACAGATATTTAATTCTCACAAAGGAATTTGAGCCCAGACTGATGATCATTTACTTTCTTTTGCAGGAAGGATGCCAATTCTGCACTGCTCAGTAACTACGAGGTAAATAGTTCTGAAGTAAACTATTGAATTTTCCTCTCTGGTAGTTTGCCCTTTGCTTTTGTAGATTATTGAACTAGTTTCAGTTAAAATGACTGAATTCATTTGGATTTTCAACTTTAGGACAGATGGCACCATCTGGTGGACCTAGGAATTATAAGCTTGGTAAATTATACATAGTAATTCTGGGAAGCTGGGAAGACTTCAGTTTACAGTAGGCAGCCTTCCCCAAACCCAAGTATTTTAGATCTTCATTTGATATGCCTTCATGGGATGGAAGCATCTATTTTAGAACTGTTTCTGCCTGCAAAGTTTGCCACTAAAATACTTACGGCTTTCCTAATTACTACTCTTTACCTATAAAATGCTTTTATTTGTTATTATTTCAATCCTCATAATAATCTTATAAGTATTAACACCTTCATTTTGAAAGTGACAGATTAGTTGATGCACCATTCTGAAAAATTTAGTATGAACTAGCAGATTTGGAATTTGGGGACATGAGGGTTGGGTTTTTGGAGAAAGAGAGGCAAAAAGTAAAGAAATTGGCGAGAGGGAAGATAATAACATTATTTTTGCCTGCCTACTATTTTGCCTTCGTTTTATTTGGTATTCACAAAGCCTTCTGATAGGTTAACTCCGGGTACATAAAGAACCGTTCATACATTCACTGTCAATTTTTCATTTTCTGGAATCTAAATTCATGAAGACTTTAGGAGATTTAAGTCTCTCTTGTGTGATATAGAAAATAGAAAGTACTGGAATTAACATAGTTGGTCATACTCCTTCCTTAAATTGTTGCTACTAATAACAGGAAGGAAATGGTTGTTAGTCAAGCCATTGGCTTTTAGAAACTTCCTTGTCCAGTTTGGATTCTGCTGAATGTTTGGGGGTTTTATCCTTTGGGGAAACATTGCATTAATCTCATGATAGTATTTCTGAAAAAATAGTGAGAAACAGGGGAGGGATTCTGTTGTATCTAGTAATGGTTTATGAACCCATACTTACAACTTTCTTCGGTCTCTGGCATAATCTCTAAAATAGGAAAGGTATGTCCTCCACCCAGCCTCCTCAGCACTAACACATACATGTTTTTCTCTTGTGGGGAAAGTTTACTTCTAAAGTTCTGTAGCAATTTTTTTGCCTTCTTCTTTTTTTTTTTAATAAAATTTATATTAAAATAAATAAATAAATAAATAAAATTATATTTATCACTTGCATCATAGTTTTTCTTTTTTGGAAATAAACTTACTAGATTTTCATATTAGTGAAACAGGACCCTGTTTTAGAAAAAACTTATTTGTAGGAAAATTTTTTTTTTTTTTTTTTTTAAAGATTTTATTTATTTATTTGTAAGAGAGAGAGAGAGTGAGAGCAAGCACAGGCAGACAGAGTGGAAGGCAGAGTCAGAGGGAGAAGCAGGCTCCCTGCGGTGCAAGGAGCCCGATGTGGGACTCGATCCCAGGACGCTGGGATCATGACCTGAGCCGAAGGCAGCTGCTTAACCAACTGAGCCACCCAGGCGTCCCTGTAGGAAAAAATTTTGATTGAAGCACAGTTGACAGATAACATTAGTTTCAGGTGTACAATGAAATGATTCAGTATTTGTACATTGTGAAATTACCACAATAAGTTTAGTAAACACCCATTACGATACATACAGATTTTTTTTTCTTGTGATAAGAACTATTGAGATTTCCTGTCTTAACAACGTCCACATATTCAGTACAGATTTACTGTAGTCACCGTCCTGTACGTTATATCCTCATACTTATTTTATAACTGGAAATTTGTACCTTGTGACTCCCTTACTGATTTGCCCACCCTCTGCTTTCTGCCTCTGGATGAGTCTGTTCTCTATGTCTCTGAGCTTTTTTTTTTTTTTTTTGAGGTGGGTGAAGATTTTATTATGTATGTATGTATCTATTTGAAAGAGAATGCACACGCTTGTTAGCAGGTGGAGGGGAAGAGAGAGAGGGACAAGCATACTCTGTGCTGACCATGGAACCCAACCCTGGGTTGATCCCACAAGCCTGAGACCATGACTTCAGCTGAAATCGGGAGTTACCTGCTTAACCAACTGAGCCACCCAGGCACCCCCTCGTTTGGTTTTGTTTTGTTTTTAAGATTCCTCATGTAAGTGAGATCGAAAGATGTTTGTCTTTCTCTGTCTGGCTTATTTTACTTAGCATAATACCCTAAGATCCATCCATGTTGCAGATAGCGAGGTTTCATTCTTTTTTATGGCCAAATAATATTCCATTGTTTATATAAAAACCATTTTTTAAAATTCATCTGTTGATGAATACCCACGTTGTTTCCATATCTTGGCTATTGTAAATATTGCTACATTGAACATGGTGGTGCATATGTCTTACATATGAGTTAGTGTTTTTATTTTGTTTCGATAAAATACCCAGAGGTGGAATTGCTGAATCATATAGTGGTTTTATTTTTAACTTTTGAGGACCCTCCATTATGTCTTTCTATAGTGGTTGCATGAATTTACATTCCCATCAGCAGTGCACAAGGGTTTCCTTTTCTTCTCTTCCTTGCCTCCACATTATTTCTTGTCTTTTTGATGTTAGCTGTTTTAACAGCTGTGAAGTCAAATCTCATTGCAGTTTTGATTTGCATTTCCCTGATGATTACTGATGTTGAACATCTTTTTATGTGTCTGTTGGCCATGTGTGTGTCTTTTGAAAAAAAAAAGTCTGTTTCAGTGCTCTGCCCATTTTTTAATGCGATTGGTTGTTTTGTAAGTTCTTCATATGTTTTGAGTATTAAGTTCTTATCAGATAGATGATTTGTAAATATTTTCTCTCATCTAGTAAGTTGTCTGTTCATTTTGCTGGTTTCCTTTGCTGTGCCTTTTAGTTTGATGTAGTCCCACTTTTATTTTTGCTTTTGTCGCCTTTACTTTTGGTGTTTAAAAAAAAAATAATCACCAAAACCGATGTCATGGAGCTTGTCTCTTGTGTTTTCCTCTAGGAGCTTTATGGTTTCGGGTCTTGCATTCAGTTCTTTAATTTATTGTGAGTTAATTTTTTATGTGTGGTATAAGGTAATGGTCCAGTTTTCCCAGCACCATTTATTGAAGAGACTCTCTTTTCTCCATTGTGTATTTTTGGCTCCTTTGTCAAAATTAACTAATCACATATGTGTGGGTTTATTTCTGGACTCTGTTCTGTTCCATTAATTTACGTCTTTTTATATCAATACAATACCATTTTGATTTTTTGGCTTTGTAATGTAGTTTGAAATCAGGAAGTATGATGCCTCCAGCTTTGCTCTTCTTTCTTAGGATTGCTTTGACTATTCACGGTCTTTTGTTGTTACATAAAATTTTAGGATTGCTGCTTCTATTTCTGTGAAGAATGCCATTGGAGGGCGCCTGGGTGGCTCGGTTGGTTGGACAACTGCCTTTGGCTCAGGTCATGATCCTGGAGTCCCGGGATCAAGTCCCGCATCGGGCTCCCAGCTCCATGGGGAGTCTGCTTCTCCCTCTGACCTTCTCCTCGCTCATGTTCTCTCTCACGGTCTCTCTCTCAAATAAATAAATAAAAAAATTTAAAAAAAAAAAAAAAAAGAATGCCATTGGAATTTTGATAGAGATTACACGCAATCTGTAGATTGCTTTGGGTAGTACGGACATTACTAATTCTTGAGCAGCATGGAATATCATTCCATTTATTTGTGTCTTCTTCAGTTTCAGTGTCTTATCCTGCTCAGTGTATAGATCTTTCATTCTTGGTTAAATTGATTCCTAGGTATTTTGTTATTTTTGATGCAGTGGTAAATGGGATTGTTTTCTTAATTTCTCTTTCTGATAGTTCACTATTATTATTTGACATGCAATAGAGTTCTATACATTGATTTTGTATCCTGTAATTTTACTAAATTCTCTTATAATTATTTCAGTTTTTTGGTAGAGTCTTTAGAGTTTTCTGTAGGTAGTATCATGTCATCTGCAAATAGTGACAGTTTTACCATAGTTTGGCTGCCTTCTATTTCTTTTCTTGCCTAATTGCTCTGGCAAGGACTTCAGTACTATGTTGAAGAAAAGGGGTAGGAGTGGCACCTTTGTCTTGGCCTGGTCTAATAGGAAAAGCTTTCAGCTTTTCAGTGTTCAGTATGTTGTTAGCTGAGGGCTTGTCATATATGGCCTTTACACATTGAGGTGTGTTCCCTCTAGACCCAGTTTGTTGAGAGTTTTTATCATAAATTGGTGTTGAATTTTGGAAAAATCTTTGCATCTATTGAGATCATATTTTAGGAGAATTTACTTTCAAATACTCAATATATTTTTAATATAAGAGATCAGTGATACGGTATATGTTGAAAGGGAACATTTGGAATATTTTCTTTTTTTTTTTTTTTTTTTAAGATTTTATTTATTTATTTGAGAGAGAGAGACAGTGAGAGAGAACATGAGCAAGGAGGTCAGAGGGAGAAGCAGACTCCCCATGGAGCTGGGAGCCCGATGTGGGACTCGATCCCGGGACTCCAGGATCATGACCTGAGCTGAAGGCAGTCGTCCAACCAACTGAGCCACCCAGGCGCCCTGGAATATTTTCAATAAACTAATGAATTTGGATTATTGAAATTAGACAAAAGCATTTTTAAAGTGTCAGCTGCTTCTCAGACTCATATTTGCTCTAATACAAGAGTTGGGGGAGGGTTTGTGAGGGAAAAGAGGCACAGTCCTATTTATTCTTCAAAATCATTGACCTTGAAAGACATTTCTCACATTTATTCATAAAAATATTTTATCACTTCCTAGGTGTTCCAGTTACTGACTGATCTGAAAGAGCAACGGAAGGAAAGTGGAAAGAACAAACATAGTTCTGGGCAACAGAACTTGAATACTATCACCTATGAAGTAAGCCTCTGCTTCTGGGGGCACCCAAACTACCATGGGGGGGTTGGTTTAGTCTGCAGATGACTAGCCACCAAATCTTGACTACCTCTTACTTGATTTGAGTAGTTTTACCATAACCCAGTTTTATTCTGTTTGTACAAGTGCAAAGAGTTTAGCCAATGGTGAGGCTTAGCCAATGATAAAGTTGGGGGGAATAGTCAAAGGATTGCCCTCAGTTCTAACACTGTTTGCAAGTCAGGGATCCCTAAGACCACCCTTGGGTTCAGTAACTCACTGGAAGTACTCAGAACTCATGGAAAGCTATTGTAGTCGTAGTTACAGTTTACTACAAATTAAAATTGGCCAAGGGAGAAAGCATATGGGACAGGTTTTAAGAGAAATTCCAACTTAGAGCTTCTTTTGTCCTCTAATGTGGAGTCAGAGCATGTTTTCCTCTTGAAACTGGTGTGTAACAATGCATACAGAATACTGTCAACCAGCAATCTCAGCTGAACTTCGGTGTCCCCAATTTTTGTTTGGGCTGTATCATATAAGCATGATTGAAGATTGATTTCCTATGTAGTTCATCTCAGCCTCTAGGTACATTGAGACTGCATGACCCAAAGCCCCCATCCTAAGTCACATTTTTAAGACTATTCAGTATGACCAAGGCCTCCAAAGATACTCCATTGAGATAGCATTCCAAGAGTCTAGAGGTTGTGTCCCAGAAGCTGAGGACAAAGGCCAAACTTTCTCTTTTGGCAAAGCTAAATTCTTTATTACAAAAAAAGTAATGTTTTTTTATTGTTAAAAACTTAGAAAGTACCAAAAAGTATAAAGAAGAAAGCAAAAATAATTTATAGTTTTAACATTTAGTTGATGTTTTGCCATGTTTTCTCCCAGCCTAATGCTTTATCCTTAAAAATGTTGGGGCACCTGGGTGGCTCAGTGGGTTGGGGCCTCTGCCTTCAGCTCAGGTCATGATCTCAGGGTCTTGGGATCGAGCCCCGCATTGGGCTTTCTGCTTGGTGGGGAGCCTGCTTCCTCCTCTCTCTCTGCCTGACTCTCTGCCTACTTGTGATCTCTGTCTGTCAAATAAATAAATAAATATATCTTAAAAAAAAAGTTTAACCATATTTGTTTTATGTGATGTTTGATTTTTTTATCTCATTATTTTTATAATTTATGTTTTCTGCTATTTCCTTTCAAATCTGGGACGCCTGGGTAGCTCAGTTGGTTGGGCAGCTGCCTTCAGCTCAGGTCATGATCCCAGTGTCCTGGGATCGGGTCCCACATCAGGCTTCTTGCTCAGCAGGGAGCCTGCTTCTCCCTCTGCCTGCCATTCTGTTTGCCTGTGCTCACTCTCTCCCCCTCTCTCTCTCTGATAAATAAATAAAATCTTAAAAAAAAAAAATTTTTTTTAAGATTTTATTTATTTATTTATTTGACAGACAGAGATCACACATAGGCAGAGAGGCAGGCAGAGAGGGAGAGGAGGAAGCAGGCTCCCCGCCAGGCAGAGAGCCCAATGTGGGGCTCGATCCCAGGACCCTGGGATCACGACCTGAGCCCAAGGCAGAGGCCCTAACCCACTGAGCCAGCCAGGCGCCTTTAAAAAAATGCCTGAGAATATATTTCTAGTGTTCTTAATGTGTGAGTGACACCTCATCTGAACTTGGAGTTCATGGGTTTGACTTCCGTTCTGCAAGGTTCTGTAGGTATTACTTAGTCTGCTAGTGGTCATCGTTACGGAGGAGTCTGAGACCAGCCCGATCTTGTACTTGGGAGAGACTCTTAACTTACAGGCTTGAGATTACTGTTTACTTTTCAAGTTTGAAGTTCCTTTCAAGTTATGTCTAGGTGGGGTTCCCTCTTTTAAAAAAAGTAAAAGCTTTTATTTTGAGATAATGGTAGTCTTACAGAAGAGTTAGGGAGGTGGTGCTGAGCGTTCCCATATGCCCTTCTCTTCGTTTTCCCTGATGTTAACATCTCATATAACCATGGCACAATTATCAAAACTCAGAAAATTACACATAGATTTTATTCAAATTTTCTCAGTTTTTCCATTAAGGAAATTTTTCTTTTCAAGGATACTGTTTTGTATTTAATTACCATGTCTCCTTAATATCCTCCAATCTGTAATGGGTCCTTTTATAGAAGATTTTTGAAATAAAATTTTAGAATACTTAATTATAGCCATTGTCTTTCTTTATTCTCATTCGGGTATTTTTGTCTTATGCTTACTTTTTCTTTCTTTTTTTTTGGGTAGACATTGAAATATATATCAAAAACACCATGCAGGCACCAGAGTCCTGAGATTGTTAGAGAATTTCTCACAGCAATGAAAAGCCACAAGTTGACCAAGTAAGTAAAATTTTTTTATTTTTAATTTAAATTCCATTAAAGTAGCATATAGTATATTATTAGTTTCAGGGGTAGAATTTAGTGACTCATCAGTTGCATGTAACACCCAGTGCTCCTCATGTCAAGTGCCCTCCTTAATGCCCGTCACCCAGTTACTCCACCCCCCACCTCCTCCCCTCCGGCAACCATTAGTTTCCTACTGTTGAGTCTCTTACGGTGTGCCTCCCTCTCTGTTTTTATTTTTTTATTTTTCCTTTCCTTCCTCTGTGTTCATCTGTTTTGTTTCTTAAATTCCACATAAGAGTGAAATCCTATGGATTTGTCTTTCTCTGACTTACGTAACTTAGCATAATTCCCCATCTGTGTCCTTGTAGATGGCAAGATCTCGTTCTTTTTGATAGCTGAGTAATATTCGTGTGTGTGTGTGACGTACCACACCTTTATCCATTCATCTCTCGATGGACATCTAAGTTCTTTCCATAATTTGGCTGTTGGGAACATTGCTGCTATAAATATTGGGGTGCATGTGCCCTTTCAAATCACTGTAGTAAAAATTATTTTAAGTAGGAAAAGTGTGTGACAAAATGAAACTGATAGTTTACAAAAACCATCCTCAGCAATGCTATCATTCTGTTTCGATGGGTTTCGAAATTATAATTAACATGCAGTGTTCTTTTAAAGTAGGATCATGATACTGTGGATAAGACAACTGAGATTTAGACACAAGGATCCTTCTAGAGCTAGAAACAAAAATTTTAATGAGAGTTTTTAATCTTAAAATATTTTTGGATTTTTTTTTTGAGTCCCATTTCTGTGACCTGCGGCATAACCCCTGTACAGCACTTAGACCAAATTTGTTGACAGCTGGGTTCACAAATTAAAGTGCTCTTTATAAAATTGACCATTTTAAGTCGCTTGAGGCAAAAATGGCTTGGTAACATTCTCTTCTCTTTTAAAGCTCTATTACTTTTCCTGGTGACTTTCTTGAGTAAGTTAAGCTTGTAGGAATTAAAAACATCACTAAGAATTAGATTAAGAGGGGTACCTGGGTGCTCAGTCAGTTACATGCCTACCTTCGATTCAGATCATGATCCTGGGATTGAGCCCCACATCGGGCTCTCTGCTCAGCAGAAGCCTGCTTGTCCTACTCCCTTTGCCGCTCCTGCTGCTTATGCTTTCTCTCTCTGTTAAATAAATAAAATCTCTTTTTAAAAAAAGAATTAGATTAAGAGATTACATGAGAAGAACACTAGCTCTGATCTTTTAGTTAGTACAGAACTGATTAATCCCAAGAGCTTCTGTCGTTCATTAAGAATAATTAATAATTTTCTTTTGAGGGAAACATGGATGTTATTTCAGACACGCAGCTGATACACTATCAGTAAACTAAGTGTACTTCCCTTGCCCAAGTGAACTCTGAACAGGCAGACATCTTTGAAGCGTGAATGTGTGTGTAATTTTTTTACATTTGGTAAAATTTGTCATCTAAACCACTTCTAAGTGTACGGCTCATTAGTGTTAAATATATTCATATGCTGGAGTGCCTGGGTGGCTCAGTGGGCTAAAGCCTCTGCCTTCGGCTCAGGTCATGATCTCGGGGTCCTGGGATCGAGCCCCGCATCGGGCTCTCCGCTCAGCAGGGAGCCTGCTTCCTCCTCTCTCTCTGCCTGCCTCTCTGCCTACTTGTGGTCTCTCTCTGCCAAATAAATAAATAAAATCTTTAAAGAAATGTATTCATATGCTATACAACTAATATCCAGAAGTTTTTGATCTTGCAAAACTGAAATTCTGTACCAGTTAACTCCCCATTTCCCCCGCACCCCAGCCCAACAGCCACCGTTCTGTTTTCTGTTTGTATGAATTTGACTACTCTAGATGCTGAGTGGAATCATGTAGTCATGTATGTGTGTTTTCTTTTTAAAAATTGAATATCATTTAATATTTTAATTTTTTGTTTTACCATTCAAGTCGTTTTGAAGTGTGCGGTTCATTAGGCACATTCCCGTTGTTGTACAGCCATCACTGCCGTCCACCCGCAGACCATTCTTCATCTTGCGAAACCAACTGTGCTTTTATTAAATAATGACTCTCCACTTCCCCTGCCTTCTAGCCCCTGGTGCCCACCAGTCTGCTTTCCCTTGTGAACTCTGAATATCTCCCTTGAGGGGATCATATGGTATTTGTCCTTTTGTGACTAATTTCATTTACTGTAATGTCTTTAAGAGTCATCCCTGTTGTAGCATGTGTCAAATTTTCCTTCCTTTTAAACGCTGTGAAATTTTATATGTCATTTATCTTTCTTTCTTTTTTTTTTTTTTAAATTTTAATTTTATTTAAGAGACAGACAGAGTATGAGAGGGGAGAAGGTCAGAGGGAGAAGTAGCCTCCCTATGGAGCTGGGAGCCGGATGCAGGACTTGATCCCAGTGCTCCGGGATCATGACCTGAGCTGAAGGCAGTTGCCCGACCCAGCCACCCAGGTGCCCTGTCCATTCACCTACTGATAGATGCCTGAGTTGTTTTCACCTTTTAGCTATTGTGCATAATGATGCTGCTCTGAACCTGAGTGTATAAATATCTCTTTGGGACTCAGTGTGTCTTTAATTTCTTCCAGCGACATTTTATAGTCTTCAGTGTATGAGTCTTTCACGTCCTTGGTTAAGTTTATTCCTCAGTATTTTATTTTCTCAGTGCTATTGTAAATGGAATTTTTTTTCCAGATTGCTCCTTGTTAGTATGTAGAAACACAACTGGTTTTCATGTATTGATTTTGTATCCTCTAACTTCGCTGAAATGGTTCTAACATGTTTTTGTGGAATCTTCAGGCTTTCTACCTATAACGTAATGTTGTCTGTGAACAGAGATAATTTTCTTCTTTTTCAACTTGCGTGCTTTTATTTCTTTGTCTTGTTTAATTCCTCTGGCTAGGACTTCTGGTCCTGTGTTGAGCACAGAAGTGGTGAAAGAAGACATCCTTGTCATGTTCCTGATTTAGAGAAAGAGCTTTCAGTCTTCCACCATTGGCTAGGTGTTGGCTTTGGGTTTTTCATATATGGCCTTTGTTGTGTTGAGGTAGTTCCCTTCTATTCCAAGTTTTTAAAAATATTTTTATCATGAAAGGGTCTGATTTGTGTCACATGCTTTTTCTGCAGCAACTGAGATGATTAAGTGGGGTTTTTCCTTCATTTGTTAATGTGATTTATTTCATTGATTTTCACTGTTGAACAGTTCTTGCATTCCTCAACTTAGTCCCATTGTGTGTAATCCCGTAATAGGCTAGTTGGGTTAATATTTTGTTGTGGATTTTACAGCAACATAAGAGCTAGTGGTCTTTAGTTTTTTGTGGTGTCTTTGCCTGACTTTGGTTATCAGGGCAGTCTTGGCCTCATAAAATGACTTAGAGGTTGTTCCCTCTGCTTTAGCATTTCAGAAGAGTTTGAGAAAATTTGGTGTTAATTCTTGGTTGAATGTTTTCTAGAATTCACCTGTGAAACATCTGGTTTTGGACTTTATTTGAGGTTTTATTTACTTATTTTAACGATGCAAACAATTTTTTAAAAATTATTATTTATTTATTTAAGACTTTATTTATTTATTTGACAGAGAAAGATCCAGTAAGAGAAGGAACACAAGCAGGGGGAGTGGGAGAGGGAGAAACAGGCTTCCTGCTGAGCAGGGAGCCCAATGTGGGACTCAATCCCAGGACCCCAGGATCATGACCTGAGCCGAAGGCAGACACTTAACAACTGAGCCACCCAGGCACCCCTTTATTTATTATTTTTTTTATTAACATGTAATGTATTATTTGTTTTAGGAGTACATGTCTGTGATTCATCAGCCTTACACAATTCCCAGCACTCACCGTAGCACATGCCCTCCCCGGTGTCCACCACCCGGCCACCCCATCGCCTCTACCCCCCTCCCCTCCAGCAACCCTCAGTTTGTTTCCTGAGATTAAGAGTCTCTTATGGTTTGTTTCCTTCTCTGGTTTCATCTTGTTTCATTTTTCCCTCCCTTCCCTTATGATCCTCTGTCTTGTTTCTCAAATTCCTCATATCAGGGAGATCATATGATAATTGTCTTTCTCTGACTGACTTATTTCATTTAGCATAATAGCCTCTAGTTCCATCCATGTTGTTGCAAATGGCAAGATGTCAATTTTTTGGTGGCTGCATAATACTCCTATGTGTGTGTGTACACACGTATACACCACACATCTTTATCCATTCATTGTTGATGGACAACTGTGCTCTTCCCATAGTTTGGCTGTTGTGGGCATTGCTGCTATAAACATTCAGGTGCACGTGCCCCTTCGGATCACTACGTTTGTAGCTTTAGGGTAAATACCCAGTACTGCAATTGCTGGGTCATAGGGTAGCTCTATTTTCAACCTTTTGAGGAACCTCCATGCTGTTTTCCAGAGTGGCTGCACCAGCTTGCATTCCCACCAACAGTGTAGGAGGGTTCCCCTTTCTCCGCATCCTCGCCAACTCCTGTCGTTTCCTGACTTGTTGATTTTAGCTACTCTCTGGTGTGAGGTGGTATCTCTTTGTGGTTTTGATTTGTATTTCCCTGATGCCTGGTGATACAGAGCACTTTTTCATGTGTCTGTGGGCATCTGGATGTCTTCTTTGCAGAAATGTCTGTTCATGTCCTTTGCCTATTTCCTGATGGGAGTATTTGTTCTTTGAGCACTGACTTTGCTAAGTTCTTTATAGATTTTGGATGCTTTGTCTTTTTATATAAATTTTTAAAAATACTTATTTTAGAGCAGGAATGAGCAGGGCAGGGGAAGGGCAGAGGGAGAGAATCTCCAGCAGACTCTGTGCTGAGGGGAGCTGGAAGTGGCGCAGCAGTAGCCATGGTGCCTGCCATCACCTGCACCTCTGATCAGAAGCAGCTGTCAGTGATTAGAGCACAGGCCTTGGGGAGGACAGGAGGATCTGTGCAGGCTGCTTCAGGAACATGTGTACAGCTGCCTACCAATAAAATTGGAGGATGGTATACTGTGCTAAGGGCTAAAATTGACCAAAATTAACTTTAGTTTACCTTCCAAGTCTTACCCTGGAAGTTGCAAGCCTTTAAGAGGCCCTAGAATTTCAAAATAGTTAATCATTTTTTTTAACTTTTTTTTTTTTTTTAAAGATTTTATTTATTTATTTGACAGAGAGAGATCACAAGCAGGCAGAGAGGCAGGCAGAGAGAGGGGGAAGCAGGCTCCCCGCTGAGCAGAGAGCCCGATGTGGGACTCGATCCCAGGACCCTGAGATCATGACCTGAGCCAAAGGCAGCGGCTTAACCCACTGAGCCACCCAGGCGCCCCCAAAATAGTTAATCAGACCGACTCTACCAGTGCAGTTATTATCTAGATGGAGAGACAAATTCGTGGTGCTTTTTACTTTGTCACTTTTCTAGAATCATCTCTGTCCTTTCTCCTTTTTTTTAGATTAAGACTTTATATTTTTAGATCACTTTTATGTTAACAGCAAAATTGAGGGAAAGACCAGAGATTCCTCATATATTCCCTCTGCATCAGATGCACAGCCTCCCCCTTTGTCGCTGTCTCCCATCAGATTGGTAACTGTGTTACAATCAGTGAACCTCCATTGACATATCATTATGACCCGAAGTCTGTAGTTGACATTGTGGTTCATTCTTAGAGCTGCGCATCCTGTGGACTTGGATGAATGTATGACACATACACCCCTGTTGCTGTATCGTACGGAGTGTTTTCACTGACCTGGAAATCCTCTGTGCTCCGGCTGTTCACCCCTCCCTCCCACACACAACCCCTGGTCTTTTTACTAACTCCATAGTTCACCTTCTTCAGAATGTCCTGTGGTTGGAACCCTACATACGTCATCTTCTTCACAGTGTCTTCTTTCACTGGGTGGTGCGCATTTAACTGCCTCTGTGTCTTTTTATGGTTTCATAGCTCATTCCTTTTTCGCATTAAATAATATTCCATTGTCTGAAGGTACTGTAATTTGTGAGTTCATTATCCACTGAAGGACATCTTGGTTGCTTCCAAGTTTGGGCAGTTATCATAAATACCTAGTTTAAACATTTGTGTGCAGGATTTTTTTGTCAATGTAAGTTTTCAGCTCCTCTGGGTAAATACCAAGGAGCGCGCTTGCTGGATCACAGGGTAAGAGCATGCCTGGTTTTGTAAGAGATCACAAGACGGCCTTCTGAAATGGCTGTATCATTTTGCATTCCCCGTCAATGAATGAGAGTTTCTGTAGGTATCAGTTCTCACCAACATTTGGTGATCTCAGTGTTCTGGATGTTGGCCATTCTGATAGGCGTAAAATGATATCTTGTTTTGTTGTTGTTTTTTAAGATTTTACTTATTTATTTGCAAGAGACAGAGTGCACACCCAAATGCACAAGCAGCGGGAGTGGCAGGCAGAGGGAGAAGTAGTCTCCCCACTGAGTAGGGACAACCCCCCCCCCCCCCCCGCAATGTGGAATTGGATCCTAGAACCATGGGATCATGTCCTGAGCTGAAGGCAGAGGCTTAATCAACTGAGCCATCCAGGCGCCCAAATGGTATGCTGTTTTAATTTGCATGATTTCCTAATAATATTAAATGCCAAGATCTTTGCCATCTGTGTCCCTCTTTTTTTTTTTTTAAGATTTTATTTATTTGAGAGAGAGAGCATGAGCGTGGGGAAGGCCGAGGGACAGGCGGACTCCCCGCCAAGTGGGAAGCCCCATGCTGGGCTGGATCCCAGGACCCAAGATCATGACCTGAGCTGAAGTCAGACGTTTAAACAACCAAACCACCCAGGTGCCCCTGTGTATCTTCTTTGATGAGGTGTTCGTTTAGGTCTTTTGGTCATTTTTAAATTGGGTTGTTTGTTTTCTTATTGTTTGAAGAATTTGTTGTATATTTTGGATGACAGTCCTTTATCCTGTGTCTTTCATAAATATTTTCTCCTAGCCTGTGGTCTGTTTTCTCATTTTCTTGATGTTTCACAGAGAAGATGTTTTTAATTTTTATGAAGTCCACTTGATCTGTTATTTCTTTCATGGGTTGTATCTTTGGCGTTGTAGCTGAAAAGTCGCCACCAAACTCAGGGTCATCTAGGTGTTCTCCTGTACGATCATCTGGGAGCTTGTATAGTTTGCATTTTACATTGAGGTCTAGTGGTCTGACGTTGTTTTCTGCGTGGTAGAGAGGCAGATTCCTGGTTCTTTCCGCTCGGCCATTTTGCCTGAATCCTCTCTGTTCATTTTTTTCCTTTCTTTCCCTCTCTTAGTTGTTCAAACAAGATATTTCCATTGATCTGTCTATAAATTCACAGACTTTGTCATCTCCATTTGGTTAGTAAGTCCAGCCAGTGAATTTATTTCATACATTATGTTTTTTAGTTATAAAATTTCCATTTGTTTATTATTTATAATTTCTGTCTCTTTCCTAAGAGCTTACTTTATTCCGCTCACTTCAAGAATGTTGTTACAGTAGCTACTTTAATGTCTTATAGTTCCAACATATGGGTTATTGTAGGTTTGGTATCTGTTGATTATGTTTTCCTTTGAGAATGAGTTGTCTTTTCTTTCTTTCCATTGAGGTAATTTTAAATTATGTCTTGGACCTTTTGAATATTACAGACTCTGGACCCTGTTAAAACCCTCTGGTTCATGTTGCTTTTTTTGTTTGTTTGTTTCTTTTAGCAGTTAGTCAACCCAGTTAGGTTCACACCTCAAGTCTCTTGCCTTCCATGGGCAAGATTCATGTCAGTTTAGTTTTTAAAACCTTTGATCTGCAGCTTTGGATCTTTTTTGCAAGTGAGACTAGAGTGTGATTGGTGTTTGCTGGGCCGAGTCTGGTTTTTGTTGCTTGGGGCTCTTCTGCACACGAATAGCTCAGGCTGAACCTAGGGTTTGTGCTGAATGGTAATCAAATTCAGGGGAATTCCCTTCTCTAGCATACCTCTCTGGGGTTGCCCCATACTCTTTGACCCACTTAAGCCCTGGCCCCCATTGGTTCTCTGGCCACAAGTACTGAATTTCTCTCAGAGATTTAGCTGCCCACATGTACAGTTGTTACTGCTGCCACCCTTGGGGCAAAGCAAGGAAGGAAAGGGAAAAAAGGTGTATTACTTGGCACTCTGGACCCCCGAGACTCTCTTCCTGTTTACACTCACTGCTTGGGCTCCCTGGGGGAGCGCCCCTGAGGTGTGAGTTTCATCCAGATTTCCAGGGCCCAGGGGCCTCTTTCCCCAGTGTTCTGGCTGGAAGGATGGGGTTCCTGTTGGAGTCTAAGCTGCCTATTGCAACTACTGCCATAGCTCCTCTGTGGCCCGAGGATCAGGGCTATAAGAGAAAAGAGAAAACAAAGCAAAAGGAACACAAGTCCTCCCCCGACACTAACTAGTTCTTCAAGTTGATTTCCCTCCCCAGTCCTCCTCCTCTTGTATACTTTACATTCGGAGCCCTCAGGTTATTGCTTTTGTCTGTAGTCCTGGTGTTGGTACAGTCAGCAGAAAGGTTGGCTTCGGTGGTCTCACCCTTCTCTTATGTACAACACAAGTCCTCATAGTTGGTTTTTAAGACTTCTTCTCAGTATTTGTCTGGTCTGATGTATTGCTTCCCAATCCCTACATTTTTCTGCTACAAATATGTACCTGGCCACCATTCGAGAACCCCACAAATGGGGTGTCTGGCTGGCTCAGTCAGTAGAGCAGAGACTCTTGATCTTGGAGTTGTGGTTGCAAGCCCACATCAGGCACAGAGTTTGATTTAAAAAGAAAGAAGCCCAAAACGAGAATGGGCTTGTAAGATGATTCACGATTGGCCATAATCTATGTAAATTTTACGCACATTGTAATGTTCAGATCAGTTCCTTTTTACCATTTGTGATCCTAAATTTGAGGATTTTTAACTTCCTTTGTGACTTTTTGGTGCCTTTCATTAAGTGGTTGATTTCTGAGACAGATCATGTGCCAGGATAGTCACATAGGTTGTCCGTGACAGTGGGACGCGGAAGCGGCAGGCAGTGTTGTTCTCCAAACAACCAGGAGAGGGGGCTGGCGGGCTGCTTTCTCTGTAGAGGCCGGGAGCCTTCTCCAAGGTGCAGTAAACTGTTTCAGCTGCTTGGCTTTCCACAGTACCTGTGACCCAGGGGCTGCTTGCCGGATGCTATCAAGACCGGGTCCATCTTGGGCTAGCCAGTGCGACAGAAGACAGGAATCCCATTTATAGCAGAAACTGCTGAAGTGCCCTTTGACCCTTCTGTCTGCGTATCTCCTGAGAGTTCTTCTCTGCCGTCCTCTCTGGGGGAGGAGATTCATGATAATAGCCCTTACATGGTCCAGGGCTCCTGGGACAAGGAGACCTTATACCTTATTAATTTGGTTAAATACCTGCACTGTTAGAGTCCTTGAGGGTATAGGAGGAACTTCATAACTTTATTCAACAAAATGATAGTATTGAGACTCCACTCGAAGTCCTGTTGCTCCTGTAGCATGTTCGTTCCCCAGAGCATGTGGTTCTTTAATCATTGATTCTTGCTTGAGGTATTTGGTTCTTGAGAACTGCAGCCTGGCTTCCAGCCCCAGCTCGTCCCGAGATATCCTCCCTAAGACGCGCAGCTACACTTCCCAGGAGTAGAAGGACCATAGGTGGGTTTGTAAAATAACTTAGAGTCCTTAAAAGGAACTCATCTGTACACAGATTACTCTTGGGGTTTGGCACTGTATGTGGGACGTGTACTTCTAGGGCCAGCAAAGCTCAGAGGAGACGGGAGGTTGTCGCGTTTCCCTGCTGTCTGGCGTGTGGTTACGCTGTCTGCTCTCAGAGCGTGGAATCCTGCCCCAGGTCTCCCCGGTGTTCAGCAGTTGTCTCCTCTTTGTACTTTTCCTGAAAGTCGGTCCTGCCTAACTCTTTAACTTACCCTCCAGCTTTGTCTCTATTTGGGGGACACAGAGATGAATACAGTGTAACGGTAGGAGGGTCATAGTAGAGAGACCCACTGAAGTGTCAGAATTTGAGTATAACGTTTTTGTCTCTGGGAGGTGACATTGGGTTTTAATATAAAGGAAGAGTCAGTCAGGTGCAGGCGAGTTAGTTCTCTCTGAGCAGAGGGAATGTCGTGTGCGAGGCACAGAGTCAAGTAGCCTGATGCTTTTCTGGGCAGTGTTTAGTTTCATCTCTTTGGGGTCTGAGTGCATGGGGAGAGCAAATGCATGTGAACCTCGGGAGATTGACAAACACCAGGTTTCAGTTGGCTCTGGAGACTGAACCAAGGACATTCAAACTCGTACCAAAACCTGTGGGGACAGCCGGAGGATTACGAGCAGGATAATGAGGTGGCCAGATTTTCATCTCTTAAAAGGTACTTTATTTGTAAATGAAGATAGGTTTAAAGAGTGGCAGACCTCTGGGGTTAGAGGCCATTGTCCTCTAACCAAGAAGAATTGGGGCTTATAGATATGGTGAGGAGGGGATGGATATTTTGAAAAAGAAGCAATCTTAAAAAAAAAAAAAAAGAAAGAAAGAAAGCTTTTAATTCTCGGTGACTTAATACTGGCAGTGGGTCAGAGGGAGGGTCTAGCCTGGGGGTCTGCTTCTTTACCAAGATGAGAAGTTGAGAGAGTAGAGCCGGCGTGTAGGAAAGGAGAGGCGGTTCACTCGGGATGTTGGAGCCTGACCTGGGCCTCGGGTGTTCAGGAGATATCTAGGTGGCCGCTGGTTACAGAGGTCTGGAGCTGAGGTCACGTGGCATGAAAATGTGGACGACTTGCCCTAAAACCTATAGTAGCAGGTGAGATTGTGAGGTTTGGATGTAAGGGGGTCAGACGGTGAAGGACGGACCGTGGGAATGTGACAGAAGCAGGCAGCGGAAGACAAAGCCCAGAAGGAGATGAAGGTCTAGTTGAGTAAGAGAATCAGGAAAGAATGGTTTGTGCAGAGGGCTCAGGGTAGACAGTTTTAAGGAGGGAGTGATAGCACAGGACCGGGGAGAGCAGGACAGGGGACCATCCGCTGGAGTTGTCCATGTGGAGGTCACCGGGCCCTTTGGCAAGAACGGTTTTGGTGATCCGTTGAGACAGGAGCTCAAGTGCAGTGAGCTGAAGTGACGGGGCGAAAGGGGAGACGGTGGAAGCAGGCTAGGTTAGAGGTGAGGGGAGACGGGACTGTTTGCAGCCCCGGCCCCCGAGCTGGAGCCTGCGGGAGTGTGGTTCCGTGATTTCGCTCCTGCCGTGCTCAGCTCCTCGAGTGTGGCGGCAGAGACCTTGCTTGGTTGGTTGGACTCCCAAGTGGGCTTCTTCAGGGGGCAGCGGTGAGCGATTTTGTTACTTGGGGACTCGCAAGGCCCTTCTCTGTAACCGCCGGACCGGCTCCAGCCATTCAGAGCCCAGCAGGACAGCGACTGGTCGGTGAGAGGAGTTCTATCGCTGTGACTGATCTGTAGCAGAGACGCTCGTTCATTCGGCTGTCCTTTTCCTCTGTTCTTCGTTCATGCGGTTGGGTCATGATGGTAAGAATAATTTTATTTGGAATGAGGTTCATATTATTTTCCAGCTCAGTTGGGTCTTTAAAACTGCTTGCTGAATGGGGGAGGAGTGCCTGGGTGGCTCAGTGGGTTAAAGCCTCTGCCTTCGACTCAGGTCATGATCTCAGGGTCCTGGGATCAAGCCCCGCATCAGGCTCTCTGCTCAGCAGGGAGCCTGCTTCCCCCCTCTCTCTCTGCCTGCCTCTCTCTTACCTTAGCTCTCAGCCTACTTGTGATCTTTGTCAAATAAAGAACTAAAAAATCTTAAAAACAAAAACAAAAAAACTGCTTACTGGGGGTGGGGAGGGCACACCTGGGTGGCTCAGTGGGTTACGCGATGGTCTTTGGCTCAGGTCATGATCCTGGAGTCCCAGGATCGAGTTCTGCATTGGGCTTCCTGCTGGGCAGGGAGTCTGCTTCTCCCGCTGACCCTCCCCTTTGTCATGCCTGTGTTCTCTCTCTCTCTTTCTCTCTCTGAAACAAATAAATAAAATCTTAAAAACAAAACAACACAAAAACTGCTTGCTGGGGGCACCTGGGTGACTCAGTTAGTTCAGCATCTAACTTTGGCTCAGGTCAAGATCTTAGGGTCCTGGCATGGAGTCCTGTGTTGGGCTCCTTGCTCAGCAGGGGTCTGCGTCTCCTTTTCCCTCTCTCAAGGACAGACAGACACACCTGCTCGCTGGTCTTATTCCTGGTCCGTCCTGCCTTCTCAGATGGTGACGTCACTTCCTTCACTGAGAAAATTATCCAGTGAATGAACGGCCTTTCCCTTCAGGTCCCCTCAGATCTGCCCCCCGCCCAGTGCTGTGGCCTCAGTGGAACACAACGAGCCTCTTTGTTCTTCTGAGAGTCTTTCTCCCTTTCTCCCCTATAATTTCAGTCTTTCCTTGTGCTTAGCTCTCAGCCGGCAGCCGTGCTGCAGTGTCCCTCCAGAACCTGCCGTCCCCAGGCTGTCGCGCTCTCTTAGTTCTACCTGTCAGGAGGGTGTTTTGGTCTGTGGTGCTGCGCAGAACCAGACCCGTGAGCTCTGTGACTGCAGAGATCAGTAGGTCAGTATCAGGCACGGCCAGTCTACCCTGTGCAGTGTCCGCTGTCCCCTCAGGCTGTGTCCTCCTCAGGCTGCCAGTCCTGATGCTCCTTCTGCCCACTCAGAGCTCCGTCGTCTGAGCCTTGTGCACCCACGGCTGCCGCGGTCCCTACCACGTCCCCCCGCACCTCACCACGTCTTCCCGGGGCCCAGACGGGCTTAGGTTCCACAGTCCCTGCGGCCTGTTGTCCGCTTGGTCCCATCTGTGCGCCTGGCGGAGGGGAGGGTGTTTTGCAGGTGCCGCAGGCAGGGCCAGGCCTGCCGCTGGCCATGGTCCTCCCGCACCCGCCGCGCACCTCCCCGGGGCTGCTCGGCGTGCAGCCGGGAGCCACTGTGCTCACTGTGCTTCGAACTCAGCGGAAAGGACACCTTCACGGGTGGCATAGGGGGAGGCTCCGGCATCTGGTGAGGGACAGACTGCCAGTGTGCTAGGAAGGACGTCACGTCGCTCTGGCACTGTCGTCGCGCGGCTGCCTTTGTCCCATCAGCCTCCCGTCGCCCTTCAGACTCCCGTTGCGGGGTCTTTCTGCTGCCCGACTTCGGGCACTTCTTCGATTTCCTGAGAAACCGTGCTGTGGTGGCAGAATCTCCCGGAAGCACCCCGAGGATCGGTGCTGTGCCACGCTGGTCTTGGCTTTCCGTTGTGAAGTATCAGATTAGGCTTGGAGGGAACGTTCACCCTCCGAGAGTTAAAGTTGTCAAGTCGTTCTGCTTGGCCTTTACCTTCCTGAAGTCTTCGACCTACAGTGCACGTCGGAGGTAAAGCGCTTCAGTCGTCTGCCTTTGCCTTCCGTCCTTTGCGCGTCCTACCGTCAGGCCTCGTCTTCTGTTCCTCCTGCCGTGTCCCCTGGCGTCCGAGTTGGGGACAGGCGAGCCGGACTGACTTCCTTCTGTCCTCACATCTCCCCGCGCGCCATCTTTGAGTTTGTCTTTCGCAGGGAGCCTCGGAAACCCCTTCTGTACCCTAAGCACAGACCCCATTGCTTCTGCTTTTGCATCTGCCTCTTGGACCTCCCTCACAGGTGGTTTTACTAGACACGGGCCAAACCTAAATCTGCTTTGGTCTGGGAAAACTGAGGTTTGTTTGAACAAAGAACATCAATGCAAACTGTACTGAAAGCAAATTGTTTAAAATCTGAGGGGCAGGGCGCCTGGGTGGCTCAGTGGGTTAAGCCTCTGCCTTCGGCTCAGGGGACGATTCCGGGGTCCTGGGATCGAGTCCCGCATCGGGCTCTCTGCTCTGCGGGGAGCCTGCTTCCCTCTCACTCTCTGCCTGCATCTCTGCCTACTTGTGATCTCTCTGTGTGGCAAATAAATAAAATCTTTAAAAAAAAATAAAATCTGAGGGGCAGTGAGGAAGATGCCTTTCAAAAGCCTGATAACTTTAGAGCCAAATAAAGGGGAGTTTTCAGATCAAAATCTGGTTGCCATTGGTTGTCAGCCTGCCCGATGCAGCCACTCATGGCTCCTAAGAATTCCCAAGCTGGGTTAACGGGGTCGTATTGTGAATGCCTCCCCTCCGAGTGATTTGAGTCCAGTGAAATCTCATTAGAGCTAAGAATGTTTTGGGATCGTTAGTACTTTGGTTTTTCTTTTCAAAATTGGGTTTTATTTTATCTTATAATTTCAGTTCATTTGAATGTTGGGTTCTGTACGTGTGATGCTTGGCTGTGTACCATTGATTATTATGGAAATCCTCTGTTGTATGTTTCTGTTTGCACTGTGGCGCACTTGTGGATTTTTTATACTCAAAATGTAGAATAGAGTCTGTTTTGAAGGTCTTAATAAAGCAGTGGTACTGCATTACAGGAAGAGTAAAGGTTAATTTCTCCCCAGTTAACCCTTAGTCCCCACCACAGTCATTCCACCAAACTCCTTGCACAGGCCGCTGGTGCCCTCTGTTTTGGCAAATCCGGTGACTTCTGACTGTCAGCCTGCTCCCCCCGCCCCCGTCCTGGTCTTCACTTGCTGTGTAGTTGGTGTGGACTGTGGCGCACTCCCGCTGTTTCGTGGGACTCCTTGCTGATACGTCTAGTCTGCTGTCGCACTAGACCTAGAACTAGGCAGGTGGCTGGACAGAGTTCTCCTTCTTGTTCCGAAAGCAACCACAAACTCGAATTCAGATTTCAAATAATAAATTTTTCCCAAACGGCCTAAAAGCCTGACACTGACCCCTGACTCTTCTCTTTCCTTCTCCTGTCCCCGCCCCACTGAGGCGGTTGTTAGGTCCTGTTGACTGTACCTCGGGGTGGCCAGGAGCGCTTCACTGTCCAGTCTCATCGCCAGCCCTGCCTCATTTCTTCTCACCTGAGAGTATGTCACGCCTTTCCTCAGTTGCTTTCCGGCGTCCGCAGAGTCCCGGGCAGCGCTGCGGCTGGAGCCCGTGTGGTCTTGTTGTGATGACCCAGCCTCAGGTCCCACAGCCTCTCCTGCAGCTGTTTCCCAAAACTCCGTAATGTTGTTCTTCTGGCCATTTCCTCGGGCCATTTCCTCGGCCCTGACTCCCCTTTCCTATAATCATTTTGACTAGAAAATGCTTCAGGGCTCAGTGCAAGGGTTTCCTTCTCTGTGAAGTCATCTTTGAGTCTAGAGGAAATGTTTGGGGGATTATGAGGAGTAGAACTAATTACAAGCGCCTCCCTAATGACTGCCATTTGTGGAGACGTAGCTGTGTGACAGTCACCGTGTTGAATACTGAGTACTAGAAGCAGATGGTTAAGAACATGAGCTTTGATGGCCGAGTCCCAGCTCTTCCATTTCCTAGCTGTGTAACCTTGGGCAAGTTGCTCACCATCTCAGCGTCGGTTAAGTCGGAGGGGTCAGTGTGCTTGCCATATGGAAGTAAGCAACAAATGGTAGCTGTATAAACAGAGAGATGTTCGTCCCTCCGAACCCCCTGGTGAGATTCTACGTTCTGTTCTCGTTGCTGTAGTACAGATGGTGAGACCCAGGCATAGGGTGGCTGGCTAATGTGCTGCTTCCCCCAAAGCAGCTGTGGGCCTGTGGCTCATTCATCTATTCATTTCAGAATGTCTTTACGCTCAATAAATATTTACTGAGTTGAACTGAAAGATGAGTCTGGAGCGCCTGGGTCAGAATGAGAGATGGAACTTCAAAATTGTCACCTACCCAGGGGCGGTCACTGGAGCTCTTCTTTTTCTTTTAAGTCCTGTGTCACCTGTGAGAGTCCGCACATTTCAGCCACCCCTCTGGCAGTGAGCTCGCTGTGGCCTTGTGTCCGGTGAAAATTCTTACTTCAGCTGTTACATGTTTGTTAAGACTTGCTTGTGTTTGTCTTCTTTCCCCAGCTGGACTGTGAACTGTGTGGGTCGAGGACTACGCCTGTACCTCTGGACGTTAGCCCCTGCCCGCTTCCTGTCCTGGTTTTTGTTTTCTAAAATAATAAGTCAAAATCTGACGTTTAATATTAATCTCAAAAAGGAATTCTCAGCCATTTCTTTTTTTTTTTTTTTAAGGTTTTATTTATTTATTTGACAGAGATCACAAGTAGGCAGAGAAGCAGCCAGGGGAAGCAGACCCCCCGCTGAGCAGAGAGCCCGATGTGGGGCTCGATCCTAGGACCCTGAGATCATGACCTGAGTTGAAGGTATAGGCTCAACCCACTGAGCCACCCAGGCGCCTCAAATTCTCAGCCATTTCTAAGTGATACCAACCAACCAAGATTGTTTCATAATCTTTCTGTAATCTGGATTAAGAGAATGTTATTTTCTTCGTATCTTTCAGATAAAATGTATTAAGAATGCACCTCTGCTATTTGTTACGTTTCTTTTAGTCAGTGTCTCTGTTGTTGTCAGAATTCTGACACACACTTGCACCCTCCGAGAGTCTCCGACGTAGGCGCTCCTGTTCCCATGCTCTCATTTTAGAGTGGAAGAAACTGAAGGCCACGTTCCAGCGGGTTCTCCCATTTGTCATCCGACACAGCGTTCTCTAAACAGTTTGGTTAAGACTCAGGATTCTGAAGGGAATAAGAGTTTTCAATTCTTTGTACCTTTCTTTTGACAGAGCTGAAAAGCTTCAGCTGTTGAATCACAGGCCTATGACTGCTGTTGAGATCCAGCTGGTGAGTGAAGATGGCCTGAGCGTGCGGGGCTGGTTTCTGGGCCTGCGAGGGAGGAAGGGTGATAAAGGCGGAGAACAGACGAGCGGGAATCGCCATTTCTTGAAAAGACGGCCCGACTACCCCCATTTCCTGACAGAGGGGACCTCACCAGTTTGATCCTAGTTGGTGTGGACTTGATGAAAGTAAGAGGCGAGAGGAAATTGAGTTCCTTCCTCAGGGTTTGGGCATCTCAGCGGCTCTATGTCTCCCTTGATGTCCTGCCCCGTTCTGGCCACTGGTTTCCTGTAGGGGTTGTAGCCAACCAGATGTTGCACGGAAACAATAGACTCACCACGACTCTGGCAGAATTTCTCCTCCCCGACTCCCGCCCTTCAACCCTACTCCCCCGTTTCTGTTCTCGGTTCACGGAGCACATGTGCCCTTCCTCCCGTGCTCTCTCGGCCGCCTGGCCCAGTCTCCCAAGCCAGAAACCTGGAAGTCCTCCGCCTTTGATCTACGCACTCGGTCCCTAGGTTCCGTTGCTTCTGTCTTCCCTTGTTCTCTCTTCTCTCCCTGCTGCGCCGTGTCCATTTCTGTCCCTTCTCAGTGTGGCTCTCGCGGTTGTCCTCTTGTCATGCCTGTCTCAGTCTGGCCCCTCCAGTCGGCCTTTCCCACCACGGTCAGTTCACTTGCTAAAACCACAGACTCGATGGTCTTGTTTCGCTGCATACGACCATTCAGTGGACTCTCATCACTTGCACAGGCGACACAAGCTTTAGAATGGTGCGAAGCCGCCAGAGCAGGAGCCACACAGAGTCTAAGGAGAGTATGAAAATGAGGCAGTGAAACAAACCGAGCAGCTGCTGTGTTGATGTCCTGGGGCAGTTTCCCTCTGCTGTGCAGGGCAGAGAATACCACCGAAGCTCTAAATATCAGGCAGGCCATTTAACTGCCGGTTTAAGAAAAAAAACTGATCGGAGAATTAACAAAAGGAGAATTAAGGAATTTGCAAAGTCAAGTTTAGAAGAACTTCTCCTTTGTCAAAGTTCCTTCAGAAAAGTGTGGAAGAAAGTAACCAGAAATACCTATGATGTTTAGAGTTGCTTTATAAAGAACCCTTTTTGAAAGTGTCACGGGAATTTAGTTTTTGACTATAACTTTTATTGTCATCCCAGTGTTGTATCTGTCCTTCAAAGTGCACCTAAAATTAAATTAGAAAAATTCCTTCCATAAAGGGTGACTTTCTGGGGGAACTGGCCTTTAGGCTAAATAGAAATCCTTTTTTTTTTTTTTGGTACCCTTATTCTGATGCTTTCAACTGTGTTGGAGATACGGCTTAGAAAAGAAAAAACAAACAAATCAGCAGGAAACTAATCCATGTCCCTCTGGGTTAAAGATCACATGTCCTGTCTCCTCCAACTTTAATCAGCAACATATGTTATTCATGGCTCAGTGACAGAGGAGAGAGGAGATGAGGATTAGCGTGACCTCAGCCCTGTAGAAACTCTGTCGTTACTTGGTACAATCAGCTACTATTAAGAGTGCCTGCTGTATGCCATGGGATTTGTGGATGTCACCTTTCATGTCCTCCGCAGAGTCTGTGCTAGTGACGGGCTAATTGGGTCTGTCTGACAAAGCCATACTTTCTCCTCCAAGCCATGCGCTCTGCATAGCGAGAAGGAAGATGTGTGTGGCATCCCCGGAGACTGTCTGTTCTGTTGTTCTTTTCACAGGTGGGTAGTAGGTCTTCGTGTGTATGTTGTTTCCCAGTAGTCAGACCATTCTGTAGTCCGGTTTCCCCCAAGCCTGGGATTGGGCTAAGAGGGTAGTGAAACATTTACCAAGGCTTGTGGCAGTGTCTCTTCTCCCAAGGAGGGATAAGAAATGAGGTTTTCGCGCAGGGTGTGAAGTACAGAGGGTTCCCTGCGGTAACCTTACAGCTCATTTATTCTCACACCCAGAAGCATGTGCGGCACCCAGCATTTATTAGTGTTCCGTTTTGAAGGCTGAAGCTGCTTTTAGTTACACCTCAGCCATGATTTGCTGAGATCCACAGATCCACAGGTGACTGTCTGCTGTCTGTGAGGGAAGGAGGAAGCCACCAGCTTCTGTGATTTCTGCCACTCGTGTGTTCGTATGGGAACAGTTCGTGAGCTCTCTGGCTCTCAGTTCGTGAGCTCACAGGACAGTGAGCCTCATGACCTCACAGGCCACTGTCCTGAATAGCACTACCATATATGTATGCCTGTTAAAAGTCAGTGGCTCAGATGGTTAAGCCTCTGCCTTCAGCTCAGGTTATGGCCCTAGGGTCTTGGGATTGAGCCCCGCATCAGCCTCCTGGCTCAGCGGGAGGCCTGCTTCTCCCCCTCTCCCTGCTTGTGTTCTGTCTTTCTCTGTCAAATAAATAAGCAAAATATATTTTTTTAAAGTTAATGATTATAGGGGCACCTGGGTGGCTCAGTGGGTTAAGCCTCTGCCTTCGGCTCAGGTCATGGTCTCAGGGTCCTGAGATGGAGCCCCGCGTTGGGCTCTCTGCTCAGTGGGGAGCCTGTTTCCCCACCCCTCTCTGCCTGCCTCTCTGCCTACTTGTGATCTCTGTCAAATAAATAAATAAAATCTTTTTTTTTAAAAAAAGTGATTATTGGGCACCTGAGTGGCTCAGTGGGTTAAGCCACTGCCTTCGGCTCAGGTCATGATCTCAGGGTCCTGGGATTGAGCCCCACGTCGGGCTCTCTGCTCAGCGGGGAGCCTGCTTCCTCCTCTCTCTCTGCCTGCCTCTGCCTACTTGTGATCTCTCTCTGTCAAATAAATAAATAAAATCTTAAAAAAAAAAAAAGAAAAAGAAAAAAAGTGATTATTAAATGTCTTGGAGTGAATAAGAGTTTGATGGCTTACAAAACACTGTAATATGTGTTCTCATTTGGTCCTTACTGTAGGCATTACTTTCATTTTACAGTGGAGAAAACTTGAAAGTTACAGAGATTAAGTGAACTGTTCTGGGTCAAATAGTTAGAAGTGTCCATTGTTACTAGTTTGAGTTGTTTTGTTGTTTCAGGTAAAGTAGGAAGTTTGCCTTGACAGCTTAGAAGGAGAAGCAACCATTTTTGGAGTAGAATAGGCCAGTTTGACAGCCCCTGGGAATTTGTATGTGATAAAACTTTCTGACCCATCTGCAAATACTTGGATTTTCACATTCGTGTGCCCTTCTATCCGGAACGACTTGAGAACTCAGGTGTTTAGAGAATGTTGAGATGGTGCTTTGCGCTCCCTTATTTTGGCCTCAGTGTCCTCTGTGTTGGGAAGAAAAGGGGACGAGTGATACAGTTCGTATCATTTTGTCTTGATCCAAGAGGGGTTAGTAAGTTTTTGGTTTCTGAGAGTTTCTTTTTTTGTGTCTGTGTGTTTCATTTTGCTTAATGAGGTTTGGGTTTTCTTGCTGTGACTGGGAATCTTGGTGTGAAAAGTTTGTGACCCGAGGAGTGTGTGCTGATGAAAGCTTCTGTTCTTGGGCGCGCTCACATTAGCTGAGGCGTGACCATCGCTGCATCTGCCAGACCAGGGACAGGGATGCAGGAAGGTGGCCTGGTCAAGTCTTCTCTATTTGGTGTTCTAAAAATGAAGGCTTCTCAGAAGTCGTATAACTAAATTTTTTCAAACCAGTGGACTCCAGTCTGCATCTCTGAGGGAGGAGAGAACAGAGGCATCGTACTCTAGAAAGAGCTGGAATCCAAAGTCACAAGACCTTGCACTACTTGCTGTGAGGCCCAAGTCAGGTTTTCTTCATAATGCTGAGCCCGCGCTTATGCATCTGTGGACGGCCGCGTGCTGGGTGGTGACTGCGGGAAAGCCCCCGCACGAGTACTGCTGGTTGTCAGCGTCCCAGAGCCATCTGGACCTCCCTGCCCGCTTCCCCCAAGCTGGGGAGCAGTTGTGAACCAAATGCATGTGCCAGTTCATGAATCTGGAGACATTCCTCTCTCGGTGGAGACCATCTTTTCTTAAGATTAAATAATCAAATCAGATGTACCCCTTTCCAACTCCTTCATATTCTGGAGACAGTCTGTGTTAGATTACTTCCTTTTATACACCCTAATTTTACAATTTTAAAAAATGGATTTTTGAGGATCATTTCTTGTTCAATAGAGCTTACATTTTACGGAGCCTTTGAATCTTTAGGAAATGGTCATTTTATGTGACCGCAGCCCCATTGGTTCACTCAGGATCTCCCACCCTCGAACACTCAGGATTGTTCTCTGGTTGTAGAAACTTGAAGAGACCAGTGGTTTGCCAGGAGTTTGTGATGTGATCTTGGACACATTACCTGATCTGATCAGCTTCTCTGCTGTCGTCTGAAGTGAGATAGTCAGACTGAAATCCTTTTCAGGGTTGTAAGCCTAGCTTGTCATTTGTTTTACTTAAATCTGCTAGGATTTCTTCGTGGGATTCCTCTTGGTCTTAGTTGGCAGATTTCAGAGTTGCTTTGGGAAATGCCGCACGACAGGACCCTGGACACGTCTAGCCATTTGTGGTATATGACTGGTGCCCCTGAGGGAACATGGGTTAGTAGTGCTTTGCCTGCCGGTGTGTTACTCTTAAAAACATTGTTGACTGTGTTTGTTTTCGTTAATAAATGGAGAACTAGAGGTGAGGCTGAGAAAACTCGCTCATAATTGACGGTCGTTCGTGTGTGGATTTCCAGGATGTGTCAAGCTGGGCTCTAAGTGGACCTAATTTAGTGAGACAGCAGGGGTCATTCCCCAGCCGTCACTCCTCAGACTCCTGCTCCACGTTCCCAGGAGAGCACCAGGGCCACATGGTGTGTGTTAGGTTGCTTGTAGGTGTTAAGTGTTGGGCAGGTCTGGCTTGGGATTCCCATCCTCTCCTGGGCCGGGCTTGTTGCGAGGGTTGAGAGAAGTACCAGACGGGACATGCCGTGTGCGGTCAGGCCCGCGAGCTCCCGGAAGAGCTGCCGGTGGTGGGAGTGGGGATGCGAAGTAGAGGAGCCTCTGGCACGCAGTGGGCCACCGTCAGGTGAGTCGCTGGTAGGACTCCTGAGTTACAGCTGTGCTTGTGAAGTACAGAAGTGTGTAAAGGGCCATTTCGCTCGCCAGAGGTGAGTTTCCTTGGCACATACAACAGACTCACGTGTGCACGTGGGTGGATGTAGGACTGGTAGAGTTTTCTGTTTTTTTGAGGAAAAGTGCTAACCTGCAACTTGCTTTTTGCCTCGACCCATTTTGAGCAGTGGCTTCGGAATTGGAGTCGGCTTCTGCCTCCCTCCCGCCAGGACGGAGAGGACCGAGAGCCCCGGGGGGCTCTGGAGCCAGGCCCCGAGCCCGGCACGCCGGAGGCCAGCAGACCGGGAACAGCGTGGGTGGGGAGGGCAGGGCCGGACTCAGCCTGTGCGGCTCGACCGTAACCCTCCGAGGTCTCCTTCTGCAGATGGTGGAGGAGAGTGAAGAGCGGCTCACGGAGGAGCAGATCGAGGCGCTTCTCCACACCGTGACCAGCATTCTGCCCGCGGGGCCAGAGGCCGAGCCGAAGAGGAACCCGGACGCCGCGACGGGGGATGACGAGGACGCTGCATAGGGGGGGCACGGCCGGCCTGGCCGCCTCAAGACCCTGAGAAGTCAGCAGCCGGTGCCTGGGCACCCAGAGGATTGCTCAGGGTTTCCCTCTCCGTCCCAGCAGGCCTGGTTTCACAATTGGCTGCAGAAACCACAAAAACAAGCTTAGAAGAGCTCCTCGTGCCTCCGAGAGACACAGCGTGGTGAAGACAGACGGAGGCTGTCAGGGCAGAGAGCTGAAGGGAAGCGGACGACGTCAGGACGATGACCGTGCAACCCCTGTGGTAAAAATGTTTCTTCTTTGGCCTTGGCCGTAGTCGTGGGCAGGCCCTGTATGCAGCAGGAGGACTGCTTGTGTCGCCTGTGATGGGCCGTGTCGGAGTCATGTCGTCTGCTGCTCTTGGCGCTTCCTGAGCAGGGACGCTGAGTACCATTGTGGGGTGCTGAGCCGGGAGAATCCAGGCAGATGACCAGACGCTCCCGGAGCCACATGTCGTTGCTGTAGGTTGGAATGAGCCGCTGGACTTGGCTCACCGGAGAGGAATCTCTTCCTCGAGAACAGCAAGGATAAGAGAAGTGAGGCCTGGCAGGGCTCTTGTTCACCGGCTCACTACTTAGTCTGCAACCTTAGGGCACCCGCCCGTTCCAGTGGACGAGCCGCACAGCAGGCCGCGGACAGCAGTGACCGAAGTCCAGTGCTGGCTGCCCGTCGGACCATGTGCGTCTCCTGCCCGCCCCCTGAGGCCAGGTGGGCTGCGCTTGCACCAGGGTGGGTTGTTTGCGTCTTTAGAAGGGGCACAGATAGGGACCGGATATGAAGGACTAGAGCCTGGTTATGAGAACTGGAGCTTGTTGGTGGTGGCAGTGGCCTCAGCGCTCCAGTTCCGGGTCCTGGGAGAAGGACATTGAGGAGCTTGCTGATACCGAGGTCTGGAGAGTTCAGGAGCCCCAGACGGGTGGCTGCCTTCGGTCCTGGGAATATTGCTGAACAGTAATTGTCCACATTTGTTCTGCCCCCATTTGGGGAAGAAAATGCCCACAGACATTAATTTTTCAAATCAGTGCTCCTTTTATTGTGAGATTACATATTTTTTGGTGCTATTAATTGGGTTACTTCCCACGCCCTTGTAATGACAAGATTATTTCAACCACCCCCAACCCCACCAGTCACAGTGATGTGGTGGTTAACCTGTTATCACTTAGGATCAGCTGAGACCTGTTTACAGGCACAAAACTAGAATTCGAAGGGCAGTTGTTTTTAAACTTCTCTTCGGTATTGGGAGTTTTACCAGGAACTGTTGATTTATTTGTCAAGGCATCGAACCTGTGTCACTGTTTCATTTTAACCTTGAGTGTATTCAGTGCATTTAATGGATTAATCTAGTTAATAATAAATTATTTCCAAGTGACTGCCAACTTTTGGTATTTTATAAATATTTGAAGAGTTTGTTTTGCCATGAATAGAAATAAAATCTGACTTAAAAGGTGAAATGTGTAAGTTTTTTATTAAAAAAAGAAATTGAATCTATTTAGGTCTGAAATCTGTTTTAGATTGCAAGAAAATTTCAAGTTTCAATACTTGGGACCTGAATTTAACCTCCATTTCTGATGAAGGCAGGCAGGCTCTGGAAGACTTAGAGGAAATATATTCTGTGTAATATTCCTGCCATATTAATAACATTTCAGAAATAAGGTAATTTGCACAGGAAATGTAATCAGTATCACATCCGGGAAGGAGAGCGGGGGAGCCTGGGAGTCTTTTCATTTTATATCCTGTGTGGTTTTCGCTTCTGACCCTGTGACTGTTGTGTTCTTTAAAAAGAAGAAAGCACATTCGTGTGTTTGCTGTCCTTGGCCTTTGTGCGTGTTACGGAATGTGTTCTTGACAGTGGAATTATGTCCCCGTACAGAGGCTCACTCCCAGTGTCTGGTCACCCTAGGAGGGGCAGCTCTAAGGGGATCTGGGTCAGGCATGTGAGGAAGGCAGAGTTTTGAGAACTGTTGCCAGTGTAGGGCTCAGTCACTGTAGCTAGATGTATTTTTAGGTCGACCAGTCTCCCTTTGTTATTCCAGGCTTTCCTAGAATCTCAGTTTTTGTTTTTGTTTTTTTTTAAGGGGAAAGCCCTAGTTTTTGACACAGGAAGATTTTTCAGTTATCTATCAAGAAGATAATACGGCTGAACTCTTAAAAAATTGACTCCCAGTGAGAGGTTTACCCAAATATTTCCCGACCCAAATATTTCCCTTGCCCCCTTTTGCTTAAAAGTTAGAGCATGAGGGCACCTGGGTGGTTCAGTTGATTAAGTGTCAGACTCTGGATTTTGACTCAGATCATGATAACAGGGTCATGGGATCAAGCCCCACATGGGGCTCCATGCTTAGTGGGGGGTCTGCTTGAGAGTCTTCTCTCCTTCTGCCCCTCGCCCTCCCACGCACACTCTCTAAATAAATAAAATCTTTTTTTAAAAAAGTTACAATATGGGGGTGCCTGGGTGGCTCAGTGGGTTGGGCCTCTGCCTTTGGCTCAGGTCATGATCTCGGGGCCCTGGGATCGAGCCCCACATTGGGCTCTCTGCTCAGCGAGGAGCCTGCTTCCCTCTCTCTCTGCCTGCCTCTCTGCCTGCCTCTCTGCCTACTTGTGATCTCTCTCTGTCAAATAAATAAAATCTTTTTTAAAAAGTTACAGTATGACCTACTGCCACCTCAGAGGACTTCCCATTTATTCAGGGTTTGTTCATAAAATAGTGGGTACCATTTCCCTAAATTGTGCACCAGCTCAAAAGCTTACCCCCTAGTGAGAAATAAGTAAATCAATGCTCCAGAAAGCCTTTGCTAAATCATTTTCTCCCCGGAAACTAATTTAACACCCGCTTGTGTAAGTGGATCATTCCTCAGTAAACAAAAAACAGATCACAGACTCTGAAAAGAATCATAGACCTTGTTTAATTACACAATGAACAAATGGGTTAAGAGGAAGTAAAACTGCTTAGAGATCCTTTTACTTATTTTTAAGATTATACCATTCTGTGGTTTTGACTATATCACAGGGTTGCACCACCGTCGCTCCCAATTCCAGAACAGCCATCACTCTTCATCAACATTTCCCCCACGGCCTCTGGCAGCCACTGACCTGCTTTCTCCTGGATGTGTTGCCTGTCTGGGTCATTTCACACAAATCGAGTCTTACAGTATATGGTGTCTAGCATCTGACTTCTTTGGGTTAGCGTATTTTCATGGTGCAGCTATGTTGTTGCTTTTTATGGCCGAACAGTAGCTCATTGCACGGATGTACCATTGTTTGTTCATTCCTCAGTTGCTGGATGTTCAGGTTGTTTCTACTCTGGCTGTTGTGAACATTCCTGTAGAAAATTTTGGTGACTTGTGTTCTTTCTCTTGCATATGCTTAAAAGTGGAATTGGTGGGGGCACCTGGGTGGCTCAGTGGGTTAAGCCTCTGCCTTCGGCTCAGGTCATGGTCCCAGAGTCCTGGGATCGAGCCCCACATTGGGCTCTCTGCTCGGCAGGGAGCCTACTTCCCGTCTCTCTGCCTGCCTCTCTGCCTGCTTGTGATCTCTCTGTTACATGAAGAAATAAAAAATCTTAGAAAAAAAAAAAAAGTGGAATTGGTGGGCTATGTGATGATTCTGTTTAACTGTTTGATGAGCTGCCAGGCTGTTTTCCGTAGCACTCGCACTGTACCGTGTTTCCACCGGCGGGACGTGGCGGAGGGCGTGGCGGAGCCCGTCTCTCTCTTGTTACTGTCCCTGTTGGTTAGAGCCATCCCCGTGGTTGTGAAGTGCTCTCTCTCTGTGGTTTTCATTTATAATTCCCTAATGGCTGTTAAAGCCGAGCCTCTTTTTGTGTCCTTACTGGCCACTTTTATATGTTCTTTGAAGGAATGTTTGTTGAAATCCTTTGCACTTAACAAAAAAAAAAAAAAGTTTTTTTTCAAGGAGGATCACAGAGAAACTGAACAGAAAGTACAGGGAATTCCTATGCAGGCCCTTGCCCCCTCCGAAGGTTCCCCTGTTACTCACATCATGCATTAGTGTGGTATACTCGTCACATTTGGTGAGCCAGTGTTGATAAACTTTTACTACTTAAAGTTCATAGTTTATATTAGGGTTCACTCTGTTGTACATTAGAAAGTGCAGTGATGCATAGATGGAATGGGGGTTGTGGCAAACACATGTGTTCAGCCACTATAGTATCATCAGAATATTGTCAGTTTCCCGAAGACCCCCTGCGCTCCGCCTTTCATCCCCTCTCTTCCTCGAATCCCTTTCAGTCACGGGTATTTTTACTGTCTCCACAGCTTTGCCTTTCTCAGAGGGTCAGACAGTTGGAATCGTGCAGTATGTGGTCTCGGCAGGTTGGATTTTTCACGTAGCAATATGCATTTAAGATGACTCCATTTGGGGACGCCTGGGTGGCTCAGTTGGTTTAGCGTCTGCCTTTGGCTCAGGTCATGATCCCAGGGTCTTGGGATCGAGCCCCGCATTGGGCTCTCTGCTCAGCGGGGAGCCTGCTTCCCCTTCCTGCTGCTCCCCCTGCCTGTGCTCGATCTCTGTCTCTCTCTGACAAATAAAAAAATAAAATCTTCTGAAAAAAGGTTACTCCATGTGATTCCATGGCATGATAGCTCATCTCTTTTTAGTATTGAATAGTATTTAGTATTCCATTATCTGGGTATACCTGTTTGTTTATCCATTCGGCTATTGAAAGTCTTCTTAATTTCTTCCAGATTTTGGTAATCATCAAAAAAGGCCACTGTAGGGGCGCCTGGGTGGCTCAGTGGGTTAAGCCGCTGCCTTCGGCTCAGGTCATGATCTCAGGGTCCTGGGATCGAGTCCCGCGTCGGGCTCTCTGCTCAGCGGGGAGCCTGCTTCCCTCTCTCTCTCTGCCTGCCTCTCTGCCTACTTGTGATTTCTGTCAAATAAATAAATGGAAAATCTTTAAAAAAAAAAAAAAAGGCCACTGTAAACATGTGTATGCACATCTGTGTGAGCAGAAGTTTTCAGTTCATTTTGGAAAATACCAAGGAGTATAACACCTGGGTCATGGGGTAAGGGTTTGTTTAGTTTTATAGGAAACTGGTAACCCTCATTACACAATGACTGTGCCGCTCAGCAGCAGAGAATCAGAATTCCTTTCGTTCTGTGTCCTCATTAGAATTTGGTGGTATCACTGTTTCGGGTTTTGGCCATCCTAATAGGTATGTTGTGGTATCATGTTGTTTTCATTGAAATTCCCTAAAGACATAAGATATCCATATTATTTGCCATCTGTGTATCTTTATTAGTGAGTGTCCAGATCTCTTGCCATTTTCTTTTTTTAAAAATATTTTATTTATTTGACAGATCAGAAGTAGGCAGAGAGAGAGAGGAGGAAGCGGGCTCCCTGCTGAGCAGAGAGCCCAATGCAGGACTCGATCCCAGGACCCTGGGACCATGACCTGAGCTGAAGGCAGAGGCTTAACCCACTGAGCCACCCAGGCGCCTCTCTTGCCATTTTCTAATTAGGTGGTTTTGTTGTTGTTGTTGTTAAGACTTAAGTGGTTTTTGAAATATATTCTGGATACTAGGCCTCTATCAAATAAGTGTTTTGCAAATACTTTCTGCTAGTCCACGATTTGTCTTTTTATTCTTGTACAGTCTTTTACAGAACAGAAGTTTTTAATTTTAATGAAGTCCAGCCTGTCCATTTTTTTCTTTCATGGATCATAGTTTTGATGTTGTACCTAAAAAGTCACCGTGAAGCTAGATTATCATCATGAGGTCACCTAGATTTCCTCCTGTATTACCTTTTGGAACTTTATAGTTTCGTATTTCACATTTCGGTCTGGTTAATTTTGAGTGATTTTTTGCAAAAAATGTAAGGTCTACATCTGCCTGTTCTTCTGGTGTGTGAGTATCCAGTTGTTCCAACACCCTTTGCTGAGAAGACTGTCCTTTGTCCCTCTGATTGCTTTTGATCCTTTGTCAAAGCTCAGTTGCGTCTCTTTGTACAGGTGGTTCTGGACTCTGTTCTGTCCCATTGTTCTGTGTGCTCCTTCACCAGTAGCTCGCGGTCTCGATTCCTGTGGCTTCGTACTGAGTCTTGAAGTCATGTAGGGTCAGTCTCCTTGTTCTTCTCCTTTGCCCGTTTTTAATTGAGTTGTTTGTCTCTACTGTTGAATTGCAAGATTTCTTTATGTATGCTGGATGCCAAACCCTTAGCAGACATATAATTTTTTTCTCTCCCTTTTTTTGGTGTTTTTTTTTTTTCCCACTTTATTGATGATGTCTTTGAAGCATGTAAGTTTTTAATTTTAATGAAGTCCAACATACCTTTTTTTCCCTATGGTTCCTTCTGGCTTTGGTATCATATCTGAGATTCTATTGCCTAAATCAAGATCATAAATAATTACTCCTCTGTAACTTCTAAAAATTTTATACATTTAGGTCTTCAGTCCGTTTTGAGTTAATTGTTGTATATAGTATGAAGAAGGGGTCCAGCTTCACTTTTTTGCATGTAGATATCCATGTGTCCTAGTACCATTTGTTGAAACCTGTGTCCTTCCAAGCATTCTGTCCCTGAGAAGAAGAGGACTACTAAGTTTCATCAGTCAGGTTCTGTGGACTTCTTAGTTATCCATCATCTTGGGCCCTTATGAGATACGGTCATCTACAGCAGCCTTCCAGCCCACGTAGACTCACTGTATTACCTAGAGCAGGGGTCAGAAGGACCAGATCATACTTTAGGCTTTGCAGTTCGTAAGAGTGCTGTCACAACTACTTAATTCTGATGTCACAACGGGAGAGCAGCTATGGACAATTTATGAATAGATGAGTGTGACTCCGTTCCAGTAAAACCACAAAATCGGGCAACAGGCTCGGATTTGCTGATCCTTTGTTTAGATGGTTCTAGAGTAGGGAGAAGAGGGTTCCCTATCCACAGTAACCGTCCTCATGAGGTTCTCCCTGTGGCTTTTCTGCAGGACATCTGGGGTTTTTCCATAAATGCTTCAAGAGCTGGCATGCCCGACTCTCTTTGAGATTCTACCCACTAGCATGATACAAAAGTCTCATGGAGTGTGTTTAGTTTGGACTGCCTAATCTACCACACACTATTGAGGCTGCCTTAAGGACTCTGTACTCAGTCACAACTGCTATAATTTTGGGTATCTAGTTCAACAAAGGCCCGTTGAGGACACAGTTTATGCCAAGATTAGTGCTGTATACTGGGCCACAAAGTCAAGCCTCAGGAGACACAGAGCCTGCAAAATAAGACAGGTTAGTTGCTGCCTCCACTGTTCACGCTCTCACCCACTGTGTACCTGCCTGTACTTAATATTCTAAAGTACTTTTTCTTTATATCATATCCTCAGCTCAAAAGCTGGAAGTCTTCCTATGGCACTGAGAATAAAAATTCCATAGTGACATCAACAAAACAGAGGACTAAGAAGCTCTAAGCTCTTGTTCTCCAGCAGAGACATTGAAAACAAAAGCTAGCTAAAATGAGCTTGATGGGAGTGCCTGGGTGGCTCAGTAGGTTAAGTGTCTTCGGCTCAGACCATGATGTTGGGATTCTGGGATCAAGCCCTGCATTGGGCTCCCTGCTCAGCAAGAAGTCTGCTTCTCCTCCTCCCAATGTGCTCGCTCTCTCTCTCTCTCTCTCTCTCTCTCTCAAATAAAAATCTTCTAAGAAAATAATAAATTGAGCTTGAGGGAGCTCTGAAAAATAGAAGTCTACAGTAACCAAGTGACTGTCCAGTTAAGAAAAAGCTACATTCAAAATGGTAGGAAAATTCGTGAAAGTTTTGCTCATTCTTGTCCCTCCACTTCTGGGCAGTCTTGATCTGGAGGAAGCAGCAGCCCGTTTTCCAATACCCTCCTCCACCTCAAACTAAAGGGAGCAGAGCAAACCTTATTTGCACTCTTCTAACTTGTCTGGGGACTGCCTGAAGGACTCGTTTCTTTTTCCCATAATTGGAGTTCTCCAGAGGAAATGCAGCATAAAGTGGTAGAAACTACTCATAAAATCTATAGAGAGATTATGACACAGATAGACCTAGGGCAGGACATTGTGAGTGGAGACATATAATAGACCATCTAAGGCCCCAAGGAGAAATTGGAGTGAAACTGGGAAATTAAGACATAAGGGCAGTGTGTATAGGGGGAAATTGTGCACACCTAGGTGAAATGCATGCCAAAACACCTGAAGACTTAGCTTTCTCCTTTGATCCCAAAGCTCAGAACATAGCCTACTAATTAGTAAAGAATAAACTGACACAGACCCAGTCTGCAAAGACGGGAAGAAGTGGCTGGTTTTCACCTGCCCAATTTTCAACCAAAAAAATCACAAGAAGGATAACCCGGCCCATTCAAAAAAAGGAAGTGAAGTGGTAGGATACGTCGCTGAGGAAATGCAAGCATCAGACTTCCTAAATGAGGACTTCAAAGTAACTACGAAATTTGCTCAAAGAGTTAAAGGAAAATGACAAAACACTAAAGGAAGTTAGGAAAACCATCAAAATGAGAACAGTAACAAAGAGATAGAAATAAAAAGGGCCCAAACAAATTTTGAAGCTGAGAAAGGATAATTTAATTGAAAATTTCACCGAGGGTTCAACAACAGGTTTGAGCGGGCAGACAAATCCACAGACTTAAAGGTAGTACTTTAGAAATTACTTTGAAGAGCAAAAAGAATGAAGGAAATAAACATCTTAAGGGCCTTACGGAATATAATCAAGAGGACAATAATATGTATATGGGAGTACCAGAAGAAGAGACAAAGAGGAAGAGATTAGCTGAAGAAATAACAGCCAAAACTACCCAAATCTGAAGAAAGACATGAATCTAAAAATTGAAAATTTAAACTCCAAGTAGGATAAACTTCAAGAGATCCATAGCAACATACGTTATAATCAAATAATAGAAAGACAAAGATGGAACGGAAAGCAGCAAGAGAAAGGTGGCTTGTCACCTACAAGGGATCCTCAATAAGATTATCAGTCAGCTTCTCAGGAGAAACCTCAAAGTCTATAAGGGAGTAAGATGATGTATTTAAAGTGTGAAAGAGGGGCGCCTGGGTGGCTCAGTGGGTTAAGCCGCTGCCTTCGGCTCAGGTCATGATCTCAGGGTCCTGGGATCGAGTCCCACATCGGGCTCTCTGCTCAGCAGGGAGCCTGCTTCCTTCTCTCTCTCTCTCTCTGCCTGCCTCTCAGTGTACTTGTAATTTCTCTCTGTCAAATAAATAAATAAAATCTTTAAAAAAAAAAAAAAAATAAAGTGTGAAAGAAAACTTCCAGCTACAAATTTTACACCACACAATACTGTCCTTCAAAAATAAGAGAAAACCACCCCACGGCCATTAGGATGGTTGCTGTAGGGGTTCCTGGGTGGCTCGGTCTTTAAACATCTGCCTTTGGCTTGGGTTGTGATTCCGGGGTCCTGGGATCAAGCCCCGCATTGGGCTCCCTGCTCAGTGGGAAGCCTGCTGCTCCCTTTCCCACTCTTCCTGCTTGTGTTCCCTCTCACACTGTTTTTCTCTGTCGAATAAATAAAATCTTTTTTTTTTTAAAGGATGGTTGCTATAAAACAAAACCAAACAAAACAGAAAATAATAAGTGTGGAGAAATTGGAACCCTTGTACACTGTTGACGGGGATGTAAAATGGTGTAGCAAAAAGAAAACAGTATGACACATCCTCAAAAAATTAAACAGAATCACCATATGGTATAGCATGGTTTTATACTCAAAGAACTGAAAGCAAGCTCTCAAAGATACATTTGTAGGCCCATGTTCATTGTCGCATTATTCACAATACCCCAGTTATTATGGAAGCAAACCAAGTGTCCACTGACAGATTAGCGGACAAGCAAAATATCCCCACAATGAAATATTATTCAGCCTTAAAAAGGAAGGAAAATGTAACACATGCTACAACATGGATGACCCTTGAGGCTATTATGCCGAGTGAAGCAAACCAGTCACAAAAAAACCCAAATACTTGATGGTTCTACTTATATGAGATACCCAGAATATAGCCAAATCCATAAAGACAAAGTAGAATGATAGTTGTCGGGGACTGAGGGAAGGGGATAATGGGTTACTGTTGTATGATGAGTTTAGAATTTCAGTTTTGCAAAATGAAAAGAGTTCTCAAAATCGGTCGCGCAATAATGTGGTTAACACTCATGAATGGTACATTTAAAAATGGTTATAACTAAAAAATAATGAGGGAGAAATTAAGACTTTCCTGGATAAACAAAAGCGGAAGCAGTTATTACCACTAGACCTGACCTCCAAGAACTGCTAAGGAGAGAACTCCAGGTTAAAATGAAAGGACACTGAAACGTGACCCAGAGTCGTAGGAAGCTCTACGGATCTCCAGCAAAGGTAAGTACAAGGGCAAGGATAAAAACCAGTGTTGCGACTTTGGTTTATAATTTTATTTATTATTCTTTTACGGGATTTGAGAGAGAAAGCGTAAAAGGTCATCATAAGCCTGTGTTTAAATGTACTCATTCGACAAAGATATCTTTGGGAACAGTAACGTAAGTGTGCGGGGATGGAGACAGATAAGTAAAAGCACATTTTTGTTTGCAACTTAAGTTTGTATCAACAAAAGTAGATTCTGACAACTTGAAGATGTTATGTAGAATCACCTTGATAACCACAAGTAAAATAGTTTGAAAACATACAGAAGGGAATGAGAAGGGTATTAGTTATATGTCACAAAAGCAACAAATCAGGGGCGCCTGGGTGGCTCAGTGGGTTAAAGCCTCTGCCTTCAGCTCAGGTATGATCTCAGGGTCCTGGGATCGAGCCCCGCATCGGGCTCTCTGCTCAGCAGGGAGCCTGCTTCCTCCTCTCTCTCTGCCTGCCTCTCTGCCTACTTGTGATCTCCATCTCTCTAGTAAATAAATAAAATCTTAAAAAAAAGCAACAAATCAATTGAACAGAAAGGAAGGCAGCAATAAAATAAATGAGGAACAAAAAAGCTATTAGACATACAGAAAACAACAAAAGGCCAAAAGTAAGTTCTTCCCTATCATCAGTTACTTTCAATGTAAGTAGATTAAACCCTGCATCAAAAGGCACGGATTGGCAGCAGGGATTTCTAAGGCATGACTCAACTATATGCTGTTTCCAAGAGACTCACTCTAGATCTGAGTACACAAATTAAAAATGAGAAGATAGGAAAAGATATTTCATGCAAATAGTAACCAGAAGACAGCAGTAGAGAGCATAATACTATGAGTCAAAGTAGACTTAAGATTTTTAAAAGGCTATAAGAGACAAAGATATATTAATAAAGGGTTCAGTACAGCAAGAAGATACAATTACATTTATGTACCTAATAAATCATCAAAATATTTGAAGCAAAAATTGACAGAATTGGAGAGAGAAATAGATAGCTCTACAGAAATAGTAGGTGATTTCAGTGCCACTTTCAGTAACGACAGAACACGACAGAACCAATAGGAAATATAGGACCTGCACAATACTATAAACCAGTTGAACCCAGCAGACACACAGACACTACCCAACAGGAGGAGAGTACACAGTTTCCTCAAGTGCACACGGAGCATTCTCTAGTAGAAACCCTAGATTAGGCCGCAAGAAAAATAAATACATTTTAAAACTACTGAGATTATACAAAATATGTTTTCCCATCACAGTGGAATAAAATTAGCAATCAGCTGAAGGAGAAGTAAAAAATTCATAATTACATGGAAATTAAATAACACACTGTTTAAAAACCAATGGGTCAAAAAAGAAATCTCAAGGGATGTTATGAAATATCTTGAGACAAATGAAAGCAAAACCACAACATTCCCCAAAATGTATGTGATGCAACATAAACACTCCTAGGGAGGAAATACATAGCTGTAAATGCTTACATTAAAAACATGAAAGATTTAAGGGGCGCCTGGGTGAGTCAGTTGGTTAAGCATCCAACTCTTGATTTTGGCTCAGGTCATGATTTCAGAGTCCTGGGATTGGGCTCTGTGCTCAACGGGGAGTCTGCTTGAGGATTCCTCTCCCTCTTCCTCTGACCCTGCTCCCCACCCACCCGCCCAAAACACATAAAAAAAAAATATAAAAAAAAAAAAAAAAAAAAAAAAAAAAGACTGTAAAACTCTTGGAAGAAAACATAGGAGGAAAGCTACATGACATTGGATTTGGTAATGATTTTTTTTTGACATGCACAGACAAAAGAAAATAGACAAGTTGGTCATCAAAATTTAAAACTTTCATGTGTCAAAATGCACTGTCAACAGAACAGAAAGGCAGCACACAGAATGGAGAAAAGGCAAATTAAACATCTGATGAGCAACTAATGCCCAGGATATGTAAAGACCCCAACAATTACAAACAGGGTGCCTGGGTGGCTCAGTCTTTTAAGCGTCTGCTTTTCACTCAGGTCATGATCCCAAGGTCCTGGGACCAGGTCTGCATTGGGCTCCTTGCTCAGTGGGAAGCCTGTTTCCCTCTCCCTCTGCTGCTCCCCCTGCTTGTGCTTTCTCGTTCTCTGTCAAATAAATAAAAAAAAAATTTTTTTAAAAAAAAGAAAGAAGGGGCACCTGGGTGGCTCAGTTGGTTAAGCCACTGCCTTTGGCTGAGGTCATGATTCTGGAGTCCTGGGATCAAGTCCCGCATCAGGGTCCGAGCCCCGCAGGGAGTCTGCTTCTCCCTCTGATCTTCTCCCCTTTCATGCTTTCTCTCTCTCTCAAATAAATAAAGAAAATCTTTTAAAAATATATTTAAAAAAGAAAGAAAAAAGAAAACAACCTAACTCAAAAATGGGCAAATGATTTTGAATAGACATCTCCCCCAAATAAGATATACAGATGTTCCCTAACCTTGTGAAAGAATGCTAAACATCGTTAGTCATTAGGGAAATACAAACCAAAATCAGTCTGAGACCCACACCCGTTAAGATGGCTGACATAAAAGAAAACAGAATCGAAAGTGTTGATGAAGAATGGGGAAATTAGAATCTTTGTGCATTGCTTTTGGAAATGTAAAATGGTGCTTTCACTGTGGAAAACAGGGTGGTGTTTCCTCAGTAGTTTAAACATAGAGTTATATCACGCAGAAGTTTCACTTCTGGGCATAAACCCCAAAACCTTGAACAGAGAGTTGTATACTCATGTTCTTAGCAGTATTATTTGCAATAACCAAAATGTAGAAACAATCCAAATATCAGTTGATGGATGAAAGCTAAGAAAGTGCAACACACATGCACACATGCACAGGAATGTTCTCAGCGTAAAGAATGAGATCTTGGCAGATGCTACATGATTGAACCTTAAAGACATTATGCTGAGTGAAGTAAGCCAGGCCCAAAGGACGAATGCATCATTCCATTCTTATGAGATAACTAGAACAGCCAGATTCATGGAGGCAGAAAGAAGAATGGTATGTGCCAGGGGCTGGACAGACAGGAGAATGGGGGGTAACTGTTTAATGGGTACAGAATTTTATTTAGTTTGCAAAGATGAAGTTCTGGAGATGAGAGTGGTCAACGAACTTCATGCCACTGAACTGTAGACTTAAAAGTGGTGAAAATGGTAAATTCATGTTATGTGTATTTTATCCCAATGAAAAGTTTTTAGAAAACCAGGGTAAAAGGCAGAAAAAGCAGTTGTGTTAACCAGAAATATTGGTGTAGTTAAATCACTTTGGCTCTGAGCTCCCTGGAACCAAGAGAATACGTCTTTACGTATTCTCATAGTGCCAAGAACATGTTAAATGGCTTCAGTAGTTTAATGGAAAATATTGCATTGGTTTAATTTATAGCAGCAAAAATTCTGTACCACACATATATAAATAGAACATGAGAGTAGAAAGTTAAATATTGAATATAAAAATATGGAGACCACAATTCAGAGATTATGGTTTTTTGGTTAATAGAGGAAATAAGGATTTTTAGAAAGCAGTTTGTTTTCAGAGTCTTCACTTTCTGTCCTTTAGATCAGTGAGTTTTACACACTGTTGTATTCAATCCTTGAATTACTAAGAATTTTCGAAGCCAACTCATGGCTCTCAAGGTCAGGCAAAAGGGTAGGGCTATAGGCACCCATTCCAATACCGTCAGACCAACCACGCTTCGGATTTCCTCCAGAAGTGGGTCATACTGCTGTGGGTGTACTTTGAAAAGCACTTACAGAGAATATATCCTTGAATTAAGATCGAAATCTTGGGGCTCCTGGGTGGCTCTGTCGGTTAAGTATCTGCTTTCGGCTCAGGTCCTGGGATCCAGCCCCACAATGAGCTCTTTGCTCAGCAGGGGAACCTGCTTCTTTCGCTCTCTCTGCCAGCTGCTTCCCCTGCTTGTGCTCCCCCTCTGTCGTATAAACAAACAAAATCTTCAAAGAAAAAAGAGTGAAATCTTGTTACTTAGGAATATAAATCTCAATATTCTGATTAGTTTTTAGAATATAAGCTATACTGTCTGCCTAAATACTATTAAAAAGTAAAACTTGGGGCGTCTGGGTGGCTCAGTGGGATAAAGCCTCTGCCTTCGGCTCAGGTCATGATCCCAGTGTCCTGGGATCGAGCCCCACATTGGGCTGTCTGCTCCGTGGAGAGCCTGCTTCCTCCTCTCTCTCTCTCTCTCTCTGCCTACTTGTGATCTCTGTCTGTCAAATAAATAAATAAAATATTTAAAAAAAATAACTAAAAAGTAAAACTTTAGGGGTTCTGGGTGCCTGGGTGGCATGACCTGCCTTAGGCTCAGGTCATGATCTCAGGGTCCTGGGATCGAGCCCCACATGGGGCTCCCC
>NC_081567.1:14708118-14806089 GCF_022355385.1 Mustela nigripes | reverse complement strand
CTCCGTGGAGAGCCTGCTTCCTCCTCTCTCTCTCTCTCTCTCTGCCTACTTGTGATCTCTGTCTGTCAAATAAATAAATAAAATATTTAAAAAAAATAACTAAAAAGTAAAACTTTAGGGGTTCTGGGTGCCTGGGTGGCATGACCTGCCTTAGGCTCAGGTCATGATCTCAGGGTCCTGGGATCGAGCCCCACATGGGGCTCCCTGCTCGGCAGGGAGCCTGCTTCCTCCTCTCTCTCTGCCTGCCTCTCTGCCTACTTGTGCTCTCTGTCTGTCAAATAAATAAATAAAATCTTTTTTTTTTAAAGTAAAACGTTGTGTATTTATTAATATGCAATATGTAGTTGTATTTGAAAGATATTAAAACCATTTTAGTTTGATACTGTGACCAGAGTAAATGAAGATTTAAAAAATGTAGATTGTAGTATCATTCATTCCAAAAGTGGTTCTCGTTATGTGAAATACAGACATAATTCAGGGTATCTCTGTTTGTAAAGACATTCCTAGTCCACTGAGGGATAATCTGCTGGATTTTCTAACACTGCTTAATAAATACCAAGGGACAGGAAAGCAAACATACCGGGAAGATACATCGGGAGCGGCATGAACCATAGAGATCGCTCTATGGTTCGATAGATTTCTATATAACTCTATGTAGGGTTCTACATAAAGAAATTTATGTAGAATAAATAAAACTTTTGAACAGTCTCACATGTTGAGGGGAGTTAGCCATGTGTTATGGGTTGGCTTGTGTCCCCCACAAAAAATATTTTGGAATTCTAACACTGGTACCTCAGAATGTGACCTTATTTTGGACATAGGCTTCTTTACAGAGGTAACCAAGTTGAAGTGGTGTTCTTGGGTGGTCCCTAATCCAAAATGATTGGAATCCTAAGAAAAAAGGGAAATTTGGGGGCTCCTGAGTGGCTTAATCAGTTAAACATCTGCCTTTGGCTTCAGTCATGATCTCCGGGTCCTGGGATTGAGCCCCACGTCAGGCTCCCTGTTGAGTGGGGGGTCTTCTTCTCCCTCTCCCTCTGCTCCTCCCCCATCCCCACCACCCCTAGCTTGTGCTCTCTTTCTCTCAAATAAATAAATAAGATCTTGGAGGGGGGAGGGGGAGATTTGGACACAGAGAGATACATTTAGAAAGAAGATCATGTGAAGAGATGCATGCTGAAGACAGCCATGGACAAGGCCAAGGAGAGAGTTCTTTGAAGAAACCAGCCCCGATGACATTTATAAGTTGGTGAATGATTTGGAACTTCTAGCCTCCAAAACTATGAGACAATAAATTTCTGTGGTTTAAGTTCTTTAAAAAAAGGATAAAAATCTAAGCACTTAACACTAGCATTCTAGAACATTTGCAGTCTATCTCCCAATAAAATTTCCAACTTTATTAGTCTCCTGCATAACCCTTCATTCCAGCCCAATGGTTTCTCTCATTATTTACTCAGGTTTTTGAGTGTCTACCATGCAAGGCTTAGGGTTGGGCAATAGGAATAGGACGTGACTCTGACATCCAGAGTCACTGCCTTCAGAAAGTCTTATGTTCTAGGGGGAGAGATGCTAAATGACTAATGTCACCGTTCATCATTTCATTACAACTATGGTAAGAGTTGGAAATGAGAATGAGCCCAGAGAGCATATAACAGAGAACCTGACCTGATCTGGGAGAATCAAGGAAGTTCTTGGAGAAAGTAATGTGTGGACTTAAAGGATGAGTTAAAGTTGGTCAATGAAGGAAAGAACATTCCTTCAAGAGATGTTCGAGTTTTCTCAATTCTGATTTTGTGTACACGAAGCCATCTGCTGGTACTACAATACCCTTAAGAATTCAAATTCTAGGGACCCCTGCGTGGCTCGGTTTGTTAAATGATTGAGTCTTGATTTTAGGTTCAAGTCATGAACTTGACTTTGGTTCATGACCTCGAAGTGGTGAGTTCCAGCCCTGCATTGGGCTCCGTGCTCTTGGGGGAGGGGGATTGTCTGCTTCTTTCCCTCTTCTTCCCCTTCCCTCCCTGCCCCATCTCGCATGGGCTCTCACCACATTGTTTCTCTCTAAAAATAAACAAAATCTTAAAAAAAAAAAAAAAACCCACTCAAAATATGGCTCCTATCCCCCCTTCTCCAGAAAGCCCTTCCTGATCATCTCATGCTGAAGTACTCTCTCCTTGCTGTAAACTAAACAAATTTATTGGTTATTAGCTATAAGCCATGCACGCCCTTGTGGTGTTTTCGTGATGCTCGCCTTACCTTATTATATAAATCGAAGTTCCTTGAGTCCAGCCTGCATCCAGTTCATTAACAAGTCACTTCTGTTTTAATTCCATGCAGAATTTTCAGGGAAGACAATGATTACAGGACTTGGTTTAAATAATCTTAACCTTTTGTACTGTAAAGTAAAACACAGATACCAAAAAACCCCACATAAATAATGTGAATTATAAGGAGCTGGATTATAAAGAGAATTTACAATTATGATTCATAGCTCAGTGAATTATAGGAACACCCAGATAACTACCCCCAGGTCGAGAAACAGAGCCTTGCCAGGCACTTGAGAGACCCTGCTTTCACCCTGTCCCCAATACAGTCACCTTCCTCCTACATAAAATGTCCCCAGTCCTGACCTTCATGGGCAACCACGTCTCCGGATTTCGTTATAGTTTTTTTTTTTTTTTTTTTTTTTTAATTTATTTATTTGACAGAGAGAGAGAGAGAAATCACAATTAGGCAGAGAGTCAGGCAGAGAGAGAGAAGCAGGCTCCCCGCTGAGCAAAGAGCCCGACGCGGGGCTCGATCCCAGGACACCGAGATCATGACCTGAGCCGAAGGCAGCGGCTCAATCCGCTGAGCCACCCAGGCGCCCCTCGTTATAGTTTTGTTGCGCAAGTATGCATCTGCTACCACAGTAGCTTTCTCTTGCACTTTTGTTGTTCCTTTTTTTCAAACGTACCTTTCCGGTCTCTTAATCTTCAAGGTCACTCACAATTTCGTGATGAAAACCCCGGGCTGTTGGACCCGTGGAGTTTCCCACAGTCCTGGATTCTGCTGATGGTGTATTTATAGTACAGCTCAACCAGCTCCTCTCTCGTCATTTATTTCTTTTTTCCTGCATCTTAGCAACGGTCCAGAGGCCGGTCAGATTCAGGCTGGATCCCTCTGGCAAGGCCGTGGTGGTGTTGTGTCCGTTCAGCAGGAGCCACAGAGTGTCTGCGCTGTCTGTCTGTGACAGCAGCAGCTGTCGGTGTTTGGTGCCTGGATCCGCTCATTCACTGGGGGTCGCACGATGGTGGTATTCTGATTCTATCACTCTTCTTTATTTGTTAAACGGAATATTGTTATAATGAGATGCTTTTCCTCATCTACTATTGGCTACCCATTTGGGAGAAACGTAATTATAAATCAGATCTCCTGCCGACACGGAAATTTGCTTCCACAATATATAGGAAGGAAAGGCAACAGTCTCACTATTGAATGAGCATTAAACCAGACTGCAGGGGCATCTGGGTGGCTCAGTGGGTTAAAGCCTCCACCTTCGGCCCAGGTCATGATCTGAGTCCTGGGATCGAGCCCCCGAGTCGGGTTCTCTGCCCAGCAGGGAGCCTGCTTCCCCCTCTCCCTCTCTCTCTGCCTGTCTCTCTGCCTACTTGGGATCTCTCTCTATCAAATAAATAAGTAAAATCTTTAAAAAAAAAAAAAAGAAAGAAAAAAAAAACCAGACTGCAATGCACAGCAGTCCATCGAGGAGCCGGCAGGAAAAGTAAATCCTGTTACATAGAGCCAGGCAAATAAAATCCGTTACGTTTGTGTTAATTGCCTTTATCAAAGGAAAATAAACCTCCTCTCTTTATGACAAGCAGGATGGTACATTAAGGAGCCAGGCACCTAGGTTTAAAATCCCAAAGAGACCAGCTCACCTTTCAAGGATGGCCTCGGAGAAAGAAGGCCTTACTGGTATGAAAAACTGGCGAGAGGTCTGTGTAACTTTTTAAAAAGATGTACATATATCTCAGGGAGACAGAGAAAGCATTTATAAATTCAGGTTTCTTTTAAAAGGAATGCTGAAAAGAAGGAAGAAAGGGGAATGCTCTCTTTTAAGCACCAGAGATACCTAGATTTATTTTATTATTATTTTTAGATTTTTGTTTACCCTGCGCCTAGGAGTGCAGTTCATGGAGAGAAAGCGAGATGTTTGATTTTTTCCTTTATTTGCCTATTTTCAAAATAATGAACTGGCTTCTAAGCATCCCCCGAAGGTGACCCATTGGTTTTGTTTGTTTTTTACAGATTCTTATTTATTTGGCAGGGAGAGAGTATAAGCAGGGGGAGCAACAGGCATTGGGGGGGAGGCGGGAAGCAGGCTCCCTGCTGAGCGGAGAGCCCGATGCAGGGCTCGATCCCAGGACCCCAAGATTGGGACCTGAGCCACAGGCAGAGAGAGGCTTAACCCACCGAGCTGCCCAGGTGCCCCCGTGATGCACATTTTTAAAGATCAAAAAAACAAGTTCATCCTGCCGATACTTCCACTTCAAATTCAGGGTTTTTTTACTTAAACTCTTCCATAGGATAGAATTAGAATATTCTATTGCCTTGCATCAGTTCTGAAATCCAGAGACTTTGAGGTTCTGGACTGGCTCTTCCTGCCTATCCTACATATACGTCATTTTCAGTCAATTCACTTTGTTCTTTTCTATCAGACTTCCTTACAGTTAAAATGTTTTTTCCCCCACTCAGAGCACCTGGGTGGCTCAGTTGGTTAAGCCTCCAACTCCGGATTTCAGCTCAGCCATCATCTTAGGGTCACAGGATTGAGCCCCAAATCGGGCTCCACACTCAGTGGGGAGGTTTGCTTGGGATTCACGGTCTCCTTCTGCCCTTGCCCACCCTGTCCATGCCCACCCTCTTTTCTCTTTCTCTCTGTCTCTCGAATAGACAAAGTCTTTGAAAAAATGTTTTTCTGTTGGGGCCCCTGCTGTCTCAGTCAGTGGAGCATGTGACTCTTGATCTCAAGGTTGTGAGTTCGAGCCCCACATTGGGTTGTAGAGGTTTCTTACAAGTAAAATATAGCAGGGTGCCTGCCTCTCTGCCTACTTGTGATCTCTGTCTCTCTGTCAAATAAATAAATAAAATCTTTCAGAAAAGAAAGTAAAATCTTAGAAAAAAAAAGTTTTTAAGTATTAAAAAATGTTTTTAACGTTTTTATCCCTCCTATTTCCCTTAAGGAAAATCGTTTTATTGTTTATTTGCTTTTGTGTTTCTTCTCATTTACTTTTCATTTTCCCCTTTTATTTCTAAATTTTTCTCATTTCTTTTACTGTAGCTCTTTCATGTCTTGTGTCACTTTCATAATAATTTTTAGCTGGTTTTAAAGTAGTGATTGGCTCGGAGTTCCTGAGTGGCTCAGCTGGTTAAGCATCTGCCTTTGGCTCAGGTCATGATCTTGGGGTTCTGGGATCGAACCCCAGGTCAAGCTCCCTGCTCAGAGGGGAGTCGGCTTCTCCTCCTCCCTCCACCCCTTCCCCCTGTTTGTAAACTCTCTCCCTCTTCCTCCCTCCCTCCCCCACCTCTCTCTCACACAAATAAATAAAATCTTTTTTAAAAATAGTGGCTGGCTCAGTTGGTAGAGCATGCGACTTTTGACTTCAGGGTCGTGAATTGGAGCCCCACATTGGGTATAGAGTTTACTTAAAAAATAAAATAGTAGGTTACAATTTGAGTTGTTTTGTGGGCAAAATGTTATTCTGTTCCTTTTTTAAAATAATATCTTTGTATGAGATTTTACCTTAATAATTTTCTAATGTTTATTTTTATGTGAAATTAGTTTTCTGGAACTTTTAGAGGGAGTTGTGTGGTTTAGGATGGTTTTTCTAACTTCAAAGAGCTCTCTCTTTTGTTGTTTTTATAATACTCAAAAGTATGGTGGCTTGCCAACTCTGTTCCCTCCCACTTTTATTTAAATAAAAGACTGGCCAAAGCCACCTGTTTTTATAAATAAAGTTTTATTGAAACACAGTCTTGTCCATTCATTTACGTATTGTTTACAGCTGCTCTCAGGCCAAATCAGCAAAGTCGAGTTGCAACATTAACGCTAAAGCCTACGAGACCCAAATACTTACTGTCTAGCCCTTTAAGACTCCTGATTTAGACCTTTTGTTTCTTTGTCTCTGTTCTGCTCAATTTTGACTTGACTCCCAGCAGTGTCCTCTTAATGTGGGGCCTTGTCCTAGACGGGAGCCCCTACCAGTCTGAGAGCTCTCAGGGAGTCCTATTGCTTCAGACCTTAGCAGCCCTTCCTCACATTTTTTAAACTGTGGTAAAATATATATAACATAAAATTTATCATTTTAAACATTTTTTGGTTGACAGTTCTGTGGCATTAAGTATCTTCGCGACATCGTGCGACCATCACCACTATGTATCTCCAGAACTTTTTCATTATCTCAAACCAAAATTCCGTACCCAGGTAGCAGTCACTCTTTAACCCCCTCCCCTCGCCCTAGCTCCTGATAACTTTCTTCTGCTTTCTGTCCCTGTGAATTTGCCTATTCCAGGATCTCATTTAAGTAGAATCATACAATATTTGTCCTTCAGTGTCTGTCTTATTCTACTAAGCATAACATTTTTTTTTAAAGATTTTATTTATTTATTTGACACAGAGAGATCACAAGTAGGCAGAGAGGCAGGCAGAGAGAGAGAGGAGGAAGCAGGCTCCCCGCTGAGCAGAGAGCCCGATGCGGGACTCGATCCCAGGACCCTGAGATCATGACCTGAGCCGAAGGCAGCGGCTTAACCCACTGAGCCACCCAGGAGCCCCTAAGCATAACATTTTCAAAATCATCTGTGTTGTACCATTATCTGAATTTCATTCCTTTTTATAGCTAAATAATGTTCTATTGTATATAAATATATATGCATATATACACCACATTATGTTGATTCATTCATTTGTTGATGGACACTTGTTTTCATCTTTTGGCTATTGTGAATAATGTGGCTGTGAATACTGGTGTGCAAGTACCTATTTGAAACCCTACTTTTAATTCTTTTGATACGTATCTCGGAGTGGAATTGTTGGATCGGATGGTCATGCTGTTTTCATCTTCGTGAAAAGCTGTCACAGTGGCTTTTCCATTTACCACAAGAGCTGCACCATTTTCCCACCAGCAATGCACTTGGGTTCCAGTTTCTCCACATCCTGGCCAACATTTCCTTTCCTCTGTTTTGTTTTTGTTTTAATCGGAGCCGTCCTGATGGGTTTGAGGTGGTATCTCCTCATGGCTTTGATTTGCATTTCTGTAATGATTGGTGATGTATGTTTTCAGGAGCTTATTGAGCGTCTGTAAATCGTCTCTGGGGAAGTGTTTACTCAAGTCCTTTGAATTGTGTTTATTGTTGCTGTTGTTGCTGCAAGAGTTTTCAGGGATTCTGGATAGCCAGCTCTTATCGGATACATGATCTGCAAATATTTACTCCCATTTGTGGTTCTTTTCACATTACGTGTCCTTTGTTTCTCCCCGCCCTTTTAAAATTAATCCGTAATTTATGGAGAGGCGCTTTACGATTATATGAAGATCCTCTTCCTCATCCAAGTTTGCATCATCATCTGTTGATGGTTCTTTCTTGGTTCAGTGGCTACTACTTTTGAGCACCAACTGTGCCCCGGCTGCTGCCCGGGGCGTCTCATCTGCGCTGTCCTCACATCATCCAGGAGGAGACTGAGCCGCAGGGGGAAACAGCAGCACGAGGGCACACAGCTAAGGAGCGGTAGAAATGGGCGAGGACTCCAGGACCTGCTGTTCCGGACCCAGCGTTCACGTGCTAGAGCCAGGGGAGCCAGTATTAGCTGAAAATGGGGGTCTCCGAGCATCAGGTCTGCTGAGCCTGTTTTTGAAGCTCCTTCCTTGGGCTTCCCAAACACCTCCTGACCTGGACAGAGGGGAGGGCAGCCACGCTTCAGCGCCGTGGACTGTGACATGTCGGGTGTGTTCAGCCATTAGGAGCCAGCTCCGTCCCCAACTTGCAGCTTCATGGGCCACTGTGTATCTGCTGTGTCCTGCAGGGGTGACTGGCTCAGGAACTGAGTTGACAGAACCAAAGCCCCAACCTGTCATTTCACCCCTCCATAGGTGCGGAAGGTCTTAGTGACCTGGCAGATTCTGGGTTAAACATCCCCATTCTTTGGGCTCTTGTGGGACGTTTGCTGGGAGGACCAGAGCATGGGCAGGGTGGGGTCGGGGCAGGGAGCCAGAGCCCTGAGTCAGAGGGAGACAAGGAGTCAGGGCCAGGGCAAGACAGAAAATCTGGAGGGAAGCCACGGTCTGAATGCGGGGAGGAGGGAGAACTCACCAGATGCAGGCGAGGTCACAGCAGGGGATGCAGTCAGGTGTGAGCCAAGAACAAGCACCAGCAGGTCAGGATCATGTGCAGCTGGTGTAGGAGATCCCGAGCCCGTGTCCGGAGCTCTCCAGGGATGCAAGATTGTTCTCAGGGCTGGCAGTGGCCTATGGCCGGTAGATCGGCCCAGGCCGAGGATGCCCAAGCCCGCAAGCGTGCGTTAGTCATGGGCAGCCTGTTGGATCGGACTTTGTGGTGGACCGTCAGCTCTCCTACAGGCCTCGCAGGCCTACACCCACCTCAGTTTCCTGGGGCTCGGCCTCCGGGTCCTATCAGCTGTGATCACTCAGTCAGGCCCCTACCCTCCCTTTGGATAAAAACTGCATTCTGCAAGAGCTTTACTCTCAGAGACTTTCCATGCAGGAGTTTGTGTGTGTGTTTTTTTTTTTTAACCATCCAGAAATAATTTGAAACTTTCAAAAAGTTGCAAAAATAAAAGCAGCACAATATAAAAATACACATTTTCCCCCGAACCATCTTACAGTGAGTTAAATATATCAAGGCATTGACCCCTAAATCCTTTACTGTATGATTATTGCTGGAGTTTTCTTCTCCCTCACCACTAAAGAGCAATGCAGGGACATCATGCCAACATTGTGTTCCTTTTTTTTTTTAAGATTTTATTTTTTTGAGCGGGGAGGGGCAGAGAGAGAGGGAGAGAGAATGTCGAGCAGACACCTTGCTGTGTGCAGAGCCCAACATGGGGCTCGATCTCACAACCCTGAGGTCATGACCTGAGCTGAAGTAAAGAGTCGGATGCTTAACTGACTGAGCCACCCAAGCGCCCCCCAAATATCTTGTTCTTTATCAAAGTTGCCCCCTAGGGTGAGCATCCCCTGGTGATCCTTGCCTGTCCGCTCTCTACCACGATGGTTCCAAAACAGTAATCCGACACTCCCTCCACATTATCTGTTCTGCCTTCTGCGTTTCCTAGTGAACAAGAGACCCTCCTTCTCTCAATGTATGTACTTGTGGACACATGATATAGTTGCATGAATTCCTATTTTGTTAGGGATTTATAATTTAATTCTGAGTTATCTTGGTGTTCAAATTATTCCAGATTGCCAGTGAAAATCCCTGCAAGCTGTCTTCTAGGCCCATGTGATATAAACCTCCTTTTAAAAAAAGTGTTTCCTTACTTCGTGGCATAACAAAGGATTCTAAGCATTTCTTATGCCAGCCTAGAACTCAGTCATTTCTCTGAGGAGCCTGATTCACTTAGTGGTGAAGCTCTTAGAGATCAAGGTCAGAGAATCAGAGTGAGTGTCGTCAGTGCTACTGCAATGTCCTCGCTTCTTGCCTCTCTCAGTGGACAGAGGTGGGAAGCAGATGCATGTCACACGCATGTACATAGGGACATGTGTCTGCACGCTCGTACACGTGTGACATAAACGTGCATACACAGATCTCAGAAATCATCACTTTCCAGATATCCCCTCACAAGGCTATTTCGTGCCTTCCCCATTCCCTGTTTGTTTGTCCCTCTCCCTTAGCGAGATTCCTGGCTTCCAGTTTCCAGCACGTTTGCTCAATCCTGTACGTCATCTAACATCGTTATGACAGCCGGAATCACTTCTGAACTGCCGACACCATTACAGACAGCAGACCCAGGAAGAAGAGGTCAGGCTTTGCTTGGGATTCTCCCCCTCCTCACCACACTCCTGGTCCCCAACCGAGGGGATACAGTCACATGTGGTACTTCAAATTAGTTCTTTTTTCTTCCTGTTCAGTGTGACGACGGTACTTATTTGAAACAGGACCAGTCTGATTGTTTTAGTTTGCTTTCGGTTTTAACGTACCTCCTTCCGATTCTTACGGATTTAAGTTTACTTTGGAACACGTGGGATAGTGCCGTGCTTTCAAGAGTCCAACCGCACAAGAGATGAGCTCATAGAAACACATTTCCACCTCTTCCCTGCGACCTTGGAGGAAACCAACTGCAGTTTCCTGGGCTGTCCTTCTTGTGTGTCATTCTGTAACGACCAGCAGAGAGACGTGTGTTCTTACTCCCTGTTTCTCATGCACAGCAGAAGCGCAGTACACATACGCAGTAGAGAAATGTATCTGGTCTTTGTCCCTGGTTCCCGGCACAGAGCTCCTGAAATCCTTGGAATGTCTTGAATGATGGGGGTGTCTTTAGTTACTCCTGATGAGACCCTCTGTGAGGGTGCGTGAGGCTAATGAAGTGACCGTGTGGGTCCCCGCGATAGCCTTCGACCGGGGGGGCTGGTCCCCAGAAAGAGCAAGTGATTAGAGGGTTCGCACTTTCAGGGTCACCCACTGACTCTGGAACAAAAGATTCCTTCACAATACGCTTCTCTGCAATTAAATGTCTCCGCTTGCCTCCTGCAGTCCGCGCGTCTCAGCTCACGAAGTCAACCTTGCTTGCTTTACTCTCACCGAGTTCACAAGTTTACTCACCCAGTCTCCTCCGCGCGGACATTTAGGGTGTTTCCAGCGTTTTGCAGTTAAAAATAATATTGCAGTGAATAATCTACGTATTTGTATTATTGACAGTTTATCCTCGGAATAAGGTCTTAGAGGTGGGATCTCTGGGTCAAACAAAGGGTGCCTTCCTTTTCTAGGGCTGCACAAGTCACCACAAACTTAGCGGCTTGAAACAACGCGTGTTCACTAGGCCGCGGCCTCTGGGGCCGGAGTCCAGCGTGCTCTCCCGGGCTTGCTGCTCCAAACAGAACAAGGCATACATCAGGACGCTGCCTGGGCACTTGTCTGGAGGCTCGGTTCCGGGGCAGAATTCAGTTCCTGGGACTGGGATCTCATTTCGCTGCGTGCGTTTGGCTTCCACAAGCCGCCCCTATTCCTTACCATGTGGCCCCGCCGTCTTCCAACCAGCCAAGTGTGTTGAATCATTCGTGCTTGGAATCTCTCCAACTTCTGTCTCTGGTCAACAAAGCTGGACATCAGCTAAAGTGGCAAGGACAGATTTTAATCAGTAACCGCTGTTGCAGTAGGGAAAAGAGTCCAATGTGACCCGGACCCAACTTGGAGCTTCCTCAGGGAGGCACTTTAATGGGGGAGGGGGAAGCTAAGGTTATCCAAGGGATGTGGCCCAGAATTGTCAGGAACTAGGTTAGTGTTTGTTCAGATTTTTAAAGGCCAACACTGAGGCCTCGTGGGGAAAAGGGCTCCGAGGAGGTTGGCCACAGTTTGGTCAAAAAGGGAACCTTTGTCAGTCACTTCTGCTGCCAGGGAAACTCAGCCGTTAGCGGGCTCGCGTGATCGGAACAGGCCGTTAGCGGGCTCGTGTGATCAGAACAGGCCCACTTGAGTAACATCCCTTGTGCCATACAGCATAACATGGTCATGGGAGTTCCACAAGGGGGTGAAGGTTATGGGGCCATCTTAAAACCCCCAGCCCTTCTTCTAGCAGTTTTCCCGGCCAGCCCCAACCTGGATCACACCTGAACCCGTATAAAGGGTCTGAACTGCTTGGGGCTCTGAGCCATGTAAAGACTAGCTCAGCCTCTGGTTACCAGGAATGGAGAAGAGCCTGAGAATTGCAACAGGAACCGTCTTGGCACCCACCGTGTGGAAACAGTGATGGAGTCTACAAGCCTAGAGAGTGAGGGGGCACGCTACCTCGAGGAAAGGACTAGTCTGTGTTCCGTGTGGCTGAATCCCGCTGTACTTCCGTGCAAGAACATCTGCCTACCTCGAGTGCCCTTAACGCTCCCCGTAGATTCAAGCTCCTTTGCGCCGCTTGGCCCTTGCTCTTGGAAGCCCCTCTCGTGTGAGTGGCCGGTAGGACCACGAGCTCTCAATCAGATACATCCACGCTCTGCCAGTTACTGGTTGTGGGACCTTGAAATCACTTGGCTTCTTTGTGCCTTGATTTCTTCATCCATGAAATGTGAATGAATAGTAGCGACCTCCTGAGATAGTTTGGAGACCAAGGAAAACCACATTCAGAGAGTGTAGGGACATTCTTGGCACACGTGAATGTTAGCAGAGTTTATCACTCCGTCCGGCTTCATTTCTGACTCTGCACCCCACGTTCTTCTTGGCTTTCCTGTGGTCCTTAGGGTTAGCCTCTCGATTCTCTCAGCACAATGTCTCTTGGCTCCCAATGTCCTGTCCTGGAGCTTGGGTGCTGCTGAGGGGAGAGGCCTAAAAGAGCGCACCCTGCCTACCGCACATCTTCCGGACACTCTATCCCTCGGGGGCCCTGCATGCCGGCATCTCTGCATGACTCAGTTCCAAAGGGAAGTCTTGAGAAAAGGCATCTCTTCTGCTGATCTATAGTTGTGAAACCCAGTACCTCAAAACTTGGCGACTTAAATAACCCTTTTATTTCGATCCTGGTTTGCGAGTCAGAGAGGGCTTGATGGGGTGGCCCGTTTCTGAACCATGCTGGGGCACCTGGGGCTGGAGGAGTCCTTCCAAATTAATCTTGTCCACTCCCGTACTGAGCGCCGCTGCGTGCCGGTCCCGTCCTTCAGGGCCTCCAGGTGCGTGGGCTTGGGCTCCTCCCAGTGTGGCTCTCAAGGGTAGTTGGACTTTTCACACAGAACCGGCTCCCCCAGAGCAAACATTCCAAGAGGCCCAGGTGGACACCGTAAGGCCTCGTAGGAACTTGGGAACAAAGTTCAAGAACGTCCTTTCTGCTGCATGCTTTGGGCCGCGAGTCTCCAAGGCCAGATCAGATCCCCGGGGAGGGAGGTTAGATTCTTACTCTCAGTGGGAGGAGCGGGTTTTAGTCTACCACAGCATCTGGGGAGTGGAAGCTAAATGCCCCCTGGAAGCCTGCGGCAAAGGGGCCTGGGAAATGTAGCTTGAGGATTTCAGTCTCTGCAGCAGAGAAGGAGAACAGGGCACAGGAAGCAGACACAATCTGCTCCCGTGGCCTTCAGTGGTGTCCTGGTGCCAGCATCCTTGAATCCAGATGGGAACTGGGGGTGCCCAGCTCCTCAACCTAGCGTGTCCTTTAGGTCAAGGCTTTAATTATTATTATTATTTTTTACTGAAACTCACAGCAAAAAAATATAGCTTATCTCAGTTTATGAACAGATATATGTAAGTAAAATAAAAGTTTCATGAAACAATCCGTATCTTTACTATGGGCAATATTCCCTTATAATCTTCTATTGTATTCTTTTCTTTTAAACAAACAGACTAGTTGCGTCTCCACAAAATTAATTCCAGGACTCACGAGTGGGTTACCCTCTGCAGTCAGAAAAAGCACCGGCCAAACTACCTTTCTGCAGGGAATCAAAAACTGAGAAGGAAAAAAATGGGTGCCTTGAAAAAATTATGTGAGGACAAAACAAGAAAATATTTTCTCAAAGGAGATTTACTTAATTCAACAGAAATCTAGTCAAGTATATCATTGTTTCACAATTATTCATTCCCTTCCCTATAGGTGATCGTAAGTAGGCCCCTTGTTAAGCCTTCCACTGTAGGGCTTGGTGGGGCTGCCTCGGGTGCTGGCCCTCGGCGCAGGAGCGGGCGAGTCTCCCACGTCTGAGCAGAAGCTCTCAGTGCGATTGCACGGCTTGGCTGGTGTCTAGTGGTTCTGCCCTCGGCTATGGGAACAGTGTGTTCCAGATCTGTTCCTTCAGCCCGGGTGCCGGCGGAAGAAAACACACAGAGCCAAAGGGCAGCCCATCCTCAGCTGTCACTCGGCATGAGAAACAAATACTCGTTATAAGGTTGGGGTTGTTACTGCAGCAAAAGCAACTCATCTAAGTATCCACTTAATGAAAAAAACCCAAAAAACTCAAGTACCCTTTTGAACATTTGCACAGTATGGACGTGTAGAAAGTAAAACAGAGCTCCCCTTGACCCACCCGGAGAAGGAAGTTTTTGAAATGGCTGTTTCTGAACTTCAGTGAGATGCAGTGAGTGCATAAATGTCCACTAATAAAGTTTTATTAGAACCCAGCAGGGGTATTGTGTTTAGGGTTATCGCGCATTCTCCCAGGCGAGTATTGCGACAGAGACTGTAATGCCTTGTGTACTCAACCATCGGGCTCTTCCCAGAAAAAACTTACTGACCCTTGGTCTAGGTCCACCAAATACTAACATTTGGCATTTTGCAATTTTTGGTTTTTTTTCTCTCCCCCCCACCTCCTTTATTTTTCTTTTATCTATGATTTTTTTCCTAAACGCTTTAAAGTGAAGTGTAGAGGGACGCCCGGGTGGCTCGGTCATTAAGCCTCTGCCTTCAGCTCAGGTCATGATCTCGGTCCTGGGATCGAGCCCTGCATCAGGCTCCCTGCCTCTCCCTCTCCCACTCCCCCTGCTTGTGTTCCTGCTCTCGCTGTGTCTCTCTCTACCAAGTGGACAGGTAAAATCATTAAGGATAAAATGAAGTGTAGATCTCATGATATGTCTCTCAGTACTTCAGCGCGTGTCCTAAGAACAAGTTCACTCTTCCTCGTAGACCACGTTACGATGATCACACCCGGAGCCACTTACCAGAAATACAGTTCTATTAATTAATATCCAAATTCCCCCAAACTGGCCTGAAAATGTCCCTCACAGCCTTTCCACCGTCAGTTCAGTATGTAATTAAAGATTATACAGTACTTTTAATTTTCATGCTTTTGATCTAGAACAGTCTATCCATGCTCGTGAAACTGGCATTTTTAGAGTCCAGGACAGCTGTAGAGCAGGTTGTCTCTTGGGTTGGATTTGTCTGGTTTTTATTGTTTTCTGGTTTGGGGGTTTTTTGTTCACTTGGTGTTAGATTCAGGTTAATCATTTTCAGTTTTGGCAGAAGTTCCCCGTAAGTGACGTGTTCTTATCAGGAGGCTCATGTTACTTGGCCCCCATTGTTTGTGTTAAGTTTTTTTTTTGTTGTTTTTTGTTTTTTGCTTTTTTTGTGGAGTCTGCCAGATTTCTCTGCTGTGAAGGTCCTTTTTCCCCTTTGGAATCAATAAGTGATCTGTGGGAAATCCTTTGAGAATAACCAATGCCCTAACAGCCTTTTGCCCTGTGGTTTTAGACTCCCTTGATGATTCTTTCCTGAATCAGTTGTTGTCATGGAGAATGTAAACGGACATCGGTATTTTTTGTAATGGTCTCCAGTGATTTTAAAGTGCATCCAGAGCTGGGAATCACTAGGCCAGGGCTTCTCAATCCGTGTTTATGAATCCCCTGGGCATCTTGTTAAAACGCAAACCAGGGCACCCGGGTGGCTCAACCAGTTAAGCGTCTGATTTTTTTTTTTTTTTTTTTTTTTTTAAAGATTTTATTTATTTATTTGACAGAGAGAGATCACAAGTAGGCAGAGAGGCAGGCAGAGAGAGAGAGAGGAGGAAGCAGGCTCCCTGCTGAGCAGAGAGCCCGATGCGGGACTCGATCCCAGGACCCTGAGATCATGACCTGAGCCGAAGGCAGCGGCTTAACCCACTGAGCCACCCAGGCGCCCCAAGCGTCTGATTCTTAATTTTGGCAAAGGTCACCATCTCAGGGGCATGAGATCGAGTCCCTTGTCAGGCACCATGCTAGGGCTGGAGCCTGCTTAAGATTCTCTCTCCCTCTGCCCCTCAAGAGTGCATTCTCTCTCCCTCTCTTTCTTTATCTCTCTCTCCCTCTCTCTCTCTCAAAAAACAGGCAAATCAGATTCAGCAGAAGTGGGGTGGACTGACATTAGGCATTTCTAACAAGTTCTCAGGTCCTGGTGCTGCTGGCCCACACAAACCAGACTTCACACACTGTAAAATATCAAGGGTCAGCCTAGACTTTAAACAACACCTACAGTTCATACTGGATACAACACTTTTCTTCCCCGATGTAGTTTTGCCTACTGTTCTCAAGAATACACTGTAGCTCAGAAAAGGCATTTATTAGGGGCATTGGGGATCTCTAAGAACCAATGAGGAGCTTGGAACTGAGCTCCTAGGGATAGTGCCCAGACCACGTTGTAGAAGGGACCCAGTGAGGGAACCAGTCTTTCCACCGCTAGTCACTGAGCCCGCCCGCCAGGGGTGAAAGCAGCTGTGTCTGCAGCTGCCAGCACTGCCACGCGTGTGCCTGGAGATCAGCCGGATGTCTGCTGTTACCCTCACCAGCAAATGGAGTCCACAAAGAGCCCGCTTTCTTGTTTTTTTTTTTGTTTGTTTTCTACACCAAAGTTTCACACAAGTATGTTGAGTTGCTGGAACTTAGATCATCTGCCCATACCTAGCTGCAAGGGAGGCTGCGAAATTCTGTTTCTGGGCTTCGTTGTAGGGTGGAGATGGGCAGGATTCAGGAGGCAGAAAATGCTCCAAAAAGGCAGCCCTGAAACAATTATTTGAAAGAATAAACATAGTAAGTGCTGAGAAATCTATGAAGATTAAGAATAATAGGGGCACCTGGGCGGCTCAGTGGGTTAAAGCCTCTGCCTTCAGCTCAGGTCATGATCCCAGGGTCCTCGGATCGAGCCCCGCATCGGGCTCTCTGCTCAGCAGGGAGCCTGCTTCCTCCTCTCTCTCTGCCTACCTGTGATCTCTCTCTCTGTCAAATTAAAAAAAAAAAAAAAAAGAATAGTTTAGACCTTTTCTCTTATTGGAGAAATAAACGATAAAACTATAATAATGTGTGGTACTGGAATGAGAACATGAAGGTACTTAATCAAGAAAAGACTTAGATCCGGCCTCACGTTTGATATCAAAATCACCTGATGGATTTCAGTTAAATTGATTTTTTAACCCATTGAAATGCTAGAGTAGAGGAAAATATTTGTCAAATTTCATGATGGAATCTGACAAATTAGGAACAGTGGGACAACTAAAAAATAGAAAGACAAGCAGCATTACCTTTGTAAAACATAGAAGTTGCACAGTCACCATCAAAGGCGAACAATGAACTGTGAGGATAATGCACAATAAATGCACCAGGCAATGTGTTAATATCTTTAATATGTAAAAAGTTCACATAAATTAATTTTAAAAACTGCTCAGATTCAGTAGGTAAATGAGTGGAGGCTCTATCTAGACAATTCACCTAGAGACGAATTCGAATGGCTAACGACTACTGAAATTTTCCAACCTCGCTAGGAACGTAAAAAAAAAGGCAAATCAACACAGATACAATTTTCTTAAACCTACTGATGGCAACTATTTATATATATTTATAACATGTATTTAATACATATAACAAATATATGTAGCCTATTTATAACACATGTAACACCCAACATATAACATGTAATATATGGCATATTACATATAACATACAACATATAACACATAACTTATAGTCTCAGCTCACCCTAGTCCTGCTGAATCTGATTTGTCTTTTAACCATATATCCAAGACATTTGTAAACACAGACTGAGAAACCCTGGTCTGGTGATTCCAAACCCTGAATGTACATAAACTCGTGCAGGACCATTTAAAAAAATATTGATGTCATTGACAACAACTGATTTATATGTAATGTGTATTTACATATAAATATATAATGTATATTTTCTATTGATCGAGCTTAATGAGAATATCCAGTCTTAATGAAAGAAGTAACAAATGGATATTTTCACACATTACTTACATGAAATAGCCTTATTTGGAGAAAAACAGGACTAAAAGAATATTGGGTATTCAAAACAATAATGTCTACAATGATTTGAAACATCAAGGATATAGTATTCTAAGCATTCTTTTTGTTTTTTAAAGATTTTATTTATTTGACAGACAGAGATCTCATGCAGGCAGAGAGGCAGGCAGAGAGAGGGAGGAAGCAGGCTCCCCGTGGAGCAGAGAGCCCGATGCGGGGCTCGATCCCAGGACCCTGAGATCATGACCTGAGCCGAAGGCAGAGGCTCAACCCACCGAGCCCCCCAGGCACCCTCTAAGCATTCTTTTTTTTTTTTTTTTTAAAGATTTTATTTATTTATTTGTCAGAGAGAGAGAGAGCGAGAGCGAGCACAGGCAGACAGAGTGGAAGGCAGAGTCAGAGGGAGAAGCAGGCTCCCCACGGAGCAAGGAGCCCGATGTGGGACTCGATCCCAGGACACTGGGATCATGACCTGAGCCGAAGGCAGCTGCTTAACCAACTGAGCCACCCAGGCGTCCCCTTCTAAGCATTCTTAATACTAAAAAGGAAAACAAAAGGCCTGGGTGGCTCAGTCAGTGAAGCGTCCAACTCTTGATTTCAGCTTGGGTCATGATCTTGGGGTCGTGAGACTGAGGTCCTCATGGGGCTCTACACTCAGCAGGGGGCCTGCTTCTCTCCCTCTCTCTTTCCTCCACCTTCTGCCCTTCCCTCCTCAAATATATAAACAAATCTTTAGTACTAAAAAACAAAAGTAAAAGATTGTCTTTTCAAGTTCTAGGGTACCAATTCATTCTGCAAGTTGGTAAAGGAAAAAACAATTGAGCATTTATCCTGTCTTTCCTTATCAACTCTATTTTAGGATACCCAAATAGTTGATGAAAGAAAATTCTTATTTTTACAGAAAAAGGAATTATAGGATTAGAAAAATCTCTATTTACAATACCTAATGAAGTAAAAAATTGAGGCACTGACTATCAGTGGCTGTTAAAAGCATTTGGTGAAATGACCAGGCTGACAGCTTCGGAACCCACTGATCGATCGTAAGATATCAGAAGGGGACAAGCAGATGTTCTAAGCCTTTTGAGGTGATGTAGTAGGAAGCATACCATGCCCAAAGAAGAACCCATCACCCCCAACAAAAAATTTTTAAATTTAATCAAATGTCTCTGAATATCAGAAAATATAGAGGCTAGGGAAATGGATTAAATGTCCTTATAAGGAAGCAATCAACCAAATCCAGTTTATGGTGAATTTACAAGAGCGTTAAGACATGTATCAACTGGGACGCCCGGGTGGCTCAGTCAGTTAAGCGTTTGCCTTCAGCTCGGGTCATGATCCCAGGGTCCTGGGAGCGCATCCCACACTGGGCTCCTTGCTCACTGGAGAGCCTGCTTTTCCCTCTGCTTCTGCTCCTCTAGCTTGTGCTTGTGTTCTCTCTCTCTCTCTCTCTCATTCTCTCTCTGACAAATTAATCAATCGATCGATCAGTCTTTGGAAAAAAACATTTATCAACCAAGACTTCGTTGAATATTGATCTGAATAAATCAATATAATTTCAGACAATCAGGGAAAATAAACATGGGCTGATTGTTGGAAGATTTTAATGTACTATTGTTCTGCTGTTAAGTGTGATAATGAAATTGTGTTTATGTTCTGTTGTTTTTTTTAAATCCTTATCATTTAGAAATACATACTAAAAATGTTTGTGTTAAAGGAGGGATTAAAATACTTTAGGAAAAAGCCCATGGGGATGGGGAGTAGATCCATGAAAGAAGAATGACAAAATATTAGTAATTATTAAAGCTGGGTGCTGGTCCACAGAATGCATTGTACTCTCTGGCATTTTGTTTGTTTAAATTTCCATAGAAAGGGGGTAACTAAAGTAAAAGATCTTCCACCTTCTCTCTGTAATTCTATTCCAGAGGGGCCATGCTCAGAAAACATTTAGGAAAAACCTTTATTCATAAGAATATCAATCCCAGCGGCATTATGAGTGCCAACCTTACATCAACCTAAATGTTAAACAAAAGGGCAACGATTTTACGAACTAGATATGTCCCTCGAGAGACTGTTATGTGGCCATTGAACACAGATGCTCATGAAGAGTTGCGACCGTATGCAAAGTGCTTGTGTTGAAATATCAAGTGCAAAAAAGCAGATCCCAGATCCCAGGAAGGAGTATACCAGTCAGCATTTGCCACGCAACAAACCCCTCCAAATTTAGTCACTTAGCCACGTAAGCATTTGTTCTTCCCCTTGTTTTGTGTGTCTAGGTTTCTACAGCTGGGTCTGAATAGGCTAGGACGGCCTCTTTCTCACATCTGGGGACGGGCAGGCTGAGGGGTCTAAGGGGAACTTTTCTGGGAGAGCACATCTCCTTTCCATGGGACCTCTCATCCTCCAAACGTCTGGCCCAGACTTCTTCTCACGACTTCTTTCGTGGGCCCAAGGGCAGCAAGAGAACAAGCCTCAAGGCGTGCGCACTCTGCTTGCCTCGAGTTTGCGAATGTGCTGTTGGCCGAAGCAAGTAAGCGCGACCAAACCCAAAGTCACAGTGGCTTGGAGGGAGCATTAGACGATGGCTTGGATTCGGGGAAGCTGGAGGTCTCTACCCCAAGAATCTACCACAAGTAGGTTCTCATCTATGATTTTTAAAAACTGTGTATTAATAAGGCCAAAAGGAACTATTAAAATACTAACAGTGATCATCTCTGACTGGTATTCTTCTTTCCATTTTAATATTTTGTAGTGTGTTCTACAGTGTTTGTGATAGCATTATTTTTTTATCATTGGAAAACATTAAGTTGGAAGAAAGAAAGGAAAAAAGAAAGAGAGAGAGAGTAGGGGGGAGAATTGAGGGAGGAAATGAAGAAAGAACTCCTGAAACTGACAGCTGGAAGGCTGGTTCCTTTCCGGGACTGGATTTTCCAGAAGAGTGAAGCTGGGACACAATTAGATCTGAATGGTGTGTCTCTCTCTTCCTGCCCACCCCGTCCTGGGCTGTCAGATCTGCAGAGGGCCACGAACAACATCCAGTCCAGCCATACACACACAGTCTCACACACACACTCAGTCACACACACACATCATTCAGTGATTCGTCACTGACTGACAACACCCAGTGCTCCTCACCACAAGTGCCCTCCTTGATTAATACCATCCCCATCCAGCCCTGCCCCACCCACCTTCCTCCGTCATCCCTCAGTTTGTTCTCCGTCGTGAAACGTCTCCTATGGCTTGTTTCCCTCTGTTCTTTCTTCCTTTCCCCCTTCCCAAATGTTCATCTGTTTTCCTTCTTACATTCCACATGTGTGTGAGATCATACGGTATTTGTCTTCCTCTGACTGACTTATTTCGCTCAGCATAATACACTCTAGCTCCTTCCCTGTCATTGCAAATGGGAAGATTTCATTCTTTTTGATGGCTGAGTCATATTCCACTCTGTGTGTGTGTGCGCACGCGTGTGCTTATGTATGTGTATGTATATATATTTATATAACCACATCTTCTTTATCCATTCATCAGTTGATGGACATTTGGGGTCTCTCCATAGTTTGGCTATTGTTGATAATGCTGTTATAAACATTGGGGTGCACGTGTCCCTTCAAATCTACATTTTTGTTTCCTTTGGGGAAATACCTAGTTGTGCAATTGTTGGATTGTAGGGTAGTTTTTAACTTTGTGAGGAGCCTCCACACTGTTCTCCAGAGGGTCCGCACCGGCTTGCATTCCCACCAACCATGCAGGAGGGCTCCTTTTTTTCCGCATCCCTGAAAACACCTGTTGTTTCTTGAGTTGTTAATTTTAGCCATCTTGACAGGTGTGAGGTGGTATCTCATCGTGGTTTTGATTTGTATTTCCCTGATGATGAGTGATGTTGAGCATCTTTTCATGTGTCTGTCAGTCATCTGGATGTCTTTTTTGGAAAAGTAAAGACCAAATATATGTGAGAAAAATATTTTGGTCATCTGTATAACCAAATATGTATTTCTTATAAATCACAATATTGTGGTGATAGTTGCACATCTCTCTGAATATACTAAAAACCACTGAGTAGCATGGCTGAATTATATGCTATATGAATTTTATGTCACTAAAACTGTTCTTAAAAAGAAGAGCTCTGATGGGGCCCCTGGGTGACTCAGTTGGTTGAGTGTCTGCCTTTAGACCTGGCTCAGGCCATGATCCCAGAGTCTGGGGATCAAGCCCCGCATTGAGCTCCCTGCTCAGAGAGGAGTCTGCCTCACCCTCTCCTTATGCCCCTCACCCTGCCACCACTCATGCTCTTTGACATATGTGCTCTCTCCTCAAATAAATAAATAAAATCTTTTAAAAAAAAAAAAAGGAGCTATGATGATAAGGGCATTAATACAGTCTGTGACAGCAAATCAAGGAAAACCAGAAAAGGTCCAGATCACTCCAGGTGCAGCTGGTCAAGGGAGGAGTGTCTCCGTGAGGACTTGGAAACCTAATGGGAAGGTCTCAGACTGCATGAAGACGTGATCTGGAACATAGCTGGGAAGCCTGACATTGGGGAACACATGGTCGGTGGCTAACCTGTGAACACCTCGGTTGGGATACAGGAAAGGGTAACAGGAACATTCTTATTTGGGAGCTACTGCTGTGAGCTGGTTTCAGACTTGTTAAATATTTAAAGCTAGCTCTTTGATGCTTGGGTACTTTGGGGAATTCTCTGAGAACGCCTCTCCTCAGTCACTGGGTATAGGGCAAATGCACATCTTCTCTAAAATTCTCTCCAAAAAAATTCTCTCCTTCAATCTAATTGCCAACATTGGGGCAATGAGTTAGGACTAAAGTAACTAGTATTCTAAAACCTTACACATTTTGTCTTTGGTCTAGTCCAGCATGATTCTGCCTTAGAACCACAGACATTTTGGATTAAATAGTCTTAGTTGTGAGAGATTTCCTGTGCACCGTAGGATGTTTAGCGCTGTACGTACCAGCTAGATGGTTAACATTAACACCTTCCACTTCCCCAGTTGACAACAAAAACATAGCTAGACATTTCTCATCACTAAATGTCCCTCGAGATGATGGTGACAAAATTGCCCCAGGTTAAGAATCGCTGACCCTTGCTACTCGATGTACGGACCAGCAGCATGCACATCTGGGAACTTGTTAGAAAGGCCAGTTGTCAAGCCTCACTCTAGACCTGCAGGATCAGAATCTGTATTTTAACAAGATGTGATTTGTATGTTCATCTACAAGAGAAACCTGGTTCAGCACACCCCGGAACACAGCTTCTAATGTATTTTGGTGACTTAGGTGAAATCGACATTTTTAACATAAAAAGAAAAAAATACCAAGACTATGGCCTAGCCGTATTGGCACCGTGTTCTTTTGCACTGGCCCTTAACTTGCTGCTTGTCTTAGAATCTCCATGACTTTTCTCAAACTACGTGGGTTTAGGCCCAAGATTTTCTGATTCAATGGGTTCAAAATGGGGATTCAGGGTCTGCGAATTTTGAAATGTCTCTCCAGGTGTTGTGTTCCCAGTTAAGATCTTCTAATCTAAGAGTACTGGGTACTTGGCTGCATCACACCAAATCAGTTATTCAAACAGCAAAACTTCTCGAGATAAAGTAATTGGATGAGCAGCGAGCCCTCGCTGTATTTCAGAAGCAAGGGGGAAGTGGGGTCATATTTGAATTCTGGAAACGGATTTTTGTTCTCCTATGTCTCCAAACCTGGAGGAGTGTGATCCCTGGAAGTGCTCAGTTGCTGAATTCGTCTCTCTTGCCTAAAGGATCCAGGGAGCTGCTCTTCCTGTCATCACACGCTGCACTGCACACACCCCTGCGGAAACTCTGGCCACCACGCTCAGGCATAGTTTTCCTTCCAAGAATACCAGGCTTGCTTAACTTCCCCTGTCCTCAGACAAGAATGGCTGGAAAAAGTGACAGGGCAGGGTTTCTTGGAAAGCAATCTGGCCTGCATCAGCACTAATGATGAAAATGTGTCCTCATGTGGCTATTCCCCAACAGACAGCACATTCCTAAGCTATTGTAACTCATCAGTTCAGAGATCCTGGAGTCCCTGTCCTCAGTTCTTGAGGTCTGGATCTCTTTCTCCTGGAGAACCAGACGCAGACACCTTAACTAGAATGTCCTATAAAAATCCCATTAGTCTCTCTCTCTCTCTCTCTCTCTCTCTCTGGACATAGATATCATCATCTAGATATAGACAGATAGTTGAAGAGTTGTTTCTTTTACAAAGTTACATAACCTTGAATTAGATAGTTTAGAATGCACTAAAACTTTTACAATCCTGTTAAAGTTTCGTGGCCAGAACCTTCCTGGAGTTGTTAGGGTAACAAAGGAAATGCCAAGAACAGGCTGCCTTGGAGAATCTTGGGAAACTTGACTGGCTTCATTATGCTTCTCAGGGCCACGGAAGCAAGCCATAGAACATTTCAGGCCCTGGAAAGCACTTTCCCAAGAGTCTACAGGGTCTTCTATTGTGCTGTACAAATTGATCTTTTTTCCCCCTTTGCAAATAAACACACAATTAACCAGTTTCAGTGTGATGACTGACTTGAAGCTAAAGATTCCCCAATTTTAACACATGTAACCAATCCCACTTTTGTCTCAACTGTATTAAGTTTGTGAGACCTTTGTTTTTTATCACCTGTCAGAACCTTTCTTTGTATATTTCCTGTTCCTGTATATTTAAATAATGACATCACTTGCTATACTGATACCAATGATAGCTGATGATGCTGACATGGGATTGTTGACGGCTACACAACAGCCTCATGAGTTAGCCCGAAATCGTTCCGAGTTGGCTGAGATTGTAAAGTTCAAATTTGGCCTTTGAAAATTGTGTTGGGTCTGTCTGTGCATAGTGCATTAAATGTATAAAAGTGTAGACTGTTCAAGATTTGACTTAAGCAAAGCTGAGAACCACCTGTATATATAGTTCATACCTTTTCCCTACATCACAGTATCCAAAGTTCCTCTCTTTAATGTCCTCAAAATTCAGAACCTTACTCTCTGCCTCATGGTATATAGGCTCATTACTATGACAGGCAAAAGTGAGGCAGATTTTTAGTATATCTTTTGAAGTCCCACCTGGTGCTTCCATCTTATTTTGGGAGACTCTTAACATCTTGACATATAGCACTTGCCAGCTCGACCTAAATTGACCTTAGAATGACCTTATGGGTGACTTAAGGATGAACATGGTAATTAAATTCTAACCAAAGTTTGGCATCCAAACATAGAAATAAGACCAGTGCTTACTTTCAATAAATCCTGCATAAGAAAGGATAAGGGAGACCACTTCTGATTATCTAGCCCAAGCATAGGCAGTAAAATTCCCATAGAGAAACAAAGGAACGAAGATTGTTTGCTAGCTGCTGGCCTCTGTTAGAGAGGCTCTTTCTAAGGGCGCCGGAGGGAGTGGAGTGCAGCCCAAACTGTGAGCCTGTTAAAGCCTGGTGCTCAGTCTGGCTCACCGGAAATCTATTTGAGAATATCTATTTTAAGTCTTCCCAATGCCATTAGTTGGACTCTTGGTTGCAAGTGATAGAAACCCAACTCAAACTAGTTTAAGCCTAAAGATGGATTTATTATGAGGAACAATGGACTCTTGGAGCCCATAAGCAACAATGCAGTTGGGCCTCCAGAACTACACAGAATCAGAGACTCAAATACCACCAGCCTTTTGGTCTTGTCTCTGTACCTGTCAGCTAGAGCAGGTGCCTTACCCTGAACCAATCAGCTGTGGGCAGGAGAGAGGTCACATAATAATCGGGCAGCCTGAAAGTAGAAAGAAAGGGGAAAGGGCAGAAACAGAAGGTAGACAGTGCCATCCAGTCATTCCTGTGGGTTTCCCCTGAACCAACAATCCCACCATTTTGAAGTCTTTTTTTGCAGTCATTAATCTCTGTATGAGTCTTGAGAAATATAGCATTTCCTGGATTAGGAAACTCAATATTGGGGTGCCTGGGTGGCCCAATCAGTTAAGCATCCACCTGGTGATCTCAGCTCAGGTCGTGATCTCAGGGTTATGAGCTCAAGCCCAACTTTATTATTTTTTTTATTTATTTTTTAAAAGATTTTATTTATTTATTTGACACAGAGAGAGATCACAAGTAGGCAGAGAGGCAGGCAGAGAGAGAGAGAGAGGAAGCAGGCTCCCTGCTGAGCAGAGAGCCCGATATGGGACTCAATCCCAGGACCCTGAGATCATGACCTGAGCCGAAGGCAGAGGCTTTAGCCCACTGAGCCACCCAGGCGCCTCTCAAGCCTGACTTTAAAGAAAAAAAAAAAGGAAAGAAAACTCAATAGTATGAAGGTTAATTATATACAAGTTGATTTCTAGATTACACATAATTCTTACTAAAATTTCAACATGTTTCTTTATAGATCTTGACAAGCTGATTCTAAATACATATGAAAATGCAAAAAACCAAGAAGAGTCGAGACACTGACAGGGAGCTCTGGTCTGTGCTGGATGATCCCAGGATGAAGACCAAATATGTATTTCTTATTACAGCACCATATCACTGGTGAGTGAAGCAGCAATGATCAGCATCCTGGTGTTTCAGCATCTCTGTATACTGCTGTGTTTTCATATGATGAAGATTTACACTGTTAAAAATACAACAGGCTGTTGAAGTCATTTAGGTTGCAACTGACTTCTTTGAGGAATTAAAAACAATCATTCTCAAGGTACCTGGGTGGTTCAGTCAGTTAAACATCTCCCTTCAGCTCTGGTCATGATCCTAGGGTCCTGGGATCAAGCTCTGAGTGGTTCTCCCTGCTCAGCAGGGAGCCTGCTACTCCATCTCCCTTTGCCTCTCCCCCTGCTTGTGCTCTCTCAAATAATAAAATCTTTAAAAAAAATAAATAAAAACAACTGTTCTCATCTTATAAATTGAGTCTTTATAAGAACAGAAATGCATGTCTAGAAGCAATTCAAATTCTATCTATTCTTTTTACCAATCTCTAAATGCCTCCCATCCATCTCAAAGGCTTGTAGGTTAAAAAAAAAAAAAAAAAAGTTTGTAGGTATTGTAAAAATTCTGACTTTAGGAGACTAAAGCCCTCCTTAGGGGGACTTGCATTCTTTCTTTGTGTCTTTGGGTTGTAAATGTTCTACCTGGTCTTCTCTAGGAACTGAAGGCCATGTCTTTGAAAAGCAACTGTTAGGTGGTGCCTAGGCAGCTCAGTGGGTTAAGCCTCTGCCTTCGGTTCAGGTCATGATCTCAGGGTCCTGGGATCGAGCCCCGCATTGGGCTCTCTGCTCAGCGGGGAACCTGCTTCCCCCTCTTTCTCTGCCTGCCTCTCTGCCTACTTGTGATCTCTTTATCTCTATCAAATAAAGAAATAAAGAAAAGGAAAGAAAATGTTAGGGAGGTAGTTCTTATCAGAAGGAAAAAAACAAGGAAAGAATATTTGGAAACTTGGCATATTAAAAATACTAAGTATCTTCTCCACAAATATTAGTAAATTATCTAAGCCATCTGAGCAGGTAACATTATTTCATTGGCCAGAATCACAATTTGGGTGTTTTTTTTTAAGTGTTGTTTTTTTTTTTTTAAATTTCAGCACTTCCGTACATCACTTGGTGTTCATCATGACAAATGCCCTCCTTAATCCTCATCACTTATTTAACCCACGCACCCGCACGCCCCTCTGGTAACCATCAGTTTGTTCTCTGCAGTCAGGAGTCTGTTATTTGGTTTCCCTCTCTCTCTCTTTTTACCTTTACTCACTTGTCTTCTTCCTTCCTTCCTTTCTTTCGAAAGTGTGCTTGAGTGCGGGAGAGGGGCAGAGGGAGAGGGAGAGAAACCCAAGCAGGCTCCACACCCAGTGCAGAGCCCAATGCAGAGCTCGATCTCACCACCCTGGGATCATGACATGAGCTGAAATCAGGAGTTAGATGCTTAACCAACTGAGCCACCCAAATGACTCAGTTTGTATTTTTTTTCCCTTAAATTCCACATATAAGTAAAATTATATGGTATTTGTCTTTTCTGATTGACTTATTTCACTTAGCATAATACTCTAGTTCCATCCATGTTATGCAAATGGCAGGGTTTCATTCTTTTTATGACTGAATAATATTCCATTTCACACACACACACACCCACACACCCCTGCTTTATCCATTCATCAGTTGGTGGACACGAGCTATTTCCATAACTTGGCTATTGTAGATAATGCTGCTATAAACATTGGGGTGCATGTATCCCTTTGAATTAGTACTTTTGTATTCTTTGGGTAAATACCTAGTAGTGCAATTCCCAAATTGTAGGGCAGTTCAATTTTTAAATATTTAAAATATTTTTTTATCTTTTTGAGAAAACCTCATACTGTTTTCCAGAGTGGCTGCCTGAGTTTGCATTCCCACCAACAGTGCAAGAATGTTTCTCTTTCTCCTCACTCTTGCCAATACCTGTTGCAGAAACATAATTTGGATATATCCATTCTTTTATAAACTATATAAACTAGTGAGCTTTGCATTACCATCCCATTTCTTTTTTTTTTTTTTTTTTTTTTTTTTTTTTTTTTTAAGATTTTATTTATTTATTTGACAGAGAGAGGTCACAAGTAGGCAGAGAGGCCGGCAGAGAGAGAGGAGGAAGCAGGCTCCCCGCTGAGCAGAGAGCCCGATGTGGGACTCGATCCCAGGACCCTGAGATCATGACCTGAGCCGAAGGCAGCAGCTTAATCCACTGAGCCACCCAGGCGCCCCTACCATCCCATTTCTTGACTGAAACTTTTTTCTTTTTTTTTTTTTTTTGACTGAAACTTTTTCAAACAAGAGTGATAGGATTTCTTTGGATGTCTGTATATTTATGTATGTCTATGTATGTATGTTTATAGATGCGTAATACATTTCCAGATGATGAGCTCTATTTAATTGGCTTAAAAATGCACAAGCATCATATAAATTAAGTATACTCTGAGAAATATACATCTAACCCAAATATTTTTCAAATTCATGTGATCTAAGATAAATCTTCAAATAAAAACTGGTTTAATTTGTTGGTTTAATTATAATAGGTATGTTCTTTGCGTTTTTGGCATTGAATATAACACATTTATTTTGCCCAAGTTTACTAAAAGAAAAATAAGCTCATGTTATCCCTGTTAAAAGAATTTGTCAGCAAGAAAAATAGCTTAGGATGATGGTTAACTTTGTCTGGTGTCTCATGAAACCCCCATGGATAGTCTAAACATAATTGTGGGAGCAAGGGATTTAGATAGATGTAAATGGGATGAGAGTTTTTAAGTGAACTTTTCAGCAGGAGTTATGTTTTATGGTATGTCTACTTAAATAGTTTCCCCAAATCTTTTTGGTAACTTGAAACTTTAGAGTTTTGCTAAGTTACTTTAAATGATGGAGAGTCACTGAATATCTAGGACATTTCCAAATAAGATAAAATAATAAAATGTTAATTACTGATCATACGTTTACATACTTTTGGCTTCCTTTTATAGAGGAACTGAAGATATTTGGGTCTATTAATAAACATGTTTGTGCCACATTGGAAAATCTACTATGAACAAGAATATGCTTCTAAAAAGTATGAAATGTATTTATAAATTTGCTAGTAATGGACAATCATTTAATTCTTAATTTTCACTTGAAATTAAGGTTTTTATGGGTTTAATTAAACTAGAAGAAATAGTTAAAGAAGCATCTCTATATACAAGGAAAATAGAATGTGTGTTTTCACCAAGGAAAGTATGAGGAATGGAGATGCATTTTTATTGATGGAAAAGAAAGCAATTTTGTCCTGAAGTAAAGCTAATTGTTTCAGAATGGAAAGAGAACAAAGGACATAGAAAGTTGTCCATGAAAGATCATGACCTGAGCTGAAGGCAGATGCGTAATGACTGAGCCACCCAGGCGCCTCTTAATTAAATTTTTAAAATTTAATTAATTTTAATATTGAAAGTACACTGGTACAAAATTAGAATTTGGTTTTCTCTATATTAAGAAGGAAACATTTTTCTTAAATTACTGATTTGCTCTTACTCTTTTAATAAGAAAGAAATTTAAACAAAGTTTTTGGGTTTTGTTTGTTTTTTTTACCTTTTAAGAAATTTGCCTAGAAAGCAGAAATTTTATGTTTTGTCAAAATAATTTCTTGTGCTTCATGTTATCTTTATCATCATGTCTTTGATTACTCAAGTAAACCTAGTCTTCCCAATATTGAAAGGGCTAAGTTTTGCTCAGAACTATGTAACCTTCTGTATTTGCCTTTGAAATTTTTTGTCACTTAGGCTAAATGCATAATTAGTATTGTTTCATAATGCTCTGTGAGCCTTTTTAGTAAGGTGCCCAAAGCCTTTTGACATTTTTTAAAAAAGATTTTTATTTATTTATTTGACAAAGAGAGATCACAAGCAGGCGAGAGGCAGACAGAGAGAGAGAGGAAGGGAAGCAGGCTCCCCGCCGAGCAGAGAGCCCGATGTGGGACTCGATCCCAGGACCCTGAGATCATGACCTGAGCCGAAGGCAGTGGCTTAATCCACTGAGCCACCCAGGCGCCCCCCTTTTGACATTTTTTAAATAAACTTCCCCAAATCAAATTCTGAATAGTTTTTTTTCAACCTCCACCTAAATTTGGGATTTTGCAGTGGATCCCAGGAACATCTTAAAAGATTTGTTCTCTTGCCATATGAAAAGAGAGATATTAAAATAATTAAGCTTATTTGATATATTAAATTACATGGGAAGCATCTTCAAGTTAGAAGTAATGCTTCTGTTAATATAAGCGTTCCAGAAATTGTATGAAGTTTCTAGAAATCTTATATGTCCTCGTGTAATGTTACTAGTCATAATTCTAGTTATCTTAAAATGTTGCATGTCACAGAAATAACCAGATTTTTCTGATCGGTAGTGAACTCCCCTCAGCTCTTTAGCAACAGGTATTTTAAAATCTTTTGTCATTTACAATTATTGTTTTACTCCGATGCTTTTGTAAAAGTGAGTCATGGAAATGACTGAACTGAGAACAATGGATAACAGCGGTGCCAGATTACAATTTCTCAAAGGAAGAAGTCTCCAAATGACGTCTGGTCCTGTGCAAATGCTGGAGACCTCAAAATCAAATTGACTAGGAAAACTAGCAGCTAACATTGAGGTAGACTGCTTCTTTCCCAGACATGAGGTCAAGAACATTTCTTTCCATGTCTCTTTTCCCATCTGCCCGTCCTTTTTCTAATTCTTTCACCATGAAGGTCCATGAATCTTTTGTTCAACTTTTGCCTTGCTCTGGCCTGGAAAGGAAATACCATTGTTTATATATTTCAGGCATTGCAAAGGGAGGTGATCCAGCTTCAAATGTCTGTTGGATTTGCCATGGTTCTGATGATTCTGTGGTTCTGCCACCCCAGACTTCTCCCTGATTTCCAGTGCCTTAGTTTCTCTATAACAAACTCAGCTTCCTCTTCATTATATCAGGTTTCCTAACCCTGGGGGTCTGTTTCCCTGTCTCTGGTTTATAACCCCCAAACCTTAGAACCTGTGTCCAGGCTCTTACAAAAAAAAGGACACAAGGCAAAAGTAAACAAAATAAAACAGCTTGTGTGGGGGGTGCCTGGGTGGCTCAGTGGGTTAAGCCGCTGCCTTCGGCTCAGGTCATGATCTCAGGGTCCTAGGATCAAGTCCCACATCGGGCTCTCTGCTCAGCAGGGAGCCTGTTTCCCTCTCTCTCTCTCTCTGCCTGCCTCTCCATCTACTTGTGATTTCTCTCTGTCAAATAAATAAATAAAATCTTAAAAAAAAAAAAAAAAAAACAGCTTGTGTGGTCTAAAGATCTACTTGCCTCCATGACAGGCACTTTCTTGTCCTGACCACAGACCGAGGGATTACCAAGAGGCATTCAGGACTTAAAGTCACTTCCTTTTTTTTTTTTTTTTTTTTTTAAGATTTATTTATTTATTTGACAGAGATCACAAGCAGGCAGAGAGCCAGGCAGAGAGAGAGGAGGAAGCAGGCTCCGCTGAGCAGAGAGCCCGATTCGGGGCTCCATCCCAGGACGCCGGGATCACGACCCCAGCCGAAGGCAGAGGCTTTAACCCACCGAGCCACCCAGGCGCCCTAAAGTTACTTCCTTTAAAGTCACTTCCTTATTCCCCTAGTTGGTAGTAACCACAAACGATTATGATCAAGAACCTCCCACTTGACAATGTTGCCTCTAAAGCATAGCTGCCCCACAAAATTCCCTCAATTCTTTGGCCAAAGTTGTTTTTGATAATAGGGCAGACTTTGACTACCTTATTTAGCCGAGCAAGATGTCTCAGCTCTGGCCAACACCAGGACTAACACTTTTGGGGAAGTGGAAACACAACATCATTGAATAATCCACATAGCTTAACAAAAGTGACTCCTTCAACATCTTTCTTTGACTTACTTGATTTTGATTTGGGCCTTGGGGACCACGGCTCTGAAGTGCACTTCAGATACTGAGAACTATTCTGTTTGTAATAATCATAACTGCCTCCTGGACTTACTGTATTCTCTCAAAAACTCTAAATGCATGTTCACAGCTGGTAACCACCAAGCAAATGATCTAAGGCTACAGCATCAGAAAGGGAACAAAGAGAATGACTGACTTAAAGAATGTGAACCAGATGCTGTGACCAATGAATACCACACAGAGGATAAGTAGCTTCAGAGTGGTAGCTGGGAATAGTGCTAATGCCTTAAATTTTTATCACTTCTCTCAGGCTGAGGGTCTGGTCAGAGGGGGGAATTGTTAAAAACAAAACAACATGCCCCAAATGGGATCACTTATTTTAAACCTCACATTACCAAACCGAGACATAATTTCAGTTTTGATTCTTCCAGAAATGGAACATATTAAATCAGTGAGAAATCCCCTGGTCAGTGTTAGTGAGATAATTTGTGTGAGAGTCCCCTGCCATCTCCTAAAGGGAAGTGACCTTGCCATAGCCACTCCGCGTTTTGCTTGTCTAACCTCCTCGCTTCTATCCCCTTCGGTCTCTAAGGCTTTCATTTTGACTCTGTGTCTGTTGGTCGACTCATGAATCATTGTATAAAGCCAATGAGATCTTTACAATGCACTCAGCTGGATTTTGTCTGTTTTTTTGAAGATTTTATTTATTTGTCAGAGAGAGAGGGAGAAGAAGACAGACAGACAGACAGCACAAGCAGCGGGAACCGCAGGAAAAGGAAGAAGCAGGCTCCCTGCTGAGCAAGGAGCGCAATGTCAGACTCTATCCCAGTCCCCTGGGATCATGACCTGAGCTGAAGGCAGACGCTTGACTAACTGAGCCACCCAGGCAACCTGGATTTTGTTTTTTTAACAACAGAAAAGCATTTGGGTTTATCTCCTTACCTTCTCCCAAGTAGTGAAGGGTCAGAAGGAGTTTTTCAGCAGCTGGAAACATTTGCACAAAAAATTAGAGAAAAATTATCTCATAACACCAGACACTGTTTATATTTTTATAATATTTCTTTATTTTTAAGTTTCCGTTTCACCCAGCGCTTCACAAGTAGAATCCTTAACCCACATCACTTATTTCACCCATCCCCACCCCCTCCCCTCTGGTAACCATCAGTTTGTTCTCTGTAGTTAAGAGCCTGTTTCTTGGTGAGCCTCCCTCTCTCTCTCTCTCTCTCTTTTCTTTTTTCTTTGTTCATTTGTTTTGTTTCTTAAGTTCCACATATAAGTGAACTCATGTGGTATTTGTCTTTCTCTGACTGACTTATTTCTCTTAACGTAAAACTCTGTAGCTCCATCCATGTCATTGCAAATAGCGAAATTTCGCCTTTTTTATAAAGATTTTATTTATTGATTTGACAGAGACACAGCGAGAGAGGGAACGCAAGTGGGGGGAGAGAGAGAGGAGGAAGCAGGCTCCCCACTGAGCAAGGAGCCCGATGCGGGGCTCGATCTCAGAACCCCGGGATCATGACCTGAGCCAAAGGCAGACGCTTAACGACTGAGCCACCCAGGTGCCCCAAGATTTCACTATTTTGTGGTTGAATAATATCCATTGAATTTATATACCATGTCTTCTTTATTCACCAACTGATGGATACACGACTCCTTCCGTATCTTAGCTGTTGTAAATAATGCTGCTGGAGGGACGCCGGGGTGGCTCAGTCGGCTGAGCAAGTGCCTTCCACTCTGGTCCTGGTCCCAGAGTCCCCGCATTGAGTGTGGCCTCAGGCTCCCTGCTCAGCGGGGAGTCTGCTTCTCCCCGGCCCCTCCCCTCTCTTGTGCCTACGCATTCTCTGTCTCTGTGTGTGTCTCTCTCTCATTCTCTCTCTTTCTCAAATAAATAAATACATAAATAAATGAATAATAATGCTGGGCGCCTGGGTGGCTCAGTCTGTTAAGCGTCTGCCTTTGGCTCAGGTCATGATCTGAGGGTCTTTGGATCAAGTCCGGCTTGGGGCTCCCTGCTCAGCGGAGTGTCTGCTTCTCCCTCTGCCCACTGCTCACCCTGCTTGTGCTCTGTCTCTCTCTGACAAATAAATAAACAAAACCTTTAAAATAAATAAATAATTTTTAAAAATTAAAAAAAATAATGCTGCTATAAGCATGTATCCCTTTGAATGAGTGTTTTTGTATTCTTTGGGCAAATTCCCAGTAGTATGATTGCTGGGTCGTAGGATTGCTCTATTTTCAACTTTTTGAGGAAACTCCATGCTGTTTTCCAGAGTGGCTGCACCAGCTTGCATTCCCACCAACAGTGTAGGAGGTTCCCCTTTCTCCACATCCTTGCCAACACCTGTTGTTTTTTGTGTTGTTGATTTTAGTCGTTCTGACAGGTGTGAGGTGGCAGCTCATTGTAGTTTTGATTTGCATTTCCCTGATGCCGAGTGACGATGAGCATCTTTTCATGTGTCTGTTGGCCATCTGGATGTCTTCTTTGCAGAAATGTCTGTCCATGACTTTTACCCATTTTCTTAAAAGATTTTATTTATTTACTTGACAGAGAGAGATCACAGGTAGGCAGAGAGGCAGGCAGAGAGAGAGAGGGAAGCAGGCTCCCTGCTGAGCAGAAGGCCCCATGTGGGGCTCGATCCCAGGACCCTGAGATCATGACCTGAGCCGAAGGCAGCGGCTTAACCCACTGAGCCACCCAGGCGCCCCCTTACCCATTTTTTAATCAGATTATTTGGTTTAGGAGAATTGAGTTGTATGAATTCCTTATAGGTTTTGGATAGTAACCTTTATTGACTATGTCATTTGCAAATATCTTCTCCTATTCGACATGGTGCCTTTTAGTTTTATTGATCGTGTCCCTCACTGTACAGGAGCTTTTAATTTTGGTCCAGTCCCAGTGGTTCATGTTCCCCTTGCCTTGGAGACCTGTCTAGACCTGTCTAGACGTGCTGCTATGGCTGATGTCAAAAATTATTGCATGGGGCTCCTGGGTGGCTCAGTGGGTTAAAGCCTCTGCTTTTGGCTCAGATCATGATCTCAGGGTCCTGGGATCGAGCCCCGCATCGGGCTCTCTGCTCAGCAATGAGCCTGCTAACTCCTCTCTCTCTGCCTCTCTGCCTACTTGTGGTCTCTGTCTGTCAAATAAATAAATAAATAAATAAATAAAAATCTTTAAAAAAAATTATTGCGTGTGCTCTTTTATAGGATTTCTATGGTTTTAAGGCTTACATTTAGGTCTTTAATCTGTTTTGAATTTATGTTTGTGTATGTTGTAAGAAAGCCTATAGTTTCATTCCTTTTCATGTTGCCGTCTGGTCTTCCCAGCACCATTTGTTGGTGAGACATTCTTTTTATCATCACATATTCTTTGCTGCTTTGTGGAAGATTAATTGACCATAAAATTGTGGGTTTATTTCTGGATTTTCCATTCTGTTCTCTTGATCTGCGTGTCTATTTTTATGCCAGTACCATACTCCTTCGATTACTACAGCTTTGTAATATAAGTTCAAGTCCGGAATTGCGATGCCTCCAGCTTTGTTTTTCATTTTCAAGATTGCTTCGGCTATTCTGGGTCTTTTGTGGTCTTATGCAAATTTTAGGACTGTTTGTTCTAGTTCTGTGAAAAACACTGTTGGTATTTTGGGAGGGATTGTATTAAATGTGTAGATTGCTTTGGAGAGTATCACCATTTTAACAAAATTTGTTCTTCCATCCATGAGCAAGGAATGTATTTCCATTTCTTTGCAGACACTCTCTGCATTTTAAAATTGCTTTGATTTAGAAAATCAGATAATGGTATTTCATGATCAATATTTCATGATTAAACTACTATTTTGACTATTGTGCCCAGGTGGTTACTTTTAAATGAAACTTAGTTCTCATTAAATGAATTTGTTAACAAGTTATAGAATCGTAATCTATAATTCATGTTGATATTTTGTTTGATGTTTTAGGATATTATAAACTTTTGTATTTTGAAATGTATTTCAATATGTAGTTTGATTTTTTAAAAAGGATATTTGAATTCCTAAGAGTTTATAAAACCTTGGTGTATTAGAGTTCAGCCTATTTATATATTTTTTCCCTTTATTCAGTGTTTCATTTCATAAGGGACTGGCTTATGCAATTGTGGGAAGGTCCCGAGCAGGCTGGAGCTCCACAGGCGTGAGTGGAAGCTTGTTCCCAGACAGGAAGGAAGAGGATCCAGAGGGAGCAGACGGCCGCGTGGATCCCTGGGGAGACCGTGTGCGCACTCCCCAATGGCCGCTGCCTTCCTTCCGTGCTCTGACTTTGTGCAAGAATATTGCCAGGAGCCCACACTAGTTAGGGTCACACCGAAAAGGGAATTCCGGGGTCTGTAGTTAAGCCTCGCTGAGCTGCTGCATGACGCGCTCGTCACGCTTGTGTAGCACCAGCCGTGGCGGATGGTGTGGGACACCATCTCCGCGCTCACACCGTGTTCTCTACACCATTGCAGTTTCTGACCCTGAGCTTCCTGCATGTGCCTCCAGCCTTGTGTATTCTGCGTTTGTGTTTTGGACGTTGTGTGCACGTAAATATTTTACCAGAGTGTAACTAAGGCTCGGGCTGGATGCCTCCTTCACTGCTGAGTCTCCTGTGCTCCACAGGGCCTGGCAGGCCGGGGGCACTCAATTAACAGGTGTCGAGTGCATGAGTACAAAACACACGCACATTTCTGTACAAGCGTGTGTGTACAACGTGTAAATCTCTGTGCGTAGATGTTTTTGTGTGTGTGCACATGTGTGTGTATGTGTGCATGTCGGTATCTGTGTGTGGGAAGAAAAATATCTGGGTAGGCCCAAAAGAGCCATTAGGGACTATTTTATTTTATTTTTAAAGATTTACTTGTTTATTTGAGAGTAAGAGAGAAAGACAGAGAGAGATGAGGAGGGAGAAGGACAAGCAGACACCAGGCCGAGCCCTGGGGCCCCACGCAGGCCCAATCTCACAATCTCCACCTCGAGACCAAGACTGAGCTGAAACCAAGAGCGGGGTGCTCAGCCAACAAGCCACCTGTGCACTATTGCAATGAATTCTAGCCATGAGTGTAGGATTCATTCAGAGAAACATTTCGGAAATTACCATTTGTGCAGAATGGAAGAAAGTACATGGATACCTTCTGTAGTGGGTTGAATGGTGGCCCCCCAAAAGGTATGTGCTCACCCCCAAAACCTGTGAAGGTGACCTTACCTGGAAAAAAGGCTTTTGTAGATGTAGTCAGGATAAGGACCTACTGTGAGATCATCCTGGATTATCTGCGTGTCTGCGGGATCCTGCCTGAAATCCAGTGACAAGTTTTCTGTGAGAGGAGAAGGGGCCATGTGACCACAGTGCCAGAAATTGGAAGGTACAGCCCAGGAAGGCACGGAATGCCGCAGCCACCAGGAGCTGGACAGGGTGGGGATGGACCCCCCTAGAGAACCTGCACGTCCCCCCGACACCTTGATTTCAGACTTCTGCCCTCCAGAACTCTGAGAGAGTAGATTTGTGCTGCGTTAAGCCACTCGGTTTGCGGTAACGTGTTAGGACAGTGACAGGAAATGACTGTATGACATGTTGGGCATGGAGGAACTTGTGCCCAATTTGTCCAGGGCTGTGTGTGCCCTTGGCGGTGCACCCCCACATTCCACCTTGACCGCCAGCCCCAGGGGAGGACAACAGCACCGCGAATGTTTCAAGAGGGGAGCCGGCAGGCGGTGGATCTAGAGGGAGCCTGGCTGAGAGGGCCAGGCGGGTCCAGACATCTGCAACCCTTCGGATTCACTGGGCCCCTGAAAGTTTTCTGGAAATAATGGTTTTGGGGGCATTTGGAAACCACTGGAGGCCACCCGGGAACAGGGTGGGAAAAGATGGTTTTCCTGCTTCCAGCAAACTGGTGCCTTTCCTGAGCGTGGTTGGAGTGAAGGGCCAGCACCCCTCCTCCGTCACTGCCCAGGGCACTGCGGGGGTGCGGGGGGCTGGGGACCCTGGCACTCCTGCCTCAGTGTGCTGCCGCTCAGCTCCCAGCGTGGTGCTCGGGCCGCGTCCACGGCTCTGCTTCGCTTCCTGTCCTGGTTGCTTTTCCTTCTCTGTCCGACCTGGCGCAGGATCTCCAGCGCCTCGGCCCCTGGGCGGCAGCCAGCTCCGCTTTCCTTGAATGACTGGCGAGAGCAGCAGGGCCAGGCGGGAGTCATCATCAGACAGGGAACAGGCCAGTTCCACCGTCCCTGAAGTTCTGAGTCGTTTCCACCGGGTACTTGTACGTGACCGCGGGAGACCCGTGGACTCACAGTGGAGAACCTGCTTAACTAGAAGTGGCATCACGCATGAGTGACGTGACCTGTGTGCCTCCTGCTGTGACGGCAGCTCCCTTCTGGGGTGCTCCTGCCCCCCAACAGCAGACAGACTCAAGGTGAAGACTATTTTATAAATACACACGTGGAATGCCTCCAAGACAGAGCAAGAGTGAGGAAAGAGGCAGAAGTGAGGCAACCAAACGCAGCACCCGGGTGGGTGGAAAAACTCGCCGTGTGTGTAGCCGGGGCACGAGGGCGGGTTCGACCTCTCCGGGCTGACAGCATCTAAGTACATGGAGAGGAACAGCCGTGAAACCAGAAGGGGTTTCATTTCAGTGACACCCACACCGGGAGGACAGAAGACTAACATCTCAAGGCTGTCTCCAGGGGCTTCTGGGGGGCTCAGTCATTAAGCGTCTGCCTTCAGCTCAGGTCATGATCTCAGGATCCTGGGATCGAGCCCCGCATCGGGCTCCCTGCTGAGTGGGGAGCCTGCTTCTCCCTCTCCCACTCCCCCTGCTTGTGCTCCCTCTCTCGCTGTGTCTCTTTCTCTCTCTGTCAAATAAATAAAATAAAAAATCTAAGGAAAAAAAAAAAAGACCCTTTCCATAGTGCCGAAAATACTTCTAGGTTTCTACAAGGAAATCGTGGGACAAAGGTCGGAGGACACCTGCAGGCGGCCGTGAAGGTCAGGTCATCACTGTCTTGGGGTCAGTCACAGGTGGGGTCTGGCTGGCTCAGGGCGGTCTTTGCTGGAGCGGGTGGTTTCACTTCCCACGGGGATGCTTTGCCTGCAGTCTCCTTCGCCTGAGTTCAGAGATAGCTGGAAAGAAGAACTTAATTAGAAATTACAGACTGGGGCGCCTGGGTGGCTCAGTGGGTTAAAGCCTCTGCTTCAGGGTCCTGGGATCAAGCCCCACATCGGGCTCTCTGCTCAGCGGGGAGCCTGCTTCCCCTCTCTCTCTGCCTGCCTCTCTGCCTACTTGTGATCTCTGTCAATAAATAAATAAAATCTTAAAAAAAAAAATTACAGACTGAGGTTAAAATGGGGGTTGCTAAAATCCTCTTTCAAAAAGGACATAATTGTGATGATTCAAAATGTGCATATGCACTGTATATTACATAAATTCAATAAATTTCCTTCACTGGGTCACTGAATAAAAGAATGTCTGTTTTTAGGAGATACCTGTGAAATAAAAAGGAACATAAGATACAGGGCCCAGGGCACCTTGAATGGCTCAGTCTGATAAGCGTCTGCTTTTGGCTCAAGTCCTGATCCCAGGGTCGTGGGATCAAGCTTCACGGCGGGCTCCCTGCCCAGTGGGGGGTCTGCCTCTCCCTCTCCTCTGCCATTCCACCCCCCCAACTTGTGTTCTCTGGCTCTTTCTCTCTGTCACATAAATGAAGAGTCTTTTTTTAAAAAAAGGCACAATGTCTGTAATTTATTATCACATGGTTCAAGAACAATAAAAATCTTGTATATTATATATAGACAGATAATTATATAGAGACAGATCTCAAACAAATGTAGCGAATGTTAACAATTGGTGCATCCACAGTTGGGCACTTGGAGAACAATATATATACTGGACTTAACTGTATTATTCTCACCAATTTTTTCTATGTTTAAAATATTTCTTTTTTAAAAAATATTTTACTTACTTTTGTGAGGGAGAAAGAGAGAGAGAGAACACAAGCAGGAGCAGGGGGAGAGGCAGAGGGTGAGGGAGAAGCAGGCTCCCTACTGCATTGCGGGGACCCCAATGCAGGACTCGATCCCAAGACTCTGGGATCATGACCTGAGGGGAAGGCAGATATTTAACTGACTGAGTAACCCAGGCTCCCCTATGTTTAAAAACTTTCAAAATAGGGGCGCCTGGGTGGCTCAGTGGGTTAAAGCCTCTGCCTTCGGCTCAGATCATGATCTCGGGGTCCTGGGATTGGCCCCCAAATTGGGCTCTCTGCTCAGCAGGGAGCCTGCTTCCTCCTCTCTCTCTCTGTCTGCCTCTCTGCCTACTTGTGATCTGTCAAATAAAAAATAAAATCTTAAAAAAAATTGTTTTTCAAAATAAAGTTAAAAACAACAATAGGGTTTTTTGTCTGTGAATTACAGAGACGTAGAACAAAGTGAATTGATGATTCTTAGGGGAAACTCTGTCCCATCATTCAATTTAATTCATCTCAACAAACATTCTAAGGTCTCTGTGGGTCCAGAATAGTTTTGGGTGCCGCAGAGAATATGCAGCAAATTCCATACACGCCCTTCCTGCCTGCAGAGGGTGAGGGAGGAGAACCAGACAAATACACAGAGAACAAGAATGCAAAGTTGAGCAGGAAGACTAAAGGGGGCACAAGTCAGAAGAGTCACAGAGATGAGACACTTGCAGTGGAGCTGACATCTGCAGGGTGTTCGGAGGTTGGCTGAATGTTCACAGCAGAGCTGGGCTGAGGTCAGGGCGGGTGGAAGAATGAGTTTGAGAGAAGGATCAGACGTGGCGACCTGGGCACAGTGAGCGGCGAGCGAGTCTTCGTTGTCCTGAGGGCTTCTGCACTATGAGTCTCAGGAATGGAATGTAGTGATTCGTCATTTACCCACAACACCCTGCGCTCAACACGCAAATGGCCTCCTTAATGCCCATCCCCCGTTTAACCAATCCCCACCTCCCCTCCAGCAACCTTCAGTCTGTTCTAAGAGTCCCTTATGCTATGCCTCCCTTTCTTTTTTCTTTCTCCTATATTCATCTGTTTTGTTTCTTAAATTCCACATATGAGTGAAATCATATGGTATTTGTCTTTCTCTAACTCATTTCACTTAGCACAATACACTCCAGCACCACCTACATTGTTGCAAATGGCAAGATATCATTGTTTTTGATGGCTGAGTAATACTCCATTGTGTATATATACCACATCTTCTTTATCCATTCATCTGTCAAAGGACATCTGGGCTCTTTCCATGTTGTTGATAAAGCTGCTATAAACTCAGGGTGCATATATCCCCTCGAATCAGTATTTTTGTGTACTTTGGGTAAATACTGCAGTAGTGCAACTGCTGAATTGTAGGGCAGTTCTATTTTTAACTTTCTGAGGCACAAACTTCTATACTGTTCTCCAGAGGGGCTGCACCAACTTGCATTCACACCGACAGTGCAAGAGGGTTCCCCTTTCTCCACATCCTCGCAACACCTGTTGTTTCCTGTGTTGTTAATTTTAGCCGTTCTGACAGGTGTGAGGTGGTATCTCATCATGATCTGTCTTGTATTTCCCCAAAGACGAGTGATGCTGAGCATCTTTTCATGTGTCTGTTGGCCATCTGGATGTCTTCTTGGGAAAATGTCTTTTCATATCTTCTGCCCATTTCTTAGCTGGATTATTTGGTTTTGGGGGGGGTATTGAGTTTGATGAGTTCTTTATAGATTTTGGACACTAACTTTATCAGATATGTTATCTGCAAATATCTTCTCCCATTCCATAGGCTGAAAGGCTTATGTTCTTATTTTCTTTTGCTATTGTTTCCTTTATTTTTTACATGCCCTTGTCATGAGGGCTGACTTCCAGCAGATCACAGGGAGGGAGCTGCTCTGCTACATAGGAAACCCTGACCCAGAAGCAGTCGTCAGTGAACGGTTTAGCACCAAGTTCCCCACGAATGTGCATTGCATGTGTGATGGGCAAGGGAGCAACCCCTGAAAGACTTAAAATCTTAAAAAAAAAATTAAAAGACTATATTTGAGAGAGAGAGAGAGAGAGCATGAGCAGGAGGAGGGGCAGAGGGAGAAGCCGACTCCCTGCTGAGTGGGGAGCCCCATGTGGGGCATGATTCTGATCCTGGGTCTCTGGGATCATGACCTGAGCCAAAGGCAGAGGCTTAACGGACTGAACCACCCAGGTGCCCCGAAAGGCTTACATTTTTAACTTCATCAGGGAAATGAGGATTTGGGTTTCTAGGGACAGCAAAACATGTTAAGTATATAGTGGAAGATAAGGGTGATTGAGTAAGGGTTGTTATACAGACCAACTGACGCTGAGGTGATCAGTTCTCTCTAAGTTGTTCTCTTCCTGGTAAGAGGGGGGAGCATCTTTACAAATAGAAATTTCCCTTTTATAAGGGAAATTTATGTCCTGTTTCCTGCAGAAAGGAAGAGGACAAAGAACTTGTGTTTTCTTTTTCTCCTTCTCTCTCTCTCTTTTATAATATTTTTAATTTATTTATTTGACAGCAGAGATCACAAGCAGGCAGAGAGGCAGGCAGACAGAGAGAGGAGGGGAAGCAGGCTCCCCGCTGAGCAGAGAGCCTGATGAGGGGCTTGATCCGAGGACCCTGGGATCATGACTCGAGCCAAAGGCAGACGCTTTAACCCACTGAGCCACCCAGGCGCCCCTCTCACTTTTCCCCCCGTGTTTTCTGTTCCTAATTGCCTTCAACTCAAAATAATCGTTAAGCTACAATGCTAGATTTTGGAGTGGTGTTTCCCGAGCTCCTTCACATCTAATTAAATGCCAGGCTCTACATTAAAATACAAACCCAGTATGGACTGCAGGGGCCGATTTGCTCATGGCTGTGTCTTCAGCACCTCATGCCTGATGGAAGACATCAGGGAAGGAAAACCAAAGACGCAGGTGAAAATAGCCCCTTGATTTGCGTCATAGAGGGCCTAGCAAGCCCTGTCCAAGAGGCAGGCTGCGGGACAAGAGAGCTGTTCCCTGGAGCGCCTCCCACCTGTCCCCTCACCCCTTCCCCAGAGCTTCTTTCCCTTGAAAGTCAGAGACTTGCCTGAGTAGAGTCAGCCCCTGTAGCTACTCCAACATACAGCCCCAAGCACTCGGCTTCTCTGATGTAACCTAAGACCCTCACCCTGGAGCTCTGGCTCGGCGGTCTTCAAACCTGGTAGGAGAGCAGAATTTAGCTTGGAACTTTTGGAAAAATGAAGTGTAACAAATATACAGAAAAGTGCACATGTGACATAGTTTGATGAGTTTTCATGGAGTGAACAAACTGGGTAATTTCCAGGTCGGGAAACAGAACATCACCGACTAGCATCTCTCTAGTCCCCCTGCGCCACCTCCCAGTCACTACTTCACTTCCTGTCCCCCCACCCCGCCCCCGGCCCTGTGATTGGGGTGACCCTTCTTCCAGAGGTTCTGCTTCATATAACCCATGAGAGGCTTGGGGTCTAGTTTACAAAGCTGTACAGGTGGTTTATATGCAGAGCCACGTCTGAAAATCACTCCAGGAAGTCACATAATCTTTTTTGTTGTAAGTGGAGCTAGAGCCTTGCTCCCAGTCTGGGGCTCAGCACCCAGAGCTGTCTGGCTGGGTTTACCTGCGGGGCAGTGGGCATTTCCTGCATCTAGGGACTGCAGAGCATGTGGGTGGGAGCTCCCGGGCTCAGAAAGCCCGACTGGTTGGTTCCAGCCTGGGCATGTGGCCCTCGCTCCCTGGCAGGCGTTCCACGAAGAGGTATTTTTGGAAGGTGCAGGAATTCTGTAGCCATTTGGAAAATGCCTGCTCATAGGCTAGGCTGGATTTTCATTTTAAAATGCTGATGTGGCCGAGGGGCCTGACCTGGCCACTTTTCCTGGATCTAGGGGTGGGGAAAGTGCAGAGGCATGCTCTTTTCTTTTCCTTTTCTTTAAATTGTATCACCATTTTCTATCTGTCTCACATCCCTCTGTCCCACAAGCTTCAAGAGCACTGTGCGGTGTCACCTGGGACTTTGATGCTATTTGTAGGTAAGTGTCTCATTTTGTCCTACGTCAGCCAGGACTTGGGAGTCACTTTAGGCTGGGCCAAAATTTAACTTAACCCTCAATTTTCCAGTAAGGATCGTTGTCTCTGGAGCCCTCACCCTGTCTCTCTGCCCACCTAGGCAGGACCCAGAGTGCCTTTCAGTTCTCTTCCCCATGTCCCTTTGCTTTGCCTTTCTTGACAGCTGCAGCTTTTGCCATTTCTATCTCTATTCATTCACTCATCCATTCACTTAACGCACACTAGGCCCCGTGCTGAGAGCAGGACGGAGGGTCGGGAAGACACAGTCACCTTCTGTCATTACCATTTCTTCCCTTTGCCTTGAGACCTGCCTTTTTCCCCACTTCTCCACTCCCCACGCTTCTCTGGCAGCCACGTGTGTGTGCTCTCTGAAAGATCTCTGCTCCCTCACTTGCAAACATAACCTGTCTTCTCTATTTTCTGTTTCCAAGCCCCCTGCTCCTGACTCTCATTTCCAGCTCCCGTGGACTGGAATAGAGAATAAAAATTAAAAATTAGGACCTGGCATGATTCTCTTCCCCACATCCGAAGGCCTCTCCCCACTTCCACCGCTCACCTCTGCCACCATCCTCGGTCCACGCCACATTCTGGAATGGCGATGCCATGAAAGGAGATTTGCTGCACCAAAACCCAAATCAAAGCTAACCTACCCCCCAGGTAAAAGCAGTGGAGGGCTGTGCTGCCTCCCTAGTTCTCCTCCAAGCTGAAACGTTCCTCGATGTGTTGACCAGGCTTTCCTTCCCGGAGGTGAAATACCATGGTCCTTACCCTGGGACAGGCCTTCCTGGGAGATGAATCCTGAGGTGGGAGCTGTGCGAGGCTGGCTTTAGGGGGGCAGTGGGTTCCAGGCTGTCCCTGGGGTGTCAGCTTGCCCACTCCTCTCTTTCCTTGGGCCTGTGGGGGCTGCCTAGGCTGTTTGGAAGAAACAAGCCCGAGTCCTTTGAATTGCCCCTGGATGGCTCCGGGGATAAAGCTGTCTGTGCCCTCAGTGAGGTTATTGGAACCTGAGCAGGTCACCTGGAAGAGGTAAGGCTGGGGAGGGAAAGTCCCACGCTCACTCTATGTGTCCTGAATAGGTGGCTTATTAAATCACACAGAGCCCCATAACATGTCATGTAGAGGGGTTCATATAGACTTCATATAGACTTGAATGGTGAGTTTTGCAGAAGAGAGGGTTTATTTTTATTTTTATTTTTTAAAGATTTTATTTATTTTTTTGACAGAGAGAGATCACAAGTAGGCAGAGAGGCAGGCAGAGAGAGAGGAGGAAGCAGGCTCCCTGCTGAGCAGAGAGCCCGATGTGGGGCTCGATCCCAGGACCCTGGGATCATGACCTGAGCCGAAAGCAGAGGCCTTAACCCACTGAGCCACCCAGGCGCCCGAGGGTTTGTTTTATTAATTCTGAATTTGTTTTAAACAGGTAAGCCAAGTACAGGACACAAACTTTCAAAAAGTGCCTAAGTATACAGATATGGTTAAAAAAAAAAAAAAAAGTCTCTTTCCCACTCCTGTCCCCAAGCTCTTCAGTTTTCCATCCAGAATCAGCCACTGCTCCAATTCACGGTGCAACCTTCTAGCGATCCTTTCTCAGAACCACAAGCATGTGTGTGGGGGTGGGTGGGAGTGTGTTCTTACAAAAATGCAAACGGGTAAATTATATACACTGTTTTTAACTTTGTTCTTTTCACTTAAGAGTGTATTTTGGAGTGTTTTTTTCTTAACATACACTGTATGGGTTGGGGGTAGATTTAGAAACCAGAAAAAACTCTTCCCAAATGACTCTGAGCTTTGCTTCGCTTCAAGCAGCTCCTTGTTTCTGGCTGCCTTTTATAGTGTGGCCCCTGGGCCACCTAAAGCTGTCCTGCTTTGGGAGACATCCTGCCAGGGGGATGACAGGCAGGGGGCCCACCTCCCTGCCAGACTCCACCGAATTGATTTGTGTCCTCTCTTCTTCCTGGATCCCCCCATCTGGGACTTGCTCTCATGGTTTACTAGGTGAGACACAGCTCCAGCCCCTCACCTGGGTACTCAGTTGTTGTTTTCAGGTCTTGTAGTTGGATGAAGTATTTTGGGGGCAGTAAGAACATGTCAGTTGCAATTCTGTTTTGCAGAGGAGAGGGGCTGGCGACAGGCAGTGGTTTCAGGTCACGGTGAGCATTTTTCCTGAAGAGTCTGGAACGCAGGAAGTGGAATGGGAGATAGCCCTCAACATTAAAAGGCCAGTTAAAGGACTTTGGGGGCAGCCCTTGGGTCTTTCTATAATCACTTTGTAGAGCTATCTCCTTCCTTCTCTTTCTCTTGCTCTAGGCCTGCTGATCTTGCTCATTTCCTTTTGATGAGCTTTGTGATCCCAGTGGTCCATTTCTTCTGCCCCAAAGCAGCTTGGGACAAATCAGACCATCTTCTTCATTTGATTTAGACGTTCCAAAGAAATTTATCATGCTGGTATTTGTTTAAATTTTCTCAGATCATATTGCTTACAAGATTTTGCTAACTGAATAAAGAAAAAACAAAGTTAGATATACTGATCTCTTGTTCTTAGAGATGCACCAGAGCCAGGGGCTTTCAGAGGTTTGTTGTCTCTTTTTTTTTGAAAAGATAAAAATATTTTGGGGCACCTGGCTGGCTCATTTGATAGAGCATGTGACTCTGGATCTTGGGGTCAGGAGTTCGAGCCCACGCTGGTGTACAGATTACTTAAAAGTAAAATCTTAAAAAAACAGTAACAGCTTTATTGAGATATAAGTCATATGCCATACAATTCCCTTATTTAAAGTACACAATCCAATGGTTTTTAATATATGCATAAAATTGTGTAACCATCACACAATCAATTTTAGGACATTTTCATCAATCACCCCAAAGGAAACCCCGTACGCATTAGCAGGCACTTCCCATTTTCCGCGATCCCCTCAGCCCAAAGCATTTACTAGTCTACTTGCTGTCTCTATGGATTTGCTTATTTCAAACATTTTGTATAAATGGGCGTACGTAGTATAGGGTCTTCTGTGACTATTTTCTTTTACTCAGTGTAGTATTTTCAGTATGACAGTCCACACTGCAGCGTGTGTCAGGGCTTCTTTCCTTTTCACGGATGACCAAGATTTCATGTACGGATACCCCGAGTTGTGTTAAACCGTTGATGGACACCGACGTTGTTCCCGCGTCACTGGCTACCGCGGGGAAGTCCCTGGGCGGAGCTCACTGGGACGCGGCGGGTCTCATTCTGCAGGGGACGACACAACCCGGTGTGGCTGACAGGAAACGTGCCTCCTGGACTTCAGGGGTTCGATTCCGGAGCCCCAGCGTTTGCTATCTGGGCTCTGTCCAAGGGGAGGAGCTGACGCCACCGAGGCTCTTACCTGAGGGACCCGCGGCGCCCGCTGACGGGGCAAGTGCGCTCAGGATTTCAAGGGCGCAGAAGCCCAGGCTTTCAAAGGCAAAAGCCACAAGGGCACATCGTTTGCTTTAGAATAATCAGGGCTGGCGGGGCGCCTGGTGGCTCAGCGGGTCGGGCCTCGGCCCTCGGCTCCGGTCGTGATCGCAGTCCCGGTCGTGATCGCAGGCCCGGGATCGAGCCCCGCGTCGGGCTCTCTGCTCCGCGGGGAGCCTGCTTCCCCCCTCTGCCTGCTCGGGGTCTGTCTGTCAGAGAAATAAGCAGAATCTTCAAGGGAAACACTCCGGATCGCCACCGCCGACCTTCCACTTGCGGACACGTGGCTGCTCGGCCGCGGCCGCGACCTCCGGCCTCCGCCCGCGGAAGGTTGACGCGAGACGCCGCTGAAACGAACCCGCTGCCCCCGACAGGAGCCGAAGGTCCCGCCGACGAACGCGTCCGAGGTGTCCCCGGGGCCGGACGCGGCCCTGCTGCCTCAGCGCGACTCCGGCGACGGCGCGTCCCTCACGGCCCCTCACAGGCCGCCGCGACAGGCCGGCCGAGGCCACGCGGGTGGGAGGGGCGGCTGCGGGCGCTCTCCGCCGTCCCTCCCAGCGTCCCCCCCCTTTTCTCGCATCCCCGCGTCACTTCTTCCTTCAGGCATCGGCCCCCGGCCCTGCGGCGGGGTCGGCGGTCGCTCGCCCTGTCCGTGCGGGACGCAGCGCGGCGCGACTGCTGCGGGCTCCGAGCTCCCTCCGGAGAGCGAGCTTCCGCCGGCCGCGGCCGGAGAGGTGGTCCTCGAAGCCACGCTCCCCGGAGGAGCTCCTTTTCCCGGAGCGCGCCCGGCTTTCCCGGATGAGCGCTGCGGGCGCCGGGATGGGGCGCCGTGGACCGCGCCCCCAACCCCGCTCCGGGTCAGCGAGGGCAGACGCGCCATCGCTAAGGCAACGCGCACTCCGGGGAGGCGGCGGCTCGCGGGCCTCGCGGGGAGCACGCACGCGCAGGGACGCAGGCACGCCCTCCGGCCGCGACGTCAGGCCCCTCCCGCCCCTTAGCGCGCGCCGGACCCGGCGCCGGGCCGACTGCCACCTCCCGCGGGCGGCCCCTAGCGAGAACCACCAATCAGAGGAGCCGACACATCGGCCGGGCCGGGCAGGCTGCAACCAATCGCTGCGTCCGTGTGACCCCGGGCCCGCCCGCGAGGCTGGCGGCCGGCGCTGAGGCGGCGACGGCGGGAGTCGCTGCTGAGGCGGCCGCGGGCGCGGGTCGCGTCGGCGCTGCTCCGCGGGGCCGGGCCGGGCTGGCTGCCGCTGGCGCCTGGCGGTGAGGGCGGACTCCCGGGGCGGGCGGGATGGCCCCCGCCCAGGGCACTGGGAGCAGCGGCTGAGCGCAGGATGCTGCGGAGGCGGCGCGGCGGCTCCTCACTGGTCTCAGGTAAGGGGGCTCCGCGCTGGCCGTGGCCCGGCTGGGAGCGCCGCCCCGGTCCCGGCCCCGGCCCCGCCGCCCACCTGGCTCCGGGCCCGGCCGACTCCGTCCGGGCATCCCTCGGCCCCGCGTGCCCTCCTGCGCGCGCGTCCCCTAGTTCGCCCCGGGGCGGCCGTGCCGCCCCGCCCCCGAGCGCGGCGCCCCTCGCCCCGGCCGGCTGTGCGCCCGCGGCCGCTCCCCTTCCCGCGCGCCTGCGTTTCCCGGCCTCCGCCTGGCGGCCGCGGGCGAGCCCCCTCCCCGCTCATCCCCGCCCTCCCCCCCTTCCGCTCCCCGCTCCGTGCGCTCCCCTTCCGCGGCGCCGGCAAGGGTCTCCAGCCCTTCGGTCTGCAGCCCTTCGGGGCGCCGTCCGGGACCGGGACCCCCGCCCTCCCGGCCCATCCCGTGGGGATCGCACCGGACGGCTGCCCGCGCCGCACCTGGGCTTCTCCGCAGAGGCGCCCGCATCCCCGCCCTCGGAGCCGCATCCTCCGCAGCTTTCGTCGCCCCCGCCCCCATGTCCCGGGGTTTTGCCCTCTGGCTCCCCGCTGCCTTCCTGACCCAGCGCGCCTCTTCCCCGCTCGCGGTCGGCAGGCGCTTCTTTTCCTTTACGCGCAACCTTCGGCCGCCCCGACGCGCTCCGGGGCCCGATCTGCGGTCTTTCCCGGAGGCGCGCGGACCGCCGCGAGGCGGCCGGCGCGGGGCCTGGCACACAGTAGGCGCGCGGCGCGGGGTGCCTGTGCGGGGTCGCCGGCCCCTCCTCCCCGGTCCCCGCGCTCCGGATGGGGCCGCGAGAGGGCGGGTCCCGGAGGGGTCCGACCCGCCGTCGGGAGAGCGCGGGGAGCCGGCCGGACACGCTGTCGCGCTCCCGAGTGGGGCAGACGGATTACGCGGCCAGTTTTTACTCTTTGAATTCGTTCACAGAAAACCCTGAGTTTAGCTTTTTTTTTTTTTCTTTTTCTGGTCAGATATTGTTTTATGCTCCTGGGCTTTGTAGAAGATCCCTAGGGAGCGTCGCGGTGTGATCACCGCCCCCCCCCCCGCCGCGTTCTCTCCCGTGACGCGCGCCCCTCGTTCGCCTCTGCGCGGGGCCGGCGCCGGGAGTTTTCCTCCTGGAGGAGCCTGCGGGACCCGTGTGGAGGGGTCGGAATCGGCTCTGGCGGGATCACGAACGCTGGGGACCGAGAGTTCCAGCGAGTTCTGTGAGCGGGAGAGCCCTTCCCCCGCCTCTCCCCACACGTTCTGGCGAGCAGAGCAAGTGGCTGCATTTTTTTTTTTTAAGTGAAATAAATGTTACTTTTCACAGTGATGAAAGCGGTGATACCGGCGTGAGCCCGCGCTTGCCACGTTGGCTTTAGTGGTCCACAAGCCGCGGGGACTCCACAGCGGCTCTTTCTCCTGGGGTCTCCAGAGCTGACCGAAGGTCGTGTCCCCGCCGGTGCTGTGCGCGCGCCCGGATGCTGCCTTTCCTCAGACTGGCGGGAGGCTTTGGTTCGCGGCCTGCGCCGGTCTTAGGCTCTCCAACCTGGATGGCTTTCTACAGACTTTGTCACTCTCCTCTCTTTGTCCTACTCCTGACGCTTCCTCATTGCTTTCTTCACGATGAGCAGAAAATTCACGGAAGAAGCAGGTGGTCTTTAGCCCGGAACGAGGAAGGGTCTGCCATTTTCCCGTGTGCCTGCGCCCATTTCTCATCCCCTTTCCCTTTATCGGAAGCAGGAGTGTCCTCGCCGCGGCTGACGTCTTGGATCTCTCTGTTCTCATTTTCTCTCCTCTGTGCACATGGTCAGGTTTACATCTTCCAAAACAAAAACAAAAAGCTTCTCTCTCTCTTTTTTTTTTTTTAAGATTTTATTTATTTATCAGAGGGAGAGAGGGGGAGAGAGCGAGCACAGGCAGACAGAATGGCCGGCAGAGGCAGAGGGAGAAGCAGCCTCCCCGCTGAGCAAGGAGCCCGATGCGGGGCTCGATCTCAGGACCCTGGGATCATGACCTGAGCCGAAGGCAGCCGCTTAACCCACTGAGCCACCCAGGCGTCCCCAAAAAGCTTCTCTTGATGCTTCCCTCTTTAATTTTCTCTGATTAATGGGGTCTTCTTTAGAGTTGCAGTTTTTGTTTTTTCTGTTCTCTAACAGAGAGATGGTGTGATGATACTTCCTCTCAGGGCTTCAAATAGTACCTGTATATTTAGGGTTTTCTAAGATGTGTATTCGGTCCCCATTTTTCTTGAGTTTCAGGTGTTCTCTATTTTCATGTATCTTTTGGACGACCAGACTTGGATACTGAGTGCTCCAGACTTGGTTTGCTTTTTCTTTCCCTTCCTTTTACTCACATAGCCCCCTCAAGTACATACAAACGCTCCTTGTCCTATTTTAGGCCTTCACCCTAGAAACGGTGGAATCTTCTTCTCTCCTTACAGTAAGTCAGTCATTGCTCCTGTTTTTTCTACCTGAAATCTTTTTCTCCACCAGAAGATTGGTTGAGGCCTGGGTTAAGTTTTTCCTGAGCAGACATGGTCATATCCAAGCCCAGCACCACCTCTTCCTCCCTCCCTCCCTCCCTTTCTTCCCTCCTTCCCTCCTTCCTCCTTCCTCCGTTTACCCAGGCCCTACTTTAAAACCACCTTAGGGAGCCTTTAAACGTTAAGGATGAGGGGATGAAGGCTTCCACACAGACTGATTCAGTTGGTTTGGTGTGGTGCCAGATCTTGTCATTTAAAAAAATGTTTCCTTGGGCACCTGGGTGACTCAGTTAAGTGTCTGTCATCAGCTCCCATCATGATCTTGGGGTCCTGGGATCAAGCCCCATGTTGGGCCCCTGGGGAGTCGCCTCCTCTCCCCTCCACTCGTTCTCTCTCTCCTTCTCTCTCTCAAATAAATCTTAAAAAGAAAAAATTAAAAACATGCTCCCTCTGTGTTGGTAATTAAATGCAGCTAGGGCTGAGAACTGGGCTGAGAGCTTGAGGAGGGACTGATAGAACCCTGAGGAGTTATGGTATTTAACTCATTTAAAAATTAGGATAAGTGTTATCTTGTTGGCATGGTTAGTTGCTTATTTTCCTGGTATTTGGTACATGTACCTGTTAAAGTATATACTGTTTAAATTATTTCTCAAGGGCCAATTTTTGTCACGACTAGGAATTCCTTGAGGTCTGGGACCACGTATGCTGTTTCTTCTGCACTGCTCATGACCCTTCTGAGAGCAAACATGTGGGCTTTCCCCTTACAGTTCTCCAGCGGTCCAGACACCTTTTGGGTCCTACAGTTTAACCCAATTATGACACCACCTATCTGGAGTAAGTGCAGACCCCAGAGATGAAGAATTCAGCCCCGCCCACCTCCTCCAGACCCCACTGCTATGCCACTTGCAAGTCCCTGTTCTGACCTGTACTTTTGACCAACTGGCTGTAAATTGGGGGCTTTCCACAACCCGCTCCTCAGGTCAATAATTTGCTGTAATGACTCACAGAACTCTGGAAAGCTCTTTACTTAACCATTACCTGCTTATTATAAAGGGTATAACTCTGGAACAGCAAATGGAAGAGATGCCTAGGGCAGAGTATGTGGGAAGGGGCATGGAGCTTCCCTGAGCTTCCTTGCTTTCCCTGGGGGCACCATCCTCCTGGCATCCCCATGTGTTCACCAACCCAGAAGCTCTCTGAATCCCTTCACTTGGGGTTTTTATGGAGGCTTCATTGTGTAGGCATAATCATTGGGTGACCGTGATAAACTCAATCCGTAGCCCTTTCCCTCTATCCTGAGGTCAGGGATTGGTTCTTCTGGCATCCAGTCTCCATTCTCCAAGATAGGGTTGAAAGGGGCCTATTATGAATAACAAAAGATGATCCTCTCACCCTTCAAGAAATTCCAAGGGTTTTAGGAGCTCTGGGTGGGGAGCCAGGGGTGAAGACCTAGTTTCTACTCTGATAATTTTTGCGTCACAATATTATACCTTATTTTTTTGTCACGGCCTTGTACAGTACTTAATATATTTTAAAAACTTGATAAAAATTAGTTGAACGAATCAGTTGGTAAATAATGTAGAACAGATCTTGAATTCACAGTTTACAAGATGACCATCTGTTTCTTGGCTGATTAACAGGTCACTAGTCATACTTGGATAGTCACTCTTGTTTAAAAAAACACACACTTGTAATAAATTAGATTGGATTAAGATAAATAATATTTGCTCTTATGATTTGGCTTTTAACATGGCTAAGCTGTTGCATGATTATAGAAGTTCATTCAGACCTCGTCTTCAGTAGATGCTATTTAAAGTCGACTTTATGGATGGTTGAGACATATGTATCTTCCATCTTTTTTAAACAAATAGCTCTGATTTTAGACTTACAAGCTTTGGAATTTTCAAGTAGAACAAAACCTGTCAGATTGATAAAAGGTCTTGAACATTGGCAGAACTACTTCTTTTTAAGAGAATTAAGAAAGTAGGGAATGTGCATTAAGCCATCTACATATAAGAATCTCATTGGTTGGGGCGCCTGGGTGGCTCAGTGGGTTAAGCCACTGCCTTCGGCTCAGGTCATGATCTCAGGGTCCTGGGATCGAGCCCCGCATTGGGCTCTCTGCTCAGCAAGGAGCCTGCTTCCTCCTCTCTCTCTGCCTGCCTCTCTGCCTGCTTGTCACCTCTCTCTGTCAAATAAATAAATAAATAAAATCTTAAAAAAAAAAAAAAAAGAATCTCATTGGTGTTTTTGAGGGGGAAGTTTGTAATTCCCAAATATTTAATTACTGTTATAAGAAGAACCTATAATTGCTCATATAATAGTACCATATACTTTGTAATAAGTTAGAACTAAGATAAAAACTATAGAGTTTTCTTCTTGTGTTCTTTAGTTTTCTTAATATTTTTGTTGGTTTTTCTTTATAGAATTTGTGGTTGATGGTTCCTTTTTATTTTTATGTTTTAAAGATTTTATTTATTTGACAGGGGGAGAGAGAGCACATGTAGGCAGAGCGGCAGGGAGAGGGAGAAGCAGGCTCCCCAGTGAGCAGGGAGCCCGATGTGGGACTCGATCCCAGGACCCTGGGATCATGACCTCAGCTGAAGGCAGTCACTTAAACAACTGAGGCACCCAGGCACCCAGTTCCTTACTTTTTAATATTTGAAAATGTTCTGCTGCCTTTTTCAGACCTCCATGATTTTAGGTGAGGTATCCTGTATGAGTGGAATTTGTGTTTCCCTATATGAGATGTATCCTGTCTCTCTGGCTGCTTTATTTCATTTATTTTTTAAATATTTTATTTGTCTCAGAGAGAGAGAGTGAGAGTGTGTGTGTGTGTGTGCTTGCACAAACGGGGGAGAGGCAGGCAGAGGGAGAAGCAGGCTCCCTGCTGAGCTGGAGTTGGAGTTGAATGCGGGAGATGGATGGGGGACTCAGGACTCATCTGGTTGGGGACCCTGGGTTCATGAACTGAGCCAAAGGCAGACATTGACTGAGCCACCAGGCATCCTTCTTCCTGGCTGCTTTAAAGGCTTTTTCTTTGTCTTTAGCTTTCAGAAGTTTAATTATGATATGTCTTGGCATGGATTTGTTTGGGCTTATCCTATTTGGAGTTCTTAACTTTAATTTTTTTTTTTTTTTTTTTTAAGTAGGCTCCATGTCCAGTGTGGGGCTTGAACCCCACAACTGTGAGGTCAAGAGTACGTTCCATGCTGTACTGAGTGAGCTAGCGGGGCACCCCTCTGTTAGCTTTCAGAACTAGAAGTTTATGTCTTTTGCCATTTTGGATGTTTCAGCCATTTTAAGGATAAATTTTCTCTTTTTTTTTTTCTTTTTAGAATAATTTTTCAGCAGCACTTAGGTTGGGTAATTCCTGTTGTTCTACTTCCAGTTTCAACTTCACTTGTTTTTTCTTGTATTCAGTCTGTGATTGAGCCCAGCTATTGACATTTTGTTGTGGTTATTTTTCAGTTCTATAATTTCCATTTGGTTCTTTTCTGTATCTGTTATTTCTTATAAACTTGATTTTGTTGTTTGTTTCAGTAGTGTATCATTGCTCATTAAAGCATGATGGCTGCTTTAAAATCCTTGTCAGGTAATTCTGACATTTGATTCATGTGTGGTATTAGTATATGTTAATTATCTTTTTTATTCTTGGTTCTTGGTATGATGATTGACTTCTGATTTTTTCCTAGACATATTTGATATTTTGTTTGGAGACTGGGGATCCTATTTAAATCTTTGGTTATAGAAAGCAGTCGACCCAAGAGGTTTAGTGTGTAGGTCCCAGCCTCCCTTTTTTTTTGGTAACAGCTTTATTGAGTTAATAAGTCACATACCATCTATTTGTCCATCTTAGGTATGAAATTTTTTAGTGTATTTACAGAGTTGTGCATGCATCATTACAATCAATTTTAGAACATTTTCGTTACCCCACAGAAAAACTGCGCACTTCTTACCTGTCACTCCCAGCTGTCCCATTTTATTTCTGGGCAACTAGTGATCTGTTTTCCATCCCGTAGATTTGCCTGTTCTAGACATTTCATGTTACTGGTTACTGGTTTCTTTCACTTAGCATAATGTTTCCAGTGTTCTTCCATGTTGATGAATGTACCAGCATTTTGGTTTTTTGTATTGCTGAATGATATTTTAATAATAATATTATTTTATATTATTGTATTATTTTAATACTATTTTATAATGCTTTTTAAAAAAGATTTTAAAAAATTTATTTATTCATAAGAGTCAGAGAGACAGAGAGAGGCAGAGGCAAGAGAAGCAGGCTTCCCGAGGAGCAGGGAACCCGGGGCAGGTTTTGATACCAAGACCCTAGGATCATGAACTGAGCCAAAGGCAGACACTGAACCAACTGTGCCACCCAGGCGCCCAGACATAATGCTTTTGACTTATCCGTTAATCAGTTGATGGGTGTTTAGATTGTTTCCACTTTTTAGGCTATTATGAATAATGCTGCTTTGAACATTTGAGTTCAAGTTTTTGTGTGGATTGCTGGTCATATGGTAATTCTAGAACACTAAATCTAACATTTAGAGGAATTGCCAGATTGTTTTCCAAAGTGGTTGCCCCATTTCATATTTCTGCCAGCAATTTATGAAGGCTGCAATTACTTAGCATCCTCGCCAACACTTATTGTTATCTGACCCTTTGATTCAAGCTATCCTAATGGGATGAAGTAATATTTTGTGGTTCTGATTGCATTTTGCTGGTAGATAATAATGTTGAGCATATTTTCATGTGCTTTTTGGCTGTGTGTATGTATTGAGAGAAATCTCTGTTCCAGAGAGAAATCTCTGTTCTATTTTAAAATTAAGTTATTGTTGTAAGATGTCTTTATATAGTCTGGATACTTAATCAGCTATATAATTTGCAAATACAAATGTCCCATTCTGTGAGTGTCATTTCACTTTCTTGATGGTGTCCTTTCAAGCACAAAGGTTTTTAATTTTTGTGAACTTCAATTTATTAATTTTTTTCTTTTGTTGCTTATGCTTTAGGTTTCATTTTTGTTGTTGTTTTCAGTATGCTCCATGCTTGACATGGGGCTTGAATTCACAACCCCAAAAGTCACATGTTCCACGAGCTGAGCCAGTCAGGCACCCCCTTTATGAACCATTTAGGCTTCATATTTATTGCTTCCATATTTATTGCCACAGACCATTGCCTGATTCAGGGTCATGAAGACTTAATCTTATGTTTTATTCCAAGAGCATTAGAGTTTCAGCTCTTATATTTAGGTTTTTGATCTTACTTGTGAATTTTGTATGTAGTGTGAGATAGTGGTCTATCTTTATGTTTTTGTTTTAGATATTCAGTTATCTCAGCACCATGTGTTGAAAAAACCTTTTTTTTTTAAATTTTTAAAAGATTTTATTTATTTATTGGGCTGAGAGAATGTGTACAAGTGGGGGAGCAGCCAAGGAAGAGGGAGAAGGAGACTACCCGCTGAGCGAGGAGTCTGATGCGGTTCTGTCCCAGGACCCCACAATCATGACCTGAGCTGAAGGCAGGTGCTTAACCGATTAAGCCACACAGGCACCCCTGAAAAAAAACTATTCTTTCCTCCTCTGAATTATCTTGGCACCTTTCTCCAGTTGGGATTTTGGAAGGGATTGCATTGAAGCTATAGATCAATTTGAGGAATATTGCTTTCTTAACAGTATTAGTCTTCCAGTCCATGAACATGTAATGTCTTTTCATTTGTTTAGATCTTCTTTTGAAAGATTTTATTTGAGAGAGTGAGCGAGCACATGTTTGGAGCACATGAGTGGAGGGAGAGGCAAAGGGAGAGGAGGAAGCAGACTCCTGCTGAGTAAGAAGCCCCATGTGGGGCTCCATCCCAGCACCCTGAGATCATCATCTGAGCCAAAGGCAGTCGCTTGACTGACTGAGCCACCCAGATGCCCCCATTTATTTAGATCTTTTTTATTTATTTTAAAAATATTTTATTTATTTATTTAAGAGAGAGAGAGACAGAGCAGGAACACAAGCAGGCCGAGTGCTAGAGGAAGAAGCAGGCTTCCTGCTGAGCAGGCAGCCTGATGTGGGGCCCCATCCCAGGACCCTGGGATCATGACCTGAGCTGAAGACAGACGTGTAAAGACTGAGCCACCCAAGCGCCCTTATTTAGATCTTCTTAAATTGCTTTCAGTAATGTCTTCTCATTTTCCATGTATAAGACTTGCATTACTTTTGGTAAAACTTGTTTCTTAATCTTTTATTCTTTTGATGCTATTGTAAGTGGAATTATCTTCTTAATTCCATTTTGGGATTGTTATTAAATATAGAAATACAGTTGAATCCTATATATTAGTCTTATATCTTGCAAACATCCCTAACTCATTTAACAGTTCTGATGGTTTTTTAATGTGTTATTAAGGATTTTATGTATACTTGATATATCATCTCTGATGAGAGACAGTCTCACTTTTTCCTTCCAATCTGGATACGTTTTAATTTTTCTTGCCTAATTGCGTTGGCTAGAACCTCTTGTACAATATTGAATAGAAATAGTGAGAGCAGACATCCATCCAGTCTTGTTGATCTTACAGGGTAATCATTAAGTGTGAAGTTAGCTGTGAGTTATCTTAGATGTCCTTTTTCTTTCTTTCTTTCTTTTTTTTTTTTAAAGATTTCATTTATTTATTTGTCAGAGAGAGATCACAAGTAGGCAGAGAGGCAGGCAGAGAGAGAGGAGGAAGCAGGCTCCCTGCCGAGCAGAGAGCCCGATGCGGGACTCGATCCCAGGACCCTGAGACCATGACCCGAGCCGAAGGCAGCGGCTTAACCCACTGACCCACCCAGGCACCCCATCCTTTTTCATGTTGATGATGTTCTTCTCTATTTCTGACTTATTCCTTGTGTTTATCATGTTAATTTCTTTGCTGATTATCAGTCTGTTCAAGTTTTCTATTTCTATTTCTTCCTGTTTTAGTTTTGGTAGTTTATATGTTTTTTAGAATTTTATCCATTTCTTCCAAGTTGTACAGTTCATTAGTGTGTAATTTTTATAATATTCTTATACAGTTGTTTGGATTTCTGTTGTATTGGTTATGATCTCTCTCATTCGTGATTTTATTTATTTGGTTCCGTTCTGTTGTCTTTTCAATACGTCTGGCAAAGGGTTTATCAATTTTATTGATTTTTTTCTTAAACAACGGGCTTCTGGTTTCATCAATCTGTTCTATTGTGAGTTTAGTTTCTACATCACTTATTTCTGCTCTAATCTTTATTATTTCATTCCTTTTGCTGGTTTTAGGCTTCATTTGTTTTTTTTCTAGCTCCTTTAGGTGTAAGGTTATGTTGTTTATTTGAGATTTTTCTTCTTGAGGTAGACCTGTATTAATGTATACTTCCCTCTTAGCACTGCTTTTGCTGCATCCCAAAGGTTTTGGACTGTTGTGTTTTGTCATTTGTTTCCGTGTTTTTTTTTTTTTTTTTTTTTTAATTTCTTCTTCCTGGTTTACCCATTCATTGTTTCATTAGCACGTTGTTTATCCTGCATGTACTTGTGGTCTTGCCAGACTTTTTCTTGTGGTTGGCTTCTAATTTCATAGCGTTGTGGTCAGAAAAGGTTCATGGTATGTTTTCATTCTTTTTGTATTTGTTGAGGCCTGTTTTGTGACCTATGTTATGTGATCTATTCTGGAGAATTTTCCGTGTATACAAAAAGGAATGTGTTTTAGGATAAAATGTTCTGAATATGTCTGTTAAGTCCATCTGGTACATTGTGTCATTCAGAGGCATTGTATGCAGAACTTTGCTTCAATAGAATTATTTTCATTTCTTCTCCTTTGAGTTCATCCAGATTACACATTTTACATTAAAAGCCCATCAACTGCAGTTTTGTAATTACTGCTTTATGCAGGTGTCTTTAATTCAGGTAGGAAAAGTGTTCTAAACAAATATTGCTTTTTAAGTAGGCTCTACGCCTAGTGTGGAGTCCAGCACAGGGTTTGAACTCACAACACTGAGATCAGGGGTCAGACTGAAGCACTCACTAAGCCACCCAGGTGACCCCTCAAATATTTTTATTTTTTGTCTTTTGTATTTGTGTAGCAATCTTTATTTGATGCTGTTTATTTTTCCGTGTGGATTTCATTTACTTACTAATGCCTTCATTTTAGCAGTAAGGGCTTCCTGTGTTTCTTGTACAACAACTCTCCAAGTGACAAATTCTCTGCTTTATTTATTGGAGTTTCTTAATTTCTCCTTTATTTTTTTTTTTAAAGATTTTATTTATTTACTTGAGAGAGAGACAGTGAGAGAGAGCATGAACGAGGAGAAGGAGGTCAGAGAGAGAAGCAGACTCCCCATGGAGCTGGGAGTCCGATGCGGGACTCGATCCCGGGACTCCAGGATCATGACCTGAGCTGAAGGCAGTCGTCCAACCAACTGAGCCACCCAGGCGTCCCAATTTCTCCTTTATTTTTGAAGGATAGTTTTGCTGGATATAGAATTCTTGATTGATAGTTCTTCTAGGTGTAGACTTTGTCTCCCACTGTATCTGGCTTCTGTGGTTTTTGATGAGAAGTCAGTTTTTAAATCTTGTTGAGGATTTTATGTGATTAATTTTTTCTCCTGGTGCCTTCACATTCTTCTGTCTTTGGCTTTTGAGCTTGATTTTATTGTGTCTAGGTGCACATCTATTTGACTTACCCTATGTGAGGTTTATGTAGTTCCTTGGAAGTCTAGATTAATGTTTTTCATTGAACTTAAGATTTCAACCACTTACTTATATAAATTTGTTTTTTTCTTTTGTCTCCTTCCAGAATTTCTGTTTTATGTATTTTAATCTGCTTGATGATATTCCACAAGTTCATTTCTCTTCATTCTTTTTTGTTTCTGTTCTTTAGACAGGGAAATTGATCTATCTTGAAGTTTTGTGATTCTTCTATCTTAAGTCTGGTGTTGAGCCTCTTTAGTGAATTTTTCATTTCAATTATACTTTTTAGCTCTAGGATTTGTTTGGTTCTTATGTATTTTTTAACTTTTTAAAAAAGATTTATTTTAGAGATAAGAAGAGGAGGAAGGGGCAGAGGGTGAGAGTTTTTTTTTTTTTTTTTGAAGAGGTATTTATTTTAGAGAGCATGAGCTGGGGGAGGGGCAGAGTGAGAGGGAGAGAAGAGAGAAGCAGACTCTACTGAGTGCAGAGTCCTATATAGGGTTTGATCTCACAACCCTGAGGTCATGATGTGACCCAAAATCAAGAGTCAGTCACTTAACCAACTGAGCCACCCAGCCCCACCAAGGGAGAGAAAGCCTTAAGCATGGAGCCCGACTTTGGGGCTCAATTTCACCATCCTGAGATCAAGACTGAGCCAAAATCAAGAGTTAGAGGCTTAACTGACTATACCACCTAAGTGGCTCTTGGTTCTTCTTTAAATAAATTTTCATTCCTATTTATTTTCTCTCTTTGGTGAGAAATTATTCTCATAATTTACTTTGATTCTTTGGGTGTGATCTTAGTTTCTTGAACATATTTATATGATCTGATTTAAAGTCTTTGTCTAGGAAGTCCAATGTCTGAGCTTCCTCAGAGATAGTTTTACAGATTTCTTTTTTTTTTTCCCGTCTGTGTATGGACAATACTTTCTTGGTTTTTGGGTGTGTGTCATAGTGGTTTGTTGAAAATGGACATTTTTAATAATATAATGTGGCTACACTGGAAATCACATCTCTCTCTCTCTCTCACTGTTTGTTGTCATTTGTTTTATTACTTTTGGGGATAAATTCTTTAAATTCTGTATTCTTTGTTCTGTGTGAGCACTGAAGTCTCTGCTTGATTAGAGCTTAGTGGTCAGTGAATGATTGGACAGTTTTCATTAACTATCTTAAACCTGTAATCATCCAGCCTTTGCTGAGGGGTTGTTTCTGTGTGTATGTGTGTGTGTTGTGGCTTCTTTCATGCACCAGCAGTTTACAATGTGCCTTAGCCTTTACTTCTGCCTTATATAGAATATCAAGCTAAAGATGATAGATTAAGGCCTTGCCAGGTCTTTCCTGGGCATGTGCTTGCCTTCTAGATACTTTGGAGCTTTTCTCAGTCCTCTGTGTACCTTTCATTCTTCAGTTTTTCCTTTTAAGATTTTTTTTTTTTCTAAAGACTTGCTAATTTCCCTTTCTTTCTTTCTTTCTTTCTTTCTTTCTTTCTTTCTTTCTTTCAGATTATTTATTTATTTGACAGACAGAGACCTCAAGTAGGCAGAGAAGCAGGCAGAGAGAAAGAGAGAGGAGGAAGCAGGCTCTCTGCTGAGCAGAGAGCCTGATGCGGGGCTCAATCCCAGGACCCTGGGATCACGACCTGAGCCGAAGGCAGAGGCTTTAACCAACTGAGCCACCCAGGCACCCTTCCTTTTAAGATTTTTGATGGTACGTATTGTTTGCCTTAACTGTTTGTCACTGCCAACAGCTGTGACATTAAGCAAGTGTCTCTGGGTTGTGTTTTTTTTGTTTTGTTTTGTTTTTAAGATTTTATTTATTTATTTGATGGAGAGAGAGAGAGATCACAAGCAGGCAGAGAGGCAGGCAGGTGGAGGGGGGAAGCAGACTCCCGCTGAGCAGAGAGCCTGATTCAGGACTTGATCCCAGGACCCTGAGAACATGACCTGAGCCGAAGGCAGAGGCTTAACTCACTGAGACACCCAGGCATCCCAAGACTCTGATTTAACAAAAGCCCTGGGGGCAGGATGGTTCCCACTGTGGAGGGTGGGGGGTGTCTTCTGAATATAAGCCCTGAGTAAGAAGCTTTTCCAATGAGCTGCTAGATGTGGTTCTAGGGGGAGCTCCTAACCTCTTCTGCCTTGTTAAGCAGCTACTAGAGTGCTGCTGTTGACATCTACCATGTTTTCAGGTTGTTGGTTTCCAAAGCTTCCATGGAGTTGAAGAGAGGGGGAGAGGGCAAATGAAAATGTCCTAATGCTCTCTGTGCTTACTGGAAGTCTGCTATTTTTCCTGAATAAAAGCTTCTTGGATTGTTGCAAGTCTTTGGTAAATCTTTAGATTTTTGAAAGAGTTGATTTTGACTGTTGTTGCCATTGTTCTCATTACTATTATAGAGGATCAGGCTTTTATTTTAGGTCCTTATTTTGTCATGCTAGGTGTGTTTTCTCCAGCCTTTTTTTTTTTTTTTTTAAGCATTGATGTAATAGGGTTTATGTATTACATTTTAGCAGATTTGTTTAGGTCATTGACAAGTCTGAGATTAAGCAGTTCTGTTTTTCCAGTTTTGTTTGCTATTATTCCCCTATATTCTGGCTAAGCTGATTAATATTCTCTGAATATGTGCTGTCTTCTTCCATTTTGAGGCTTCTTGTTATCTTATTTTCTCTGCTCAAAATATTCTTTCTTCCCTCATTCCCACAATGGGAGTCCTGCTTATTTTCTAGATTTATTCTTTGATGTCATTTTTCTTCTACCTTTTTGTGAGCCCATGCATGTAATCCCTTCTTTACATTCCTTTATGTCTTTTTTTTCATAACTTTTGTGTGACCTTTTTATTATTATATCATGTAATATATATAGTTTTTTATTTTCTTCCCCTGCTAAGTTAGTTCTTTGAAGGCAGATGATGAATCATAGTTACTTATATGTTCAATAAATGTTCATTTAATTGGAGTGTAGGAGTGAGGTTTTGTAGCAAGAATGTTCTACATTTTAGGTATTGTTACTGGGATCAAATTTTATTCATTCATTATTGAACCCAGGGAAATTATCTATTCTGGAAAATTAAAAAAATTTAGGTAATATATGACTGTACACACACATACAGTCTTTGAAGATGTACAAGAATACAAAATGATAAAGGAAAAAAATAAGTTTTTCCAATTGAGATTGTTATAGTTTCTCATTAGAGGTTTGAGGCTCAGCCTTTTTTTTTTTCGGTCCTTAAAAGTTTTATTTATTTATTTTACAGAGAGAGAGAAAGAGAGAGAAAACAAGCAGGGGGCTGGGGCGCCTGGGTGGCTCAGTGGGTTAAAGCCTCTGCCTCAGCTCAGGTCATGATCTCAGGGTCCTGAGATTGAGCCCCACATCAGGTTCTTTGCTCATCAGGGAGCCTGCTTCCCTTCCTTTCTCTCTCTGCCTGCCTCTCTGCCTACTTATGATCTCTGTCTGTCAAATAAATAAATAAAATCTTTGAAAAAAAAAAAAAAGAAAAGAAAAGAAACAAACAGAGGGAGAGAGAGAAGCAGGCTCCCCGCTGAGCAGCAGGGCTCCATGCCAGGAACATGGGATTGTGATCTGAGCCTAGGGGAGACACCTAACTGACTGCAGCACTTGATGTCATAGACATAATATCTCATGACAGAAGTGGAACTTATTTACATGTGAGAATGACTGTGCTAAAATCAAACTAAATGATAAAAACCACAGGGAAGGTTGGGCTAATTGCCATGCTAATTTCTAGCCTCCATATATATCTTTTATCTCTTAGGACCAGCCCTAGTTCTCCATTCTTAATCCCATCTAGATGATACCTTCAGGGATTAGCAGAAAGTGTGTAAATGTGCATGTGATGCTCATTAATGCAAAGAAATAGGATGCATACATGCATTCCGAGTTTTCTTTATCATCTCATTAGATGAGTTGTTGATAATCGGGATAATTCAGAAGCTTGGTATATTTCTTAAAACATGCTTGCTAATGAAAACCTTGTAGCAATATTACCTGGTCTTATATTCAGTTAATTTGAACCATACTTGTTGCATACATGGCTTTTTGTTCCTGCCAAGAAAACAAAGCTATTGCACAGGTAGCACCCTGGAATAGCAGTTGCAGTTTCAGATTCAGACCTGGGTTTCAACTTGATCAATGGTTTGCAAAGTATTGATAGATACTTTACGAGTTACCCTTTTTGAGCTTCAGGTTCCTCTTTATGTTCAGTGATTCTAAGACAGAAATATTACTTTATGTTCTGATTTTTGCACGGAGTCTAAGGGATTAAAAGAAATAAGATTTGATTTATTCATCAATGAGTGTGAGGTAATAAGAGGTAGATGAAATAAACCGATCAACAAACAGAATGGATTAGAAGAACAATGCTTGGAGGAGAAAAAAAGGTGAGTTTTGAAACGTCAGTCCTTCTGAACATAGTGAAAAACTATTTTAATGTTGGAAAGGGAAAGATCAGTATTCTATTCATAGGAAAATGTTAGGTGGCAGAGGTTTTACTGAGAAAGAGTTTTAGTGGAGCCACTCAGTGCATATTTATTGAGTGCTCAATATGCAAATATTTTGTTATATGCTATAGGGGAGACTGAAAAGATGGTATTGTCAGTACCTTCCAAGAACTTATAACTAAATAACTCTCACAGAATTTAGTTACTTTAACTTACTGGTGGTCAAGAAGCCATTGACTTAAGACAAACCATAAGAGACTCTTAAACTCACAAAACAAACTGAGGGTTGCAGGGGTTTTGGGGAGGGGAGGCATAGGGTGGTGGGGGATGGACACTGGGTAGGGCATGTGCTATGGTGAGTGCTGTGAAGTGTGTAAGCCTGATGATTCACAGATCTGTACCCTGGGGCAAATAACACATTATATTAATGTTAATTAAAAAAAAAACAATAAACCATTGATGTCTCAGAAGTCCCTATTTTCAAGAACGTCACAGTCCACTGAAGAAACAAGCAGATTATCCATAGAAGAAGTAAGATGATATGGATAAGTACCAGGGTGCTATGAAGGACACCTTATGTCATATAAGACAGAAAGCTGTCAGGAAAGCTTCCTAGAAGAGTTCTCATTGAAACTGAATTTTGAAGAATGAGTCAGTTATACGTGGTACAGGCCACACTAGGTGAGTGTGTGTGTGTAGGGGGGTGTTGAAGAGTGATGAAAGATGAGGCTAAAGGCTAGATCAGGAAGGGCCTTACATGTTGTGCTGATATTGAGGATATCTGGAAAGGTTTTAAGCAGGTGAGTGTCGTAAGTATATTTACATTTTACAAATCACTTCTGAAACAGGATAATGAATAAACTGATTGAAGGTCAGACAGTACCAGTTATTAGGCTATGGAGTTATGCTTGTGAGGAAGTGTGAGGGTGAGGATGAAGGTCATGCCAGCAGGGGAGGAAACGGGAAGAGAAGAGATTCATGGGACATGAAGCAAGAGGCATTGACCGCACTTCACAGGTTACCCATGGAGAGGTTAAGGGAGAAATTGCAAAAAGGCTCGCAGATTTTTAATGTGGGCATCTGAGAGGATGCCCACATACCAGCAGAAGAAATTGAGGTTGAGGGATTTACTGGGAAAGATGCATTCCATTTGGTCTTCCTTGAGTTTGACCTGCCAGTGGAACATAAAACATAAGAGTTGAGTTGTGCCTTTGCCTTTGAATGAGATTTGGGATAGAAGCCTTGGTTGCAGGCACGTTTGGGAGGCGTCAGAACATAAGCAGCAGGTAGCTGTAGATGAAGCAGAATGAGTGTAGGAATGTGGATGAGGGAACCCAATACCCTAAATTAAACAATTGTCACTGTTTTGTGATGTGTTTGAAACGTATTAAATTTGTGTACATAGTTGTGATGTTTTCTTGTGTACATAGTTTGTGATGTTTGTATACATAGTTGAGGCTATATTTTTCTTTACTGTTAGTGTCATAACAGTTAAAAGTTTTGTTAATACTTTAATATTTGTGTGGCCTTTTTCCCAAAGTCTTGGAAAAACTTTTTTTTTTTTAACCTGCTATAAATGTACATTCAGTTTAAAAAATCCTATTGGGATAATGATTGAAATTGTAAAAATTTTTATGACTTCCAGATTACTTTGTTTTTGTTTATTTGTAGTTCTTGCTTCATTTTTGACATTTGTTAAACATTTGCTTTGTTTCACATGACACTGTAGGTATTTCACAGATTTGAAAAAATTTTACTACGTGTTTATTATTCATCTGTATTTTCCATGCTTTGTATCTTATCTGATATTCATGCACTCACTGCATGATAATGAATGTATTTTAGTTTGTGCTTTAAGGGAGTTTATAATCTAGTGGGGTAAACTAACCGTACAGTGCATGTGCATGAGTGTGCAGACCGATGTGTCTGTTATCAAGTGCTTTACGTTACAGAAGTCGGAACAGTGGATTCTGGGGTAAGGAGAACAGGAGAAGAACACTTGAGGAGACACGTCTAAAACAGAGAGAGGGGTAGGACGTGGGCCGTGGCAGCATGACTAGAGGGCAAGTGTGGAGGTGTGGATGGAGGAGCGGTCCTGAGGGCGGGCAGGCTGCCTGGGAGAAGTGCCGGGAAGGGTGCTGCAAAGGGTGCCGCAGCCTGTGGTCTTTTTTTTAAATTGTTGAAGTATGGTTGACATACAGTGTTGTGTTAGTTTCAGGTGTACAGCGTAGGGACTCAAACATTTTAATTTCAGTTTCAGTTAACATACAGTGTTGTGTTAGTTTCAGGTGTATGATAGAGTGACTCAGCCATTCCCTGTATCACCCAGTTCTCCTGATGCGCACTTTCCCCTGATCCGCGTCACCTATTTAACCCATCCTCCCCACCAGCCTCCACCAGCCTCCACCAGCCTCCCCTCTGGAACTATCAGTTTGTTCTCCTTAATTAAGAGTCTTTTTCTTCTTTTCTCTCTCTCTCTCTCTCTCTCGCTTTTTTCCCACAACATAGTGATTTGACAGTTCTATGAATTACTCAGTGCCTACAGTGATAAATGTAGCCACCATCCATTACCATGCAACATTATTACAGTATTAGTGACTATATTCAGCATGTTGTACTTTTTATCTCTGTGACCGATTTTATAAATGTAAGTTTCTACCTTCTTAATTCCTTTCACCTGTTTGGCGCATTCCTCCAACCCCCTCTACTCTGGCAACCACCAGTTTGTTCTCTGTATTTATGAGTCTGTTTTTGTTTGTTCATTTTTTTTTTTTTTTACATTCCTTGTATAAGTGAAATTACACGGTTACTTGTCTTCTTCTGTCTGATTTATTTCACTTACAGTAATGCCCTTTAGGTCTATCCATGTGGCAAATGGCAAGATTTCATTCTTTTTTTCTGACTACTATTTCATCATACACACATACACACAAACACATATACATACTTAATGTGTGTATCGCATCTTTTCCATTCATCTATTGATAGACTGCTTTCATATTTTGTCTATTAGAAATAATGTTACAGTGAACATAGGGGTGATTTCATTTTCTTTGGATAAATACCTAGTAGTGGAATTACTGGATTAAATGATAATCTGTTTTTAATTTTTTTGAGGAACCTCCATAGTGTTCCACAGTGGTTGCCTATTGGTTGTACCTATTTACATTCACAGTAATAGTGCACGAGGGTTCTCTTTTCCCCACATCCTCACTCAACACTTGTTTCTTATCTTTTTGGTAATACCCATTCTTACTGGTGTGAGGTAATATCCCATTGTGGTTTTAATTTGCATTTCTATGATGATTAATGATGTTGAGCATCTTTTATGGGTTTGTTGGCCATCTGTATGTCTTCTTTGGGAAAATTTGTTAAAAAATGAATTAAAAATGTGATGTATCACATTAACAAAAGACAAAAGCCATCATATGAATAGATTGAGAAAAAGCATTTGACGAAATACCTAGTAGTGGAATTAAATGATTAATTTAATTCATATCCTTTAATTTAATTTACTTCTTAATTAATTATATTCATATCTTCATATCCTCTGCCCATTTTTTATTTGTTCTTTTTGGTGTTGAATTGCTTAAGTTCTTTTTTATATTTTGGGCATTAACCCTTTATTGAATATATCATTTGCAAATATCTTCCTCCACCCAGTACATTGCCTTTTTGTTTTGCTGATGGTTTCCTTTGCTGTGAAAAAGCTTTTTATTTTGGTGTAGTCCCAGTAGTTTATTTTTGCTTTTGTTTCCCTTGCCTGCAGAGACATATTCATAAATATGTTGCTAAGACTAATGTCCGTGAAATTGGTATTTATGTTTTCTTTTAGCCGTTTTATGGTTTCATGTCTCACGTTTAGGTCTTTAATCCATTTTGAGTTTATTTTTGTGTAGAGTGTAAGAAAGTGAGAAAAGTAAGAAAATTTCATTCTTTTGTAGGTAGCTATATCCAGTTTTCCCATAATCATTTATTGATGGCACCGTCTTTCCCCATTATATATTCTTGCCTTCTTTGTCATAGATTAATTGACTAAGCTCGGTTTTATTTCTGGGCTCCCTACCCTGTTGCATTCAGATCTATATGCAGATCCATATGTCTTTATTCGTGCCAGGACCATGCTGTTTTGATTAGTATAGCATTGTAGTTTATCTTGAAATCTGAGATTTGTGATACCTCCAGCTCTGTTCTTCCTTAAGGCTGCTTTATTTATTTTGGGGTCTTTTATGGTTCCATATGAATTTTGAGATTGTTCTAGTTCAGTGAAATATACTATTAGTATATTGATAAAGATTGCATTAAATCTGTAGATTGCTTTAGGTGGTATGGACATTCTAACTTTAACACTATTAATTCTTCCAGTCCATGAGGATAGTTGTGTGTTTATGTTTGTTTGTGTTGTCTTCAATTTCTTTCATGAATGTCTTACAGGTTTTAGAGTATAGGTCTTTCTCTTCCTTGGTTAAATTTACATCTAGGTAATTTATTCTTTCGGGTGCAATTGTAAATGAGATTATTTTCTTTTAATACTAACTGTTGTTAGTGTATAGAAATGCAACAGATTATGTGTATTAAATCTGTACTCTGCACCTTTACTGAATTCCTTTATTGGTTCTCATAGTTTTTTGAGGGAGTTATTAGGGTTTTCTATATATAGAAATGTCTGCAAATAGTGACAGTATTATGTCTTTCTCACCAGTTTGAATTCCTTTTATTTTTCTCATCTGATTGCTATGGCTAGGACTTCCAGTACTATGTTGAATAAAAATGATGAGAGTGGGAGTCTTCGTTTTATTCCTGACCTTAGGAGAAAACTCCCGGTTTTTCACCATTGAGTATGATGTTAGCTGTAGGTTTTTCACATACGGTCTTTATTATGTTGTGATATGTTCCTCTAGATCCACTTTGTTGAGCGTTTTCATTATTAATGGATGTTCTATTTCATCAAATGCTTTTTCTGAATCTATTGATATGATGGTTTTTGTCTTTTGTTAATGTGATATATCACATTTTTAATCTGTTTTTTAAGATTTTATTTATTTGACAGAGAGCACAGGACGGGGAGTGGCAGGCAGAGGGATAGGGAGAAGCAGGGTTTCCACTGAGCAGGGAGCCTGATGTGGGACTTGATTCTAGGACCCTGGGATCATGACCCGAGCTGAAGGCAGACACTTAACTGACTGAACCACCCAGGCACCCTACATTTAAAAAAAAAAAAAAACTTTATTTATTTGACAGAGATCACAAGTAGGCAGAGAGGCAGGCAGAGAGAGAGAGGGAAGCAGGCTCCCCGCTGAGCATAGAGCCCGATGCGGGACTCAATCCCAGCACCCTGGGATCATGACCTAAGCCGAAGGCAGACGCCTTAACCCACTGAGCCACCCAGGCACCCCTTATCCTACATTTTTTAATTGAACCCTTTTACATCCCATTTGATTGTGGTGGATTATTTTTTTTTACTATGTTGTTGAATTTAGTTTGCCAATACATTGTTAGCGATTTTTGTATCTATGTTCACTAGAGATACTGTTCTGTAGTTTTTTGTTTTGTTTTGTTTTGTTTTGTTTTTGTAGTGTCTTTGTCTGGCTTTGGGTCAGGGTAATGTTGGCCTTTTAGAATGTATTTGGGAGTTTTCCTTCCTCTTCTATTTTTGGAATAGTTTGAGAGTAATAGGTATTAAGTCTTATTTAATTAAGCATTTGGTAGATCTCACCTATGAAATCATTTGATCTTGGACTTTGGTGTGGTGGGAGTTTTCGATTACTGATTCAATTTTGTTACTATAATGGGTCTTTCCAAATTTTCTACTTCATCATTCAGTTTTGGAAGATTGTTTCTAGGAACTTACCATTTCTTCTAGGTTGTTTTGCTGGCATATCATTTTTCATAGTAATTTCTTATAATCCTTTGTATGTCTGCAGTGTTGTTATTTGTCCTCTTTCATTTTTCATTTTATGTATATGTTTTTTTTCTTTATTAACTTGAAGAGTCTGGCTAAAGGTTTATCAATTTTCCTTATCTTGTCAAAGATTCAGCTCTTAGTTTCATTGATCTTTTGTGGGTTTTTTGTCTTGATTTAATTAATTTTGCTGTTTGTTATTTCCTTCCTTATATTAACTTTGGGCTTTATTCTTTTTTCCCCCATAATTCTTTAGATGTAAGTTTTGATTGTTTATTTGAGATTTTTCTTCTTTCTTGAGGTAGGCATGTATTGCTATAAATTTCCCTCTTAGAACTGCTTTTGCTGTATCCCAAAGTTTTGGACCATTGTATTTCCGTTTTTATTTGTCTCCATGTGTTTTTTTATTTCCTCTGATTTTTTCATTGACCTATTGGTTGTTAAGTAGCATGTTGTTAAACCTCCATGTGGTTGTGTGTTTTTCTAGTTCTTTTTTTGTGGTGGATTTGTAGTTTCATACTATTGTGGTTGGAAAAGATGCTTGGTATTGCTTTAGTCTTTTAAAACTTATTGAGACTTGTTTTGTGGCCGAATGTGATCTGTCCTGGAGAATGTTCCAGGTGCACTTGAAAAGAATGTATGTATTCTGTTGTCTTTGGATGGAATGTTCTGTATCTCTCTATTAAGACCTTCTGGTCTAATGTATCATTCAAAGCTACTGTTTCCTTATTGTCTGCCTGTATGACCTATCCATTGATGAAAATGTGTTAAAATCCCTTACTATTCTTGTATTCCTATTAGTTTCTCCCTTTATGTCTATTAATATTTGCTTTATTATTTAGGTGCTTCATTGTTGGATGCATAGATATTTAGAATTGCTATGTACTCTTTTTTTTTTTTTTTAAAGATTTTATTTATTTATTTGACAGAGAGAAATCACAAGTAGATGGAGAGGCAGGCAGAGAGAGAGAGAGAGGGAAGCAGGCTCCCCGCTGAGCAGAGAGCCCGATGCGGGACTCGATCCCAGGACCCTGAGATCAGACCTGAGCCGAAGGCAGCGGCTTAACCCACTGAGCCACCCAGGCGCCCATAGAATTGCTATGTACTCTTGTTGGAATGATTTTGATCCCTTCATCATTATGTAATGCTCTTCTTTGTTCCTTGCTACAGTTTTTGTCTTAAAGTTTAATTTGTCTTATATAAGTGTTTCTACCCCAGCTTTTTTTTTTTTTTCCCCATTTCCATTTGCACGGAACGTTTTTTTTCTATTTCTTCATTTTCAGTCTGTCTGTGTCTTTGGGTGTTGGTTTTAGGTTTTTCCTTTCAGCATTTAGACTATATCATGCTATTCTTTTCTGGCCAGCAAAGTTCCTGCTAAAAAATCAACTGATTGCTTTATGGGGTTTCCCTCGTATGTAACTGCTTTTTTCTTCTTGCTTTTAAGATTCTCTCATTATCTTTTAATTTTTGCCATTTTAATTATTGTGTGCCTTGGTGTCGACCTTTTTGGCTTCATCTTGTTTCAGGCTCCTATTCTTTAAAAACCCTTTAAAACACATTATCCACTTGACTCTCTTAGCAGCATTGTGAAAAAGAGAACTTGCAGATTTTTTAAATGTTTTTGCATTTTTTCTCCCGTCTTCTTTTTATAATTTCTACTTTAAGTGCAAAAAAGAGTTCATTATCATTATCATCTTCATTTAACAGATGAAGAAACTGATGCTTAATGATTTAACTAGTTTCATAAACTTAAAAAAAATGGATTTCGGATTAGAGCCCAGGTCTAATACACTAGGCTTTTTTTTTTTTTTTTTTTTTTTTTTTAGTATTATTATTACATTAATTCAATGCCTGCTTTTTTTCTCCTTTTAATTCTAAAAGTTAGGAGATTAGTAAAAACATTATATAATTGAATTATTGAATGAAAGTATGTACTTTGAGCAAATTTGCTTTTGTGTGTGTTCCCTCTCAAGGGTAGTATACATAGATGAGAAACATGAATGAAGAATCTGGAAGAATGGTTAGCCTACAATGACTCTGACTTACAGATCCGAGAAGGTTAGAATTTGGCAACTTAAACTAAATATTTTGTTTTACTTCACTTTAACCATTTATTATGAAAAATTTCAGTCATATCCCAAAATAGAGAAAATGATATTGAATCCTCAGGTACCCATCACTTAGCTTTAGTAGTTATTAACTCATAGCCATCTGATTTCATGTATAACTCCCCTCCCTACTCATAATCTGCTGTCAGATATTTTTGAAGCATTTCCCAGACATCATTTTATTTCACTGGAATCATTGAAAATGTTCTGTTTGAGTTTAACTTGTACTCTTGTGTCTATTTATGTCATAGGGATTAGGTCCAATTCTTTGTGTTTGACTGGCTCTTTTCCCTCTTGACCATGGGGTTTTTTGAAAACAAAACCCCAGAACACTGCTCCTTTAAGAACATGGGTTCCAGTAGACTTCCCAAAGATCATCAGCTTTGTATACTATATTCTTTTTGTCATTTGCCATTTGTTGTCAGTGGTTCTAGTTGCAGACCCCAGTGTATGGCAAGTAAAAGGTGTTCCCCCAGCTCTGAGCTGACATGAGAATCAGTCTTGGGACAGTGGTTTGTTTAATGGAAGTTTCTGTGGAATGGCAAAGCTGTAATTTAAATTAACCCCTGGAAACAAATTAATTGACAAGTTTAAAGGCATGATATACTTATGTTTCCCTTTGCTAAAAAATTTAGGGAATAGAGAAACCCACTGTGGAACAGAGTTTAGACAGCAGGCAAAATAGCATTGGCTGTTGCTACTTCCTATATTGGTTGAATAGGTGGAAGAGAGGAGCTAATGGGTAACGTTGTAAAGAAACATTTTAGAGATCGTTACTTTGTTTAATTTATCTTTTCCTAGGGCATTTGCTCATCATTTCTTTGTATTGAGCACATGGCCACTTTGTGATTATAAAAGCAGGGTGTGATGTATGTGCTCTTGAGTACTCAGGCCTGGGACTATGTGCACTGAGTGTTTGGTATGGCCTTTCTGACTACTGACCTCCATACCCCTACTTCTGTTTACTGATCACTGTTTTTGATTAGAAATCTTTATAAAATTTGTAAAGATCTAAGTAGGGAAGTATAATGTCAACACTCTCTTCTCTAGAGAGTCTTTCATTTCTGGGAGTCCTGCATTTGGCTTACTGAGAAACAGTGGTCCTATTAATAGTGATTTTTCAGATATGTTTGTTGCAGTGTTTAATGTTTTTTCTTTCCCCTGGAGACAAAGCCAAGACTGAACTTTTTTGTGTTCTCTTCTAGCTCAGCCTCAGCTCTGTGAATGTCCCAGTTGGGAAAATACTGATACTGCTTGTTTGAAAATTAGTGAAATGGACAAAGGTGTGTGGATACATGTGCTTTTGTGTGTCTTTGTGTGTGTGTATGTGCATGTGCACAGTGGTTGAATATATAAGGATAATGGTCAGACCAGCTTTTGATGTACTTTTTTTTTTTAAAGATTATTTATTTATTTATTTGACAGAGATCACAAGTAGGCAGAGAGGCAGGCAGAGAGAGAGAGAGAGAGGAGGAAGCAGGCTCCCTGCTGAGCAGAGAGCCCGATGCGGGACTCCATCCCAGGACCCTGAGATCATGACCTGAGCCGAAGGCAGTGGCTTAACCCACTGAGCCACCCAGGTGCCCCTTGATGTACTTTCTACTTAAATTATAGGGCTACTTTTTAAAAAGAATGAGGAGAATTCATATCAAGGTGTGAATAGAGACTTCATTTCCACAGCATCTCTTGTCTAGAGCAATGTACTTCCCAGTTTGGTTGGTTTACTAATGCTTTTTGAGGACTCAGTGTACAATGTGACCTCATGCTCTGTTACTCATGCTGTGGTAGGGGGATGAAACCTAGACAAGGATTCTGAATTTCTGAGCTTAAATCTTTTGGAGTAGGGGCGTGTGGGTGGCTCAGTCGTTACCCATCGGACTTTGGCTGTGGTCATGATCCTAGGATCCTGGGATCATGCCCCACATCAGGCTGTCTGCACAGCGGGTGCCTGCTTTGCTCTCTCTCCCTCCTCCTGCTTGTGTTCCTGTTCTTGATGTCTCTCTGTGTGTGAAATAAATAAATAAAATCTTTTTTTTAAAGCTTTTGGAGTAAATAAAATATACATGATAAAATTAAAAGCAACCTTTGAAGAATGGGTAAGATTTAGGGGTGCCTGGGTGGCTCAGCCGTTAAGCGTCTGCCTTCAGCTTAGGTCATGATCCCGGGGTCCTGGGGTCGAGCCCTTCATTGAGCTCCCTGCTCTGCGGAAAGCCTCCTTCCCCTCTCCCACCTCCTCTGCTTGTGTTCTCCCACTTACTGTCTCTCTCTGTGCCAAGTAAATAAATAAAATCTTAAAAAAAAAAAGAATAGGTAAGATTTAGAGAAGTGGTGCTGTTAGGTCCTCCATTTGTGTATCTATAAAATGAGAGCATTGGATCAAATTAGGCCCCTCTTAGCACTGATGCTGTCTGATTATGTGATTCTTCAAATTAAGAAACATGCACAGAGGGAAAAGTAGGCTTCATAAGCTTAGTGAAAAGCATGAGAATGTTTCTGGGAAACCCCAAATCCCTTTCTTTCCCATTTTAATACCCCTTACAAGGTCTTTGACCAGCATCTTACCTGAATTCAAACATGCTGAAGGGGACATTGAACATACTTTTTTCCCCCTTAATGTATTGGGGAAGACAGTATTTAATATAAAATACATTAAAAGTAAGACAGTATTTAATATAAAATACATTAAAAGTGAAAATTTGAAAAAAAATGCAAACTGTGTTGACACAATTATTAAGTATGCTTGGATATGTCGTAAGGCTTTGTTTTTCCACATTATTCTTAGTAGAGCAGGAGTTGGCCTTCATTTTAGTTCTTTTTTTTTTTTTTTAAGATTTTATTTCTTTATTTGACAGAGAGAGAGAGATCACAAGCAGGCAGAGAGGGAAGGGGAAGCAGGCTCCCTGCTGAGCAGAGAGCCCAATGTGGGGCTCCATCTCAGGACCCCAAGATTACGACCCGAGCCAAAGGCAGAGGCCTCAACCCACTGAGCCACCCAGGTACCCCTTCATTTTAGTTCTTATGAAACTTCTAATTTAAGAGGTATCTTCTCAGTTAGTATGAACAAGAAGATATATTGTCCTGACCTCTGTCAGTGTTATTTTTGATCTCTACAGAGATTTCTTGACAAAATCAATAGAAAAGAAATTTAACCAAATTTAATGTTGGATGTCTTAAGTCTTTTCAAGGCTATTTTGAAAAACAGTACTAGGCTGTGAGCAGAGGAATGATGTGTTCTGACTAAATTTTTAAAAGATCCCTCCCCTCTGGCGGTGCCCGGGTGGCTCAGTTAGTTAAGCGTCTGCCTTTGGCTCAGGTCGTGATCCTGGGGTCCTGGCATTGAGCCCTACATCGGGCTCCTTGCTCAGCATGGAGCCTGCTTCTCCCTCACCCTCTGTCTGCTGCTCTGCCTATTTGTGCACGCGCTCTCGCTCTCTCTCTCTCTCTCTGAAAAATAAATAAATAAAATCTTTAAAAAAAAATCCCTCTGACTGTTGAGTTGAGAATAGGGGACAGGAGTAGAAATAAGGATATCTTTCCATAATCCTGGTGAGAGATGCTGGTGGTGCAAATGAAGTGGTCAGATTGTGACTATATTTTGAAGATAGAGCCAGTAGAATTTTTATCAGATTTGGATGTAAGATATGAGAAGGATATGAATCAAATATGTATTAAATGTTTTAAATTTGAGTATATCCCACCCTCAGTATTCCACACACTTTGACCTCGCAATTCCTCTTTCAAAACTTGAGTTTAAGAATATCATAGCCTGGGTGGCTCAGTGGGTTAAAGCCTCTGCCTTAGGCTCAGGTCATGATCTCAGGGTCCTGGGATCGAGCCCCACATTGGGAGCAGGGAGCTGAGCAGGGAGCCTGTTTCCTCCTCTCTCTCTGCCTGCCTCTCTGCCTACTTGTGATCTCTGTCAAATAAATAAATAAAATCTTAAAAAAAGGAAAAGAATATAATCACATGGACAAAGATGTTTGTTTATACAAGAATATTTATCACAGTGTTAGAGTCATGAAAGTTTAAAAACAAGTAAATCATAATAAGAGAGTTGGCCAAATAAATGTTGGTACATCTGTAAGCAGAAAGAGGTGTCCACAGAAAAAGAAAGATATGACCTTTGTGACACTGAGAGGCCATTTTTAAAAGATTATTTATTTATTTGACAGAGAGGGAGATCACAAGTAGCCAGAGAGGCAGGCAGAGAGGGGGGGAAATCAGGCTCCCCGCCAAGCAAAGAGCCCGATATGGGGCTTGATCCCAGGACCCTTAGACCATGACCTGAGCCAAAGGCAGAGGCTTAACCCACTGAGCTACCATGGTGTCCCACTGAGAGGCCATTTTAAGCCCCCAGCTGTTGCCCCCCCCCGCCCCCCCGCAATGATCTATGTCCTGCTTACCCAGGCGCACTTCTTGGAGAACTTTCTTGGAGATCAGAATTAGAAAGAAATGGAAAGGGCGCCTGGGTGGCTCAGTGGGTTAAGCTGCTGCCTTCGGCTCAGGTCATGATCTCAGGGTCCTGGGATCGAGTCCTGAATCGGGCTCTCTGCTCAGCAGGGAGCCTGCTTCCTCCTCTCTCTCTCTGCCTGCCTCTCTGCCTACTTGTGATCTCTCTCTGTCAAATAAATAAATAAAATCTTAAAAAAAAGAGAGAAAGAAATGGAAAAACCTAAGTAGTTAAGGGTTTTTGTTCTGTTTTGTTTTTTGTTTTAAGATTTATTTATTTTAGAGAGAGATCGAGCCTTAAGTTGAAGGCTCAAGAGAAGGAGAGACTCAAGCTGACTTTGTGCTGAGCTTGGAGCCTAAGCAGGGCTCAGTCTCACGACCCTGAGATCACGACCTTAGCTAAAACCAAGAGTCTGACACTTAACCAACTGCACCACCCAGGCGCCCCACTAGTTAATAATTTTAAGGAAATAAAGGGAATGCAAAAACTAAGTCTACCAGGCCAGGAAATAGCCCAACCATAGCAGGGACAATAAATCAGTGGTAAAAAAAAATTCCAGTGCTGTTTCATAAGCAAGCAAAGCTCTGCATTCCTTTCCTGAGATAAGGAGCCCCAAATCCCAACCAGTTTATACAAGATCTCAGAGCATGCCCATATAGCCCCTCTAACGGTTATATCTGCTTCCTTGTAATGTTAAAGTCTCCATCCTAGAAGGAGCACAAGCTTCAATAACATAGCATAGGATGTATGTATAGGTCTGTTTTCTAAGTACAAGAGGGCAACCTTATGCCCACCCTTATAAGAGCTTCCGTTTCTGAGTATTTGTCCTAACCCTAAATAGAAGGAACCCGCTCACCCCTGCTCAGGGATTCACTGCTTTGGAAGTTATTTTTCATGATTTCCTTTATTTGCTGCAAATAGTTCCCTTTGTTTGCCAACTCTACTTTGGTGCAGTCTCTACCTGTAACTCACCAAGGAGCAAACTCACGGTTTGGTTAAAAGTCCTTTCAGTAAAGTATTACGCAGCCATTAAGATGATTTTATAAATATGCTTCTGGACACATAAATATGTTAATATTTTTCCAGTTTTTTTCTTTTTATATGTTCTACTGAGAATTTGGGATATTTTAATGCAAAGTTATCAGATACTCTTGGTTGCTACTATAGTAACTTAGTGGTTCTTGTCATGTTAGCTTTTGGTTGGTGAATATTTTGTATCTGATATGTGCTTGGGGAAGAGTTGGTTTATGGGTATCTTGCTTTTTGTACACTGAATTTTAAATTGTTGCTCAGGGGCACCTGGGTGGCTCAGTGGGTTGAGCCGCTGCCTTCGGCTCGGGTCATGATCTCAGGGTCCTGGGATCGAGTCCCGAGTCGGGCTCTCTGCTCAGCAGGGAGCCTGCTTCCTCCTCTCTCTCTCTCTGCCTGCCTCTCTGCCTACTTGTAATCTCTCTCTGTCAAATAAATAAATAAATATTTTAAAAAAAATAAATTGTTGCTCAGATAATTTTTGAAAAAGACTCATTTATTTATTGCATATTGAAGTCAGAGGTTGGTAAGTTAAATGTAATTTAAAATACATATAGTACTAAATTTTATCAAAAAGCTTTGCCATTTTCAAGTGATTTCTTAGTGATTACTGCTCTTCCCTCATACAACATGTGGGATGCATCTGCCACCGCACAAACAAATGAAATGTGCTAGAAGAATCATGCCTATAGAACTATCTAGAATGAGGGACGCCTGGGTGGCTCAGTTGGTTAAGCAGCTGCCTTCGGCTCAGGTCATGATCCCAGTGTCCTGGGATTGAGTCCCACATCGGGCTCCTTGCTCCGCAGGGAGCCTGCTTCTCCCTCTGACTCTGCCTTCCACTCTGTCTGCTTGTGCTTGCTCTCGCTCTCTCTCTCTGACAAATAAATAAATTAAAAAAAAAAATCTTAAAAAAAAAAAAGAAAGAACTACCTAGAATGAAACCCACCATTATTAGAGTTAATTTGGTTCCCTAAGAGCACTTTTCTTTGCTTCACTAAGTAAGTTTTATTTGCTTTGTTCAGACTTAAATGAATTTTTTTTTCATCTCAGTGTTTATAAAATGGAAAACATAAGATTTTTCTAGGACCATTTCTCTGCTCTTGTCAGTGAAACCCATCATTTGTTTCATGTATTCCTATTACCACTGAATTTATCCCCACTAAATAATACTTGATCAGAAACATTAATTGGAAGATTCAGAATCATAAACTCTCCTGTTTTTGATCTTTAATCTTTTTTCCCTGTCCCCCACATTTCCTTGCAAATTTCTCTTGATTATTTTTTTTGTTTTGTTTTGTTTTAAAGATTATCATACAGTAAAATAGACTTTTTATTTCGGTGCATATTTCTGTGAATTTTAATACATATATTGATTTGTCTAACAACTACCACAGAACACAGAATAAATATTTCCATCATCCCAGAAAACTTTATTGTGTTATATCCCTTTAAAGTTATAGTCTTGTGATCCTGGGTGGCTCAGTCAGTTAAGCATCTGCTTTTGGCTGAAGTCATGATGGCCCAGCATCCGGCTCCCTGCTCAGTGAGGAGTTTGCTTTCCCGTCTCCCTCTTGTTTCCCCCAACCCTGCTCATGCTCTCTCTCTCTCTCACTCTTTCTCAAATAAATAAATAAAATCTTAAAAAAAATAAATTTACAGTCTTCTGGCATCCAATGATCTGTAGTTTTGCCTTTCAAGAATATTTTATGAATAGAACTGTTTTGAGACTGTCTTCTTTCTTTTTATACGATATACGTTACCTTCGGGATTCATCCACATTGTTGTGTGTATCAAGAGTTTGTTCTTTTTCAGTGCTGAGGAGTATTCCATCAGTGGATTTACCATGGTTTATCTGATTTACACGTTTCATGTGTTTTTAGTTTTTGGTGATTATGAGTAGAGCTGCTGAGGACATTCATGTGCAGGTTGGTGTAAACATAGATTTCGTTTCTCTAGGATAAATGCTCAGGAGTACAGTGACTGGGTGGTATGATAAGTGTATGTTTACAGTATCAGGATCCACCAAACACTTCTTCAGATGTAGCATTGTGCATTCTCAGAAATACAGAAGTCCCGCTACTCATGCTCGTCAGCACTTGATAGTGTCAGTGTTTTTTTATTTTAGCCATTCTAAGAAGTGTGTAGTGTGTTGTTGTTGTTTTAACACAATATTATTGAGATGTAACCACATACCAAAAAATTCTCTACAATCTAGGTTTAGAACACTTTCGTCACCCCAAAAAGAAACCATGTAGTAGTCAATTCCATCTTCCCTTTCTCTTCAGCCCCAGGCAACTACTAATTTTTCTGTCTCTACAGATTTGCCTGTTTTGGACACTTCATATAAATGGAATCATGTAATATGTGGTCATTTATGAGTTTCTTTTAATCAATTAGCATAATGTTTTCAAAGTTTGTGTATAAGAATTGTATATCAGTACTTCACTCCTTTTATGGCTGAATAATACCCCGTTGTTTGGATATACCATGTTTTATTTATACGTTTGTCAGTTGGTGGACATTTGTGTTACTACTGTTTTCTAGCTATAAGTAGTGATGCTTGCACAAGTTTTCTGGAGCACATGTTTATATTTCTCTTGTGTAGACTTGCTGGATCATATGTTAGTTCTACATTTAACCTTTGGAGAAACTGCCAAACTTGTGTAAACGGGCTGCGGCATTTTACAGTCCCACCCACCAGCAGCATATGCGCAGTGGATATTCCAGTTTCTCCACGTCTTTATCACCACTTGTTATTTATTTGTGTTTTTGATCATAGTCATCTAGTCGGTGTGAAGTAGTTCTGATTTGCATTTTCCTGAAGAATATTGAGCATCTTATGTGCATGTTAGCCCATTTATGTCTCTTCTTTGGAGAAATGTCTGTATGGGTTTTTGCCTACTTTTTAATTGGGTTATTTATGTTTATTGTTGAATTATAATAGTTCTTTATATATTCTGGCTACGAGTCCTTTATCAGATACATGATTAGTTTCTCCCATCTTTTGTCTTTCACTTTCACATCAAAGAAGGATGATGTTCTTTGAAGCACAAATGTTTTAAATTTTGATGAAATCTAATTCATCTGTTTTTAATTTGTCTCTTGTACTTTTGGTCTTATGTCTAAGGACCTGCAGCCACAAAGATTTATACCTCTCTAATCTCAGTTTTATAGTTTTAGCTCTGACATTTAAGTCTCTAGTTAATTTTTTTAAAAGATTTTATTTATTTATGTGAGAGAGAGAATGAGAGAAAGAGAGAGAGCATGAGAGGGGAGAAGTTCAGAGGGAGAAGCAGATTCCCTGCTGAGCAGGAAGCCCGATATGGGACTTGATCCTAGGATTCCAGGATCTTGACCTAAGCTGAAGGCAGTCGCCCAACCTACTGAGCCACCCAGGCCTCCCTCTAGTTCTTTTGAGTAAAGTTTTGTGAGCAGGTATTCAGCTTCTTTCTTTTACATGTGGATATCCAATTGTCCTAATACCATTTGTTGAAAACGATGTTCCTTCCTCACACAGTTGTCTCAGAACCTTGTCAAGAATCAGTTGACCACATCAAAAGATGCTCCACATCACTCATTATCAGGGAATCGCAAGTCAAAACTACAACGAGATATCATATTGCACCTGTCAGAATGGTCAAAATAAAAAAATATGTGAAAACAAGAAGTGTTGATAAGGATGTGCACAAAAAGGAACCCTGTGCACTCTTGGTGGGAATGCAACCTGGTGCAGCCACTGTGGAAAACAGCATGGAGTTTCCTCAAAAAGTTAAAAATAGAACTACCATAGGACCTAGTGATCGCACTACTGGGTATTTAATCCCAAATTACCAAAAAAAAAAAAAAAAAAAAAAAAAAATCAAAGGGATACATGAATCCCTGTTTATTTATTTTTTTAAAAAGATTTTTATTTATTTATTTGACAGAGATCACAAGTAGGCAGAGAAGTAGGCAGAGAGAGAGGAGGAAGCAGGCTCCCTGCTGAGCAGAGAGCCCGATGCGGGGCTCGATCCCAGGACCCTGGGATCATGACCTGAGCTGAAGGCAGAGGCTTAACCCACTGAGCCACCCAGGTGCCCCAAGAAACAGACTCTTAGTAACAGAGCACAAACTGATAGTACCAGAGGGGAGGTGGGTGGGGAATTCGTGAAATAAGTAATGGAGATTAAAGAATGTGCTTACCATGATGAGCACTGATCAATGTGTAAAATTGAGTCACTATATTGTACACTTGAAATTAATATAACACTGTGTGTTAACTATACTGGAATTAAAATAAAAAACTTAATTTAAAAAAAAAAAGAAAGAAAACTCAACTTACCAAAAATGTAAGGGTGTATTTCTGGATTTATAATCCTATTCTAGTCTTTCATATGCTTGTTTTTATCCAGTACTACATGGTCTTCATTACTCTAGCTTTGTAGTAAGTTTTCAGATTGGGAATTGTGAATATTCCAGCATTGTTCTTTTTCAAGATGATTTTGGCCAGAATGAGACTATATGAACCTAAAACAGGATTAAGTAACTCCCTGCTTAAAATTTTTAAATCAGCCATATCTGATTGCATCTTTCATAAAATGTCATATTCCTAAACTGATCCACAAGATTTATGATCTGACCCCTGTCCATTTTTCAAGTTTCATTATTCACCCACTTTTTCTCTTGCTTTACCCTGCTCCTTGAAGGCTTTGAACTGGCCTTCCATTGCAGGACTTCTGCATATCTACTTGCTTTTGCTTCGAATGTTCTCTGCACTTCACCTATATCCTGTTCACTGTTCAGATCTCTACCTAAATGTAATCTTTTTAGGTAGTCTGTCCCTATTATTTTAGAAGATTTTATTTATTTTTTGCGTGCGTGTGTGCACGAGAGAGAAGCGTGTGCGCGAGCGTGCGAGCACATGCACACATGAGCGGGAGAAGGGGGAGGGGTAGAGGGAGAAGCAGGCTTCCTGCTGAGCAGGGACTCCCAACTCAGGACCCAGTCCCAGGGCCCAGGGATCATGACGTGAGCTGAAGGCAGAAACTTTGACTAAGCTACCCAGGCATCCCTGTTCCTGTTATTTTAAAAATATTTGTTTTTCTTTACCCACTCTGAGAAATAACAAATATCATTGAAAAATGAATTTTTTAATTTATTTTTTATTTATTTGAAAAATTATTTTTTTTTATTTGAAAAATAAAGAACGGTGACTACTGGGAAACCAGAGGGTAAGCGTTTAGTGTGGTAGATACATCTGATGCCAGGTTATTATTTGATCCTTTGGTCCTTATTTTCTTTGAAAGCCCACAGAAGTATTTTCTTCTCACTTGAAATTGAAGGTTATTTGAAATTGCCAGAATGTGTCCAGATTGGGTTTATTGTCATTTATTTTGCTTAAAATGTTGGTCCTCACATCTATAGATAATTTGTTTCCATTTCAGCAATGTTTTCTTCATTTATGCTTAATAATTTTCAACCAAAATATTATTATTCTAGGGTTAAATCTTAATTTTGCAATTTTGCTGTTTATAAAAAACATCTGATCCCTTTTAAACCGAATACTCGTATAACATCTTAAGTATGTCTTTTATATCATGGATGCAGTTTTCTGTATAGATAGTTCAGTGCTATGTTGTTACCAGTGTTCTTTGTTCTTGTTTTAGGGAGATCACACTGGTGGGGGAGGAGGGGCAGAGGGAGTCGGGGAGAGAATCTTAAATAGGCTCCACACCCAGAGCACAGCCCATGCAGCCCATGCACAGCCCATGACCCTGACATCATTACCTGAGCCAAAATCAAGAGTCAGACACTTAACCAACAGAGCCACCCAGGTGCCCTACTACTAGTGTTCTTAATCAGTGCTTTTTTCTTTGCTGTCTTTTTTTTTTTTTTTTTAAAGATTTTATATATTTATTTGAGGGAGAATGAATGAGAGAGAGCACGAGAGAGGAGAAGGTCACAGGGGAGCCTGATGCGGGACTCGATCCTGGAAGTCCGGCATCATGACCTGAGCCGAAGGCAGCCGCTCAACCAACTGAGCCACCCGGGCACTCTTTCTTTGCTGTCTCATTAAGCTGATTGTTTAATCTCAATGTATTCTCACTTTGTTTTCCCATGCTGTAGCTTTATAGTACAGTACATTGCCTGGCACATAATATGTGTTCAGACACGCAGTGAAAGGAATGGATATATGAGCAAACGAAAACCAGATCTTGGTGTATCCTACTGAGACTCTCAAAATATTTTTCTAGGAAAGTATTCTTTAAAAAAAAAAAAAAAAACCAGCTGTGTTGAGGTATAACTTATATACAATAAGATTTACCATTGTAAGCGTCCAATTTAGTGATTTTTACGAAGTTTTCTAGAGGTGTATAACTAACACAGCAGTCCAGTTTTAGAGCATTTCCATTCCTGCAAAAACTCACTTCATGCCTTTGTCATTAAATTCCTGCTTCCAACCTCTGCTTTCTGTCTCCCTAAATTTGCCTTGTGTGGACATTTCATGTAAATCTGTGCTGATGGAGCTGCTCAAATGCACACCTGCACACTCAACATTGTTTTCATTTCTAAGCATGGCTCTCCAGGGGCTGCCTTCCTGTCAGTGTAGCTTAGTGGACAGTGATTGGGCTCAAGTGTCTTAAGACGGTGTGACCTTTCATCTGCCGGTGGATCTTCATGTGCGTAGCGGAGCACGTTCAGAGTTCGGGCGTTTCATATCTGCGCGGGTGCTTACCTTCCCGTCACTCCTTTCATGTCTCCTCTTCGCCTCCATGCACCTCTTCACTGGCCAAGAGCTCGCCAGTCATGACTGCATAATCGTCTCCACACACTGCTCACCCATTCTCCCGAACGACTTCTTTCCTAAACATGCTGTGTTCGGTCATGTCTTAGTGCAAGTTCCTGCTGCTGAGAGTACCCTCCCTCTTGGGCTGTGTTCTGTCGTGTCATGGTGCGCAGGAAATTGTACACAGGTTCCTACTGCTCAGAGTACCCCTTCCTCTTACTTTCTTTTGAGGCTTTTATAGCTTCCTCTGGTAGACTGATGTACTTCTTTTCATTATACTGTCTTTGTCCTGTTGGCTTGTTTCTACTAAGGCTCTGGGTGCGTTTTGTCATCGTTTGCACATCTGTCTGCTCATGAGACTGTTTCCTGAGAGCAGGAGTGACGGCATTGTATTTGTTGTCAAAGCTTATCCTCAGCCAAGCCCAAGTATCTGGCCTGTAGTATCTAAATAAATGACTTGCAGGATAAATAAACTGAATCTTTGTTAAAGTTTCGGCAGTTGTATATTTCTTCTGTAATTTCTCTTTAGAGTAGAATGGAGAAAAATGACTTCTTAGGGGTGAAGCAAATCTGAATGCCAGTGGTTAGATTGCAGGCATACTTGGACATATTAAATATTTGCATGATTCACTGATAGAAATAGTTTTATTTTGCCATTCTCTGTAAGGTACCTAGCTTCAGAATTGTATGGTTTTGTTTTTTTTTTTTTTTAAGATTTTATTTATTTATTTGACAGACAGATCACAAGTAGGCAGAGAGGCAGGCAAAGAGAGAGGAAGGGAAGCAGGCTCCCTGCTGAGCAGAGAGCCCAATGCGGGGCTCGATCCCAGAACCCTGAGATCATGACCTGAGCTGAAGGCAGAGGCTTTAACCCACTGAGCCACCCAGGCAGCCCAGCTTCAGAATTGTTACATTAAGAAAAGCTGTCTCTGATTAGAAATGATTTCTTTTTGCTTGCATTTGTGTATACTTATGTTCCAAGAATATCACAGTATTTAAGACTGCTTCAGCTTCTTTCTAGCTAAAATGTAATGGTGATCACTGATGACTAAGTTGTAAACAATTTCTTTTTTTTGGTAAACAGTCTTAATGTGATGATAAAATAACTTTTTCCTTTTCCCATTAGATGTTCATCTGCTTTCTGCAACAGAATCTCCATGGCCTGAACATTTTCTGAAAATTATTTTGAGCAGACTATCTGTTTAATAACAAGATAACCACATCAAGATGGTTGGAAAACTGAAGCAGAACTTACTATTGGCATGTCTGGTGATTAGTTCTGTGACTGTGTTTTACTTGGGCCAACACGCCATGGAATGCCATCACCGAATAGAAGAACGTAGCCAGCCCCTCAAATTGGAGAGCATAAAGACCACTGTGCGAACTGGCCTGGATGTCAAAGCCAATAAAACCTTTGCCTATCACAAAGATATGCCTTTAATATTTATTGGAGGTGTGCCTCGGAGTGGAACCACACTCATGAGGGCCATGCTAGATGCACACCCTGATATTCGCTGTGGAGAGGAAACCAGGGTGATTCCCCGAATCCTGGCCCTGAAGCAGATGTGGTCGCGGTCAAGTAAAGAGAAAATACGCTTGGATGAGGCTGGTGTCACTGATGAAGTGCTGGATTCTGCCATGCAAGCCTTCCTACTAGAAATTATTGTTAAGCACGGAGAACCAGCTCCTTATTTATGTAATAAAGATCCCTTTGCCCTGAAATCTTTAACTTACCTTGCTAGGTTATTCCCCAATGCCAAATTTCTCCTGATGGTCCGAGATGGCCGGGCATCAGTACATTCAATGATTTCTCGGAAAGTTACCATAGCTGGGTTTGACCTGAACAGTTACAGAGACTGTTTGACCAAATGGAATCGTGCCATAGAGACCATGTATAACCAGTGTATGGAAGTTGGCTATAAAAAATGCATGTTAGTTCACTATGAACAACTTGTCTTGCATCCTGAACGGTGGATGAGAACACTCTTAAAGTTCCTTCAGATTCCATGGAACCACTCAGTGTTACATCATGAGGAGATGATTGGGAAGGCTGGAGGAGTATCTCTGTCAAAGTGAGTAGATGTCATTATTATTTTTATTACCCTATATTCAGGCAATAAAGGGGTGTGTGTATGTGTGTAAACTCCAGCTCTCTTTTGGAATAGATACAACTTCATCAGTGAGTTTTAAAAAAAATTCTCTAGCTAGCTCATTATAGACCTTTTCATTTATTTAATTCATCTGTATATTTAGAATTATGGTCCTTTTTATTTTTTTGATGGAAGCAAACCCAATTTATAGCAGTTAAAGGTCTTTTTCACAGACCTTAGGCCTTAATGTCCATCATTCAATTTTAGTGACTCCTGATTTCTAATTTCTAGATACTCTTATTAATATATGTGCTGCCGAAGCGAGCACTAGATACTCTTATTAATAAAGATAGTTGGCTTTTTGTGTAGATTAACATGAGAAGCTTCTCACATGTTGGTAAGCAAGTGGTGAATTCTAAGCATTTAGGGATTTTTAGTAATAGAGAAAAATAAAGGCTAAGATGATCTAACCCAGTCCCTTCGCTTTACAGGTTGGAAAAGTGAATCAGAAAGTAAAAATGATTCACTCAAATTGAGGTGGAAAGACCAGAATTAGAATCCATGCCTTGGTCTCAGTGGGCTAGTGCTGTTTTCCATGGCATTTCATAACATGTAGTAATTCTTTTGTCATCTGAAGGGTATTGATTTTTACGTAGAGGTAGAGAACTCCACAGGTTGGAAGCTTAATCCCTAATCCATCTGTACGAGAAGTTCCTTAGATTCAAATACTTCTAAAACCATTGCATTTTCCCCTTTCTTATGAAGTGGTGACTGGGGTGCTCTGACTTGATCTGACATTGTGATTTGATGACATATGTACCCAGAATAAGGATATAAAATGAAACTACTTAATTCAGGTAGCATCTCCTTATGGGGAAAAGTTGGGTGTAAGTAAGTTTTATTTTTTTCCATTTATAAAGGTAATAAACAGGTACCTGCTGTTTAAAAAAAAGAAAGAAAGAAAAGATAAAACAGTGTACTTCTCCCCTAGGTACCCTGCTTCCTCCTACCAAGGAGTGTCTTCTTGATTCCTTTTTTCAGTGTGTTGCACTTGTGCCCGGAGTATTAATTCCTGATCTAGATGATTTGAAAGGAACAGCTGCGTTTCTGCACTTAGCTTATGGGGTATTGGTTATAAATTATTAGGTATTATCACTCTAATGGTTCGAGGTTATTTTTATTGATTCAAAGGAAATTATATTCCTAGCTACTGTCATCATAGTTTATTGTTCTTTCCAGATAATAGACCGTAACTAATTTCTAATCACCTGTATTCCTAGGTAAGCATTTCACTTTATGTGCTTGAATTTTGGCCCAGATATTCTTTTTTTTTTTTTTTTAAAGATTTTATTTATTTGACAGGGATCACAAGTAGGCAGAGAGGCAGGCAGAGAGAGAGAAGGGGAAGCAGATTCCCTGCTGAGCAGAGAGCCCGATGCGGGGCTCGATCCCAGGACCCTGGGATCATGACCTGAGCTGAAGGCAGAGGCTTTAACCCACTGAGCCACCCAGGCACCCCATGGCCCAGATATTCTGATGCTGTTTCCTTCTAGTGGTTTAAAATAAGCCTGATAGACATCCCCACACCCACTCCCAGTCTGTCCAAGTAGGGATTAAGGAGATATGCTCAAGGTAGATTTCAGTGGAAATAAGGAAAAGATTATTTTACATATATAATTACTATGTTTAAGGCAAACATGGAGACTGAGGAAATTCTATAGAAACTACAAATAAATGGATTTTAGAAGGGGAAGAGACCTTACTTAGCATTCAGTTTGAGGCATGGAGACCCACTGAGGTTTTGCACCTTGTCAAGAATCACACCTGGCAGAGCCATGACTAGACCTTGCAATGTTTATTCCAAGATTCTTGGTATCATATGAGTTATTTTTAAATTAAGGCATACCTATAAGTAAATGCACAGATATTCAGTGTACAATTTGATATGTGTTTACATCTGTATACACCTGTATAATCACCATCTGTATAAATATATAGAAAATTACCAGTGCTCGGGAGGCTCCTTTATCCCTCTCTTGGTTAACATCTTCCTCAGCCCAAAAGAAACCACTGTTCTGACCTCTGTCACCAAGGGGCTCTGATGTTATGTGTGAAGTTCAGAAATAGTCTTGCTTGTTTTTGAACTTCATGAAATGCAAGCATGCTTATTCATTATTTTTTGCCTGGCTACTTCCATTTAACCTTAGATTTACCCATAACCTTGTAAAGAGCAGCTGTTGATTCTTTTTCATTACTATGTAATATTCTAGTATATAAATATAACAGTTTATCCATTGGTACATTGCTGGACATTTGATGTTTCCAGTTTGGGACTATTATGGGTAAAGTGGCTAAGATCATTCCTGTCCATTACTATTAGTGAACGGAGCATTAATTTCTCTTGGGTATATGCCAGTGAGTAGAATCGCTGGATCATAAGACATCTCTATATCTCCATATTTAGATGTCCTTAACAGATACTTGTTTTCCACACGATCTGTACCATTCACGTACGGCTATATTTTACAGAAATGTGTTCTAGTTGCTTTGCAGCTTTGCCAACACTTAGTATTCTGAGTCCTTTTAATTTTAGGACCGGTACAAGTATTTTTTGTTTTAAAGATTTTATTTATTTATTTGACAGAGAGAAATTACAAGTACACTGAGAGGCAGGCAGAGAGAGAGAGAGAAGGAAGCAGGCTCCCTGCTGAGCAGAGAGCCCGATGCGGGACTCAATCCCAGGACCCTGAGATCATGACCTGAGCCGAAGGCAGCGGCTTAACCCACTGAGCCACCCAGGCGCCCCGCAAGTATTTTTTAAACCTAAAAACAAAACAAAATAACATTTGGGTTCTTTCCTATAAATATTTTTTTTCTGGAAAAATTGTTTAAAATAAGTATTTTAATACTTATTGTGGTATTATTTAGTCCTGAAGTACTAAAAATATTTAGGCAGTTTTGAAGGCTTGAAGATACTACCAGATGACCCAGGAACATATGCAGAAATTATTGAAGACAGTGGTAAGGAAAACTTTCACAGTTCTACCTCCCCTATTGTGTTAACTAAAAAAGCAATGCTTTTTTTGCTTTGCTTAGGAATTTCCAGTTATTTTCAGTCAGAGAGGTACATCTCGCCTTCCTGGTCAGTTCCAGTTAGAGTAGGAGCATAAGTTAATCACTTGCTAATATATGTGAGAGTTTCTCTATGAAAGAATTTGGTGGAAGAAAACATTCTTTCATTCTGGGGTGGTTTAGGGAATCTTCATTAGAGACTACTGTGTATAAGTTAAGCTTTAAAAAAAAAAAAACTGAAAATAAAATCAAAGGTTTTAATGAGTGGGGAAGAGATAGAAGCAGATTGCTTTAGCTGGCTAAAGTGTAGGTCTGCATTAAGATACAGCTATAGAATTTTAGGTACACTATTAATCCTTGGTGTTTTTAGACAGTCATTTCAAGGCAAAGTAGTAGAATAGTTTCTCCAGTGATTGATGTTGTACCTTTGATGCTTTGAATACGGTGTTCTGTTTTAACAAATTATTTACCCATACTGTTCAACATTATATTAAATTGAGCTGTAGTCTTGATTACTATGGCTCCAAAAATGATACAGAGCTCACTGATCTCTTTATTTCTTCCAAACTAGTTGAGTAGAAAAAAAATTGAAGCATTTCTAAATGTCTTTTTGCCTTTATCTTTCAAGAAATGTTTATACAGAAAGGTAAGGAGGAGTACATTTTAAGGAAAATAACATGCAATTAGGTGGGTTCTAGTAGAATTCTCCAAGTGATTGAATATGTAGTAGGATTTTGCTAATGACGGAATGGTATCTACTGCCTGCCTGCTTCTCAGATAATTGGAGTAGGAAATGGAATAAAGTTTGAGGCTATTTACATTAACTTCAACTCATGAATTGTGGAATATTTGTGGAATTTCAGTCATTTCCATCTGGGAACATTCAGGAAATTACTAGTGTATACAGCATTGTTCCTGCTTTTAAACTCTTTCAGATACTATGAAATTACCTGGAACAAATAAAAATCATCAGTAACAATAACAGAAAAGTGCACCAAGGTATACTTAAGGTCGACTAAAATAAGTAACCTAGGATCAGTAAACAGATTTACTAGGTGAAAAGAGCAAAGCCAGAAAACACTATAAAGATAAGCCTTAAACAGAAGCAGGTGTAAGAATCATAACTACAATTCAGAGAGAAGTTCTCTGCCCTTTGGGCAGAAAAAAAGGTGTAGAACTGTTAAGCACAAAGAGGTTAGAAGGAAAAATACAGTAGCAGTGGTAAGTACAAGAGAAAAAAATAGTACAATATTTGGTACTATACAATATAATATACTATATAATACAATAATTGACACTCTGAAACTTCTAGTAAGTAAAGCAGAGAGAAAACTAGAAATCAGATCCAGAACAGAGATAGTATTAAATAAAAATAAACTCAGTAAATTTTAAAGAACTAATTGGCTTTATTAATTCATGAATCATGCGTAGCCCATTTAGCAAGTGGGGGAGCTCCAAAAGTTTACAGAAAAGGGAAGGCTTTTAAAGATAAAGAGACAGTGGGGAAAATGAAATTATTCGGAAAGAAACCATTGTTTTAGGCAAGATTGCCCTCCTAAGGGGAATAGCTGGGGTCTAACAGTAAATTTGCTAGTGCTGACCGGGAAGTTCCCATGTAGAGTGATTAAAGGTTAACATTTCAGTGGATGTGAAGCTGCAGTTAGATGGGGTATTAAGACTTTTTTTTTTTAATCTTTTAGGAACAAGAACCAAGTTTTTTATTTGTTCATTTCTTACATTCAAATTATTCCTCAAGGACAGTCCTTGGTCTGAGCCTCTTTGCTATCATACAACTGCAACCCACCTCTTTATGGGGTTTTCCCTCCCTGTCAGTTTTACAGAGGCCCACCCTAATCCTAACAGAGGAAGTAAGGACCTGCCAAAAGGAGTGAATTTTGAATCCTGCAAGCCTCCTAGTAGGTCCTTTAAACTCATGATGTAAATTCAGGGGAGTTGACCAATAAGGTGCCTTATTTTGCTTCTAGAAAGTTAGGACCATAGTTAGATTTTCTTCTAGCCTGAAATAAAAGGTTGTCCTAAATTCCAGAGGTTGACCTGTATCAGTGGCCTGAGAGAGAAAGATGAAGACTTTATCTTTCTAGGCCAATGGCAGAGTAAAGGAAAGGAAAAGGAGAAAGATTTCAGGATCTGTTAAAGTAGGCAATCCTGATCCGTCGTCTTGAGTGGAAGTCTGTCTTGACGATGGATACTGCTCTTCCTCGTAATTTGATTTGAAGGTCTGCAGTGTCTGTATTGGGCTCGGTGTCTTGTGGAGCCTTTAGCTGGGTGATGCGGACTCAAGGCTTACCACCTTCTAATTTTGCAGACAGTGTCGGTGGCCGGGAGCAGTTGGTAATGTTCCTTCCAGGTGGGGCTGAGCTGTTTTTCTCTCCTGTTTCCAACATGCCCAATCACCAGTTCTAAACTGTGACCTTTGGATTGGGATCCCGATAGACTTCTTCGGCCCGTTGATAGACTTGATCATAAGACCTTAGAGGCTTAGAGTAGCTTGTACTTCTGTAAAGTAACAGGGGACCAGAGGAAGGTTGTGTATTGATGGGATTCCAAGAAATCTGCAAGGTTTTTGTCTCTGGAATTAATCCTATGAGACTGCCAGCGCCCCGGAGCCCTTCCAGCAGTTTGCATTTTAAAAAGTCTTTTCCCCCTTTCTTTCTTCCTTGGGAGTCAGTGATAATGGGCTGTGTTTCTAACTCCAAGGGACTGAAAGAATAGAAGTTTCTCCAAGATGGACTTTTGCTTTCCTAAGGCCAATAATTTACAAGCTGTTTGAGATAAAGGAGTTTGGGGATTGGTGAAGAGATAGGTGAATTTTGAATTGCCTCTGGAGCTGAGTTTTGTTTTGCAAACAATTTGCCAGATTAGGACAGTTGCTTTCAGTTCCTCAAAGAATTGGGGTGTAACTTAAATGATTTCATACATTGATCCACTTATCCAACTAGATTATCCTCAATTGGTTTCTTTCCCTCTGGGTAAAGAATTTTAATTATAAATATTTCTGGCAGTATTGAATAACCCCGCTCAGGTGTAAGGGCCCCAAAGAGGGTAAAGGATATTAACTTCCCAAAATCCAGTCACTCCTACTAAAGATTCCCTAAAAAAGAACCAACAGCTTGTATGTTCCAGGCAGGCAAAAAGCCAAGTCCAGATGTGTAAACAAGAAGACAGTCCTTCAGATAGTGCATGAGGGTTCCTTTTTCTTTGTATCCTTTCCAACACTTGTTGTTTCTAGTGTTTTTTATTTTAGCCATTCTGGCAGCTGTGAGGTGATATCTCATTGTGGTTTTGATTTGCATTTCCTTGATGATGACTGATGCCGAGCATTTTTTCATATGTCTGTTGGCCATCTGTATGTCTTCTTTGGAGAAATATCTGTTCATGCCTTTGCCCAGATTTTGATTGGATTATTTGTGGGTTTTGGTGTTGAATTTTATTAGTTCTTTACGTATTTTGGATACTAACCCTTTCCCAGATTTGTCATTTGCAAATATCTTCTCCCATTCTGTAGGTTGCCTTTCAGTTTGTTGATTATTTCTTTTGCTGTGCAGGAGCTTTTCATTTTGATGTAGTGCCAGTAGTTTAGTTTTGCTTTTATTTTCTTGCCTCAGGAGACACATCTAGAAAAACATTGCTATAGCTGATGTCAGGTATGCTCTTTTCTAGGATTTTTGTGGTTTCGGGTCTTATATTTAGGCCTTTAATCCATTTTGAGTTTATTTTCATGTATGATATGAGAAAATGGTCCAGTTTTATTCTTTTGCAGATAGCAGCCCAGTTTGTCCAGCATCATTTGTTGAAGAGATTATCTTTTTCCCATTGCATATTCTTTCCTGCTTTGTTGAAGATGAACTGACCGTAGAATTGTGGGTTTATTTCTGGGCTCTATTCTGTTCCATTGATCTATGTATCTATTTCTGTGTTATTACCATACTGTTTTGATTACTACAGCTTTGTAATGTAACGGAAAGTGTAGAGCTGTGATGCCTCCAGCTTCGCTTTTCTTTCCAAGGTTGCTTTGGCTATGCAGGGTCTTTTCTGATTTCCATACAAATTTTAGGATTGTTTATTCTAGTTCTATGAAAAATGCTATTGGTGTTTTGATCGGGATTGCATTAAATCTATAGATTGCTTTGGGTAATACAGCCATTTTAACAGTATTGTTCTTCCAGGCCATGTGCATGAATTATATTACCATTTCTTTGTGTCAACTTTAATTTGTTATATTAGTGTTTTATAGTTTTCAGAATATAGGTCCTTCACCTCCTTGGTTAAGTTTATTCCTAGGTATTTTATTATTTTGGGTGCAATTGTAAATGGGATTTTTTTTTTCTTTCTGCTACTTCATTATTAGTGTTAGGAAATGCAATGGATTTCTGTAAATTGTTTCTTTATCCTGCAACCTTACTGAATTCATTAATCAGTTTTAGTGTTTTTTTTGGTGGAGTCTTTAGGGTTTTCGGTATGTAGTATCATGTCATCTGCAAATAGTGAAAGTTTTCTTTCTTTCTTTCTTACCAGTTTGTATGTCTTTTATTTCTTTTTGTTGTCTGATTCCTGTGGCTAGGACTTCCAGTACTATGTTGAATAAAAGTGGTAAGAATGGACATCCTTGACTTATTTCTGATTTTAGGGGAAAAGTTCTGTTTTCACCATCGAGTATAATGTTAGCGGTGGTGGTTTGGTTTTGTTGTTGTTGTTTTTCATTTCAGGACTTTATTATGTTGAGATTTGTTCCTTCTAAGCCTAATGTTTTTTTATCAGGAATGTATGTTGTACTTTGTGAAATGCTTTTTCTGCATCTATTGAAATTATCATATGGTTTTTATCTGTTCTCTTGTTAATGCAATGTATTACATTGATTGATTTGAGGATATTGAACCATCCTTACGTCCCTGGAAGAGCACCTTATGTTTTCAGTGGCCATTTGTGGTTCTCTTGTGAAATGCCTGTTTGTGACTTTTGCCCATTTTCTAATGCGTAAGTTTTGTCATTTTCTTTTTGCTAGACTTTATCTGATATGTATGTTACAAACCGCTTCTCTTAGTAGCTTGTCTTTTTTTAAGATTTTATTTATTTATTTGAGAGAGAGAGTGAGAATGAGAGAATGAGCAGGCAGAGAGGGAGAGGAAGAAGCAGACTCCCTGCTGAGCAGAGAGCCGGATGCGGGGCTCAGTCCCAGGACCCTGAGCTAAAACCGAGAGTCAGATGCTTAACTGACTGAGCTACCTGGACACCCCTAGAGCAATTTTAGGTTCACTGTAAAATTGAGCAGAAAGTATAGGGAGTTTCCATATATTCTTGGCCCCCACATATGCAAAACTTCTTCCACTATCAAAATCCCGAACCAAACTGGTACATTTATATAGTTAACGTATGAACAGTGATACATCATTTTCATGCAAAGTCCGTATTTTATAGTAGGGTTCACTCTTGGTGGTGGTGTTCGTTCTGTAGGTTTTGGCAAATGTGCACTGTCAGGTATCCACCATTACAGTTATAGACAGAATAGTTTCACTGCCCTGAAAATCCTCTGTGGTTCACCTTTTTGTCCCTCTCTGCTCCCAACTCCTGGCAACAACTGGTCTTTTTACTGTCTCCATAGTTTTGCCTTTTCCAGAATGTCATACAGTTAAAGTCATACAATATGTAGCCTTTTCAGATTGGCTATTTTCACTTAGTAATACGCATTTAAATTTTGTGGCTTGACAGCTTTTTTTTTTTTAAGCACTGAATTATATCAATTCTGTTGATTTTTCTCAAAGAACCAGGTTTTGGCTTTTATTTTCTCTATTGATACCTTGTTTTGTTTGTTTGTTTTAAGATTTTATTTATTTATTTGACAGACAAAGATCACAGATAGGCACAGAGGCAGGCAGAGAGAGAGGTAGAAGCAGGCGCCCCACTGAGCAGAGAGCCCGATCCCGGGACCCTGGGATCATGACCCGAGCTGAATGAAGGCAGAGGCTTTAACCCACTGAGCCACCCAGGCGCCCCTGATACCTTGTTTTTAACTTCATTGAATTCTGTTCTAATTGTTACTTCTTTTGCTCCTTTTCTTTTCTTTTGCTCCTTCTTTTTTGAAATATGCACTTAATGGTGTAAACTTCCTTGTAAGCACTGTTTTCACTGCATTGCACATATTTTGATAAGTTGTGTTTTCATTTTTATTTAGTTTAAAATATTTAAAATTATTCTTTGATCCACATATTATTTAGAAATGTGTTGTTTAATCTTGAAGTATTTCGAGTTTTACGAGCTATGTTTCTCTTATTGATTTCTAGTTTAATTCCACTGGAGTTTACAAGAATACATTGGATAGGGGAGCCTGGGTGGCTTAGTGGGTTAAGCTTCTGTCTTCGGCTCAGGTCGTGATCTCGGGGTCCTGGGATCGAGTCCCGCATCGGGCTCTCTGCACAGCAGGGAACCTGCTTCCTCCTCTCTCTCTGCTTGCCTCTTTGCCTACTTGTGATCTCTCTCTGTCCAATAAATAAATAAAATCTAAAAAAAAAAAAAAAAAAGAATACATTGTATAACCTCTGTTCTTCAAATTTGTTTTTATGGCCTGAATGTGATCTATCTTGGTGTAGGTTCCATGTGAACCTAAGATAGGTATGTGTATTCTGCTGTTGTGGAGAGAAACGATAATGTCTGTTATATCCAGTTGGTTGATGATGTGTTGAGTTCAGCTGCATCCTTGCTGATTTTCTGCCTGTAGGATCTGCCCATTTCTGATAGAGGTGTGTTAAATTCTTCAACTATAATAATGGACTTATCTGTTTCTCCTAGAAATTCAGACCTTTGTTGCCTCATGTCTTTTGACTCTTTGTTGTTAGGTGCCTACACATTAAGGATTATTAGGTCTTCTTGAATAATTGATCCCATTATCAAGAATACAGCTACTCTACCTTTGATTGGTGTTAACATGTTATATCTTTATCCACCTGATTATCTTTAATCTATTTGTATAGATTACCTTTAATCTATATGTGTCTTTATATTTAAAATGGGTTTCTTGAAGCAAACATATAGTTGGATCTTGTATTTGATCCACTCTCACAATAACTTGCCTTTAATTGGTACATTTAGACCATTGATGTTCAGAATGTTTCTGATATAGTTGGATTAATATCTACTATAATTTTTTACTTGTTATTATTCATCGCTTTGTTCTTTGTTCCTGGTTTTTTTTTTGGTCACTCTTTTTGCCATTTATAGTTTTGACTGAGCCTCTTACATGATTCAATTTTCTTTCCTTTCTTAGCATATGAATTATACTAAAAAAAATAATTTTTTTGTGGTTGCCTTTTCGTCTGCAGGTAACACTATACCACTTGTTGGGTAGTGCAAGTACCTTATTATAACAAAATATTTCTATTTATTCTCTGTCCTTTGTATCATTGGTTTGATTCATTTCACTTATACATAAGTATTCATACTAAAATTCCTTATTGCTATTATTATTTTAACAAACTCTAGTAGAGCCGTTAAGAATAAGAAAAGTGAAAGTTTTGAATTTACCTTCACTTATTACTTCTCTAATGCTTTTCCTTTCTTTATGTAGATCCCAAGTTTCTGCCCAGTTCTAAAGAACTCTTTTAAATTCCTTGCAAGGTAGGTCCACTGGCAACAAATTCCCTTAATGTTTGTCTGTGACAGTCTTTATTTCCCCTTTACTTTTGAGGAATAGTTTCACAGTATACAGAATTATAAGTATGTGACGTG
>NC_081567.1:14670439-14708018 GCF_022355385.1 Mustela nigripes | reverse complement strand
AAGGCTTTAAATATTGCACTCCACTTTGATTGTTTGCTTGGTTTCTGAAGAGAAGCTGGAGGTAATTTTTATCTTTGCTCCTGTATAGGCAAGATTTTTTTCCTCTGTCGTCGTCTTTTTTTTTTTTTTTTTTATTTGACAGAGAGAGATCACAAGTAGGCAGAGAGGCAGACAGAGAGGGGGAAGCAGGCTTCCCGCTGAGCAGAGAGCCCGCTTTGGGGCTTGATCCCAGGACCCTGGAATCATGACCCAGGCTGAAGGCAAAGGCTTTAACCCACTGAGCCACCAGGCACCCCCCTTTTCCGTCTTTTTTCTCTCTCTCTTTTTTTTTTTTTTTTTTCAGTTTTGAAATTTCTGTTGACATACCCTCTATTGACAAAGCTCAGAGATTTTTTCTCAGCTGTGTTCACTCTGCTAAAGAGTCCATCAGAGGCCTTCTTCATGTCTGTTATAGTGTTTTTTTTTTTTTAAGATTTTATTTATTTATTTGACAGAGATCACAAGTAGGCAGAGAGGCAGGGGTGGGGTTGGGGGGGGAAGCAGGCTCCCTGCTGAGCAGAGAGCCTAATGCGGGCTTGATCCCAGGACCCTGAGATCATGACCTGAGCTGAAGGCAGCGGCTTAACCCACTGAGCCACCCAGGCACCCCTGTTACAGTGCTTTTGATCCCTAGCATTTCTTCTTTCTTAGAATTTTTATCTCTGTGCTGTATAGTATCTCAGTTTTTACATGTTGTCACTTTTCCCATTAGAACCCTTACACATTAATCATAGTTGTTTGAATTCCTGGTCTTGTAATTCCAACATTCCTGCTGTATCTGAATCCAGTTCTGATGCTTCCGGTCCTTCAAACTGATTTTTGCCTCTTAGTATGCCTTATAATTTTTTTGTTGAAAGCCATGCGTGGTGTGTACTGGGTGAGAGGAACTCTGGTGAGTTCTTCAGTGATGTGGTGCTGTGGTGTTGGGGGCCAAGGAGGCCTTCTGTCGTCTGAGGAGTAGGTCTCAGTCTTGTCTTGAGCTGGTGCCCTTCAGCAGTGACCTTCACAAGTACCCTTGTTGTGTTGCCTTCCCCTGCCCCCGTCCCTAGGTTAAGCAGGATGACTGGAGAGGACTGAACCGGAGTATTTTCCTTCCCTCAGGTCAGGTAGCCTCTGGTCAGTTAGTTTCTTTTGAGGGCAGCCTTTATTAAGGACAAAGGCTCTGGCATATTTCAAAATGGTTACTTTTCTCCTATCCCTGACAGAAGCAGGAGGTTTTTCTCTGATTTTTACAGCGAGACCTGGTTGTATTCCAGATGATAAAACTCTGGGGGTGCCCCTCAAATCTTTAACTCATAGGTTTGCCTACTCTGAGCCTCCAGCAGTTTGTCAACTATAGTTCAGGTTTTCCTTTTTTAAAAAAATTTTATTATTTTATTTTATTTTTATTTTTATTTTAGAGAGGGAGTGAGGGGAAGGGAAGAGAGAAAGGGAGAGAGAATCTTTTTTTTATTCACATATAAATATTTTATTATGTTTCGTTAGTCACCATACAGTACATCCTGAGTTTTTGATATAATGTTCCATGATTCATTGTTCGCGTAGAACACCCAGTGCTCCCAGCCATCCATGCCCTCCTTAATCCCCACCCCCAGGCTCGCCTATCCCTCACCCCCTCCCTTCTAAATCCCTCAGTTGGTTTCCTGGAGTCCATAGTGTCTTATGGTTCATCTCCCCCTGTAGTTTAGGTTTTCCATCCCAGTACTGCTTTCCCTAGAGGTTTCTGCTCTGGTAAGTCATACTTCTTGGTATCTGCCTGTCTGTCTCCCACTTTGGGGGTTGCCTTCTGACCTCACCTACTTGATAGATCTAAGATGTTGTTCTTTCAGTTTGTTCAGCTTTTTACTTGTTAGGGTGGAGGGGCGACTTCCAAGCTCCTTTCATGCTCAGTGAGAAACTGAACGTCGTCTTCTTATTAGAAAAATTCTTTTCCTCTTTGCGTTTTGTTCCAGATTATTTTATTGCTTTGTCTTTTATATTCACATTTTATCGTTCGAAATATATCTAATCTTCCATAAATATCTTGTATTTTTTTCAACTCAGAATTTTCATCATTCCCAATTTGATTTGGGTCTTTTATATCTTCCTTGTTCTATTTATATGTGTTTTTTCCACACTTCCAAGTAGTTCTCCCAATCTCAAAGGACACTGATGAAATATGGCACAAATTTAACTCAGTTATGACACTATTTACCTGGAGAGTGTCATATTTCCCAGGTTAAGGGCTCAGTCCCACTGGACCCACAAGACTGCTTCTACTTGCCAGTCACAAGTCTAGGTTGTCACCTGTGCCTCTGACCAACTGGCTGCAAATTGGAGAGTCCTGCAGTTCCCTTGTTGGTTCCATTAATTTGCTAGAGCCACTCACAAAACTCGGGATACCAGTTTACTTATTCTTTATTACAAAGGATATTAAAGGATACGAATGAATACCTAGATGTAGAGATACATAGGGTGAGGTTTAGAAGGGTTTTGAGAACAGGAGCTTTTTCTCCCTATGGAATTTGAGGTGTGCCGCCCTGCAGGTATGTAGGTGCCTTCACCAACTTGGAAGCTCTCTGAACTCCTCCTTTTGGGCTTTTGGGGAGGCTTCATGACATAGGTGTGATTGATTAAATGATTAGCTACTGGTGACTGACCTCTATCTCCAAGCCTTCTCCCCTTCTAGGAGGTTAAGAAGTGGAATTGAAAGTTCCAACCCTCATATCACATGGTTGGTTCCCCTGGCAACCAGCCCTGTCCTTAGTTTACCTATGGGCTTATTAACATAAGGACAGATGTTATTCCTCTCCATTCTTAAGACATTCCAAGGGTTTTAGGAGCTCTGTGGGAGAAATGGGAGGTCAAGACCAAAGGTATATCTCTTATTATAAATCACAGTGTCACACAAGTCTTATATACTTTTATAACTCAATTCCATGAGAATACTGAATAATTATTTTAATGTGTTTATTTGTTATTATTCTAGTATCTTTGCCAGTTTTTACTGGTTTTTTTGTTATTGTTTTTTCCCCTTAGTTATCTGTTGTATTTTTCTGCTTCTTTGCATTCTTAAGGTTTGTTCTGCAGTGCAATTAAATTATTTGGATAGTTTGATCTATTTGTGTTTTAGTTTTATGATTTGTTAGGTAAGTTAGAGGAAGTGCTTCATCTAGGCCTAATTATTCCCCAGTATGGAGTCAAGAATTTCCTAAGAATACTACCAGTATCTGTTGAATTATGGGTGATTCTGTTCCCCGTGGTAGTAACAGGTACTAGTCCCAGCCCTATGTGAGCCCTGGACACAGTTCTGTGTTATTACTTCAGGTGGTTCTTTCTCCTTAGCAGATCTCCTAAGTTTTCTGTGCACTTTTCTCCTCTTTGATTGGCCTTCAAACTAACCACACAAGTTTTCTTTCAGCTCCATTTCCTTAACTTGTGGAATCCACCAAGCTCTCTCTGGGTTCCCCTGTTGTACCACAGCCTATAAACCTCTCGGGGAGTAAGCTGGGACAATTATAAAGGCTTATCGTATTGGTTCCTCATCTCAGGCATCATTGTTCTTTAATACCTAATTTCCAGTGTTTCATGCATGTCCAGCATTTTATATCATATTTTAGGGTTTTAAAAAATTGTTTCAGATATTGTTTCCTACTGAATTTTTTTAATAAAGATTTTATTTATTTATTTATTTATTTAACAGACAGAGATCACAAGTAGGCAGAGAGGCAGGCAGAGAGAGAAGAAGGGAAGCAGGCTCCCCACTGAGCAGAGACCCTGACTCAGGGCTTGATCCCAGGACAGGTGAGATCATGACCTGAGCCGAAGGCAGAAGCTTTAACCCACTGAGCCACCCAGGTGCCCCTGATTTTTTTTTTTTTTTTTAAGATTTTATTTATTTATTTGAGAGTGAGAGAGAAAGAGAACGAGAGAGCACACAAGTCGGGGGAGGAAGGAGGAGAATCAGATTCCCCCCTGAGCAGGGAACCCAACTCGGGACTCCGTCCCAGGACTGTGGGATCAGGACCTGAGCTGAAGGCAGGTGCTTAACTGACTGAGCCACCCAGCCCACCCTGCCCCACTGAATTATTTTGAAGCATTTTATTTATAGATACTTTAGTGTGATCCTTTAAAAGTTAAGAGCTCTTCAATTTTAACTCAAGGCTTTGGTCACCACTATATCTCTGAGTTCATGAAACATTTATAAATTCATGTGCTTATTTCCCAGTTTATCAGTTTTGTCCTGCAACAGTTGTTTGATAATCAGCAGCCAACTGTCTTAAAGTTAATGCTTTGGTAAAAGTAGCAAGCAACCTTTGTTTGACAGTAGCCAGACCTCCAGGATCCTGTAAATCTTCTCTAACATGAAATTTCTTTTAGAAACTTCTTTATCTCTTCCCTTCCCAACTTAAAAGTATATAATCAGTTGCCCCTCATAATGGCAGTGCAGCTCTTTCTGCCTACAGGTCCTGTGCCTGTGCTTTAATAAAACTACCTTTTGGGGCACCTGGGTGGCCCAGTTGGTTAAGCATCTGTCTTCAGCTCAAGTCATGATCTCAGTGTCCTGGGATAGAGCCTTGTGTTGGGCTCTCTGCTTGGTGGGGAGTCTGCTTCCCCTCTCCCTCCCACTCTGTACTCCCCCAACCTCTCTCTCTCAAATAAATAATAAATAAAATCTTTAAAAAAAAAAAAAAAAACCCTTTTGCACTGCAGACACCTCAGGAATTCTTTTTTGATCATTCCCTCCCAGACCCCACATCAAAATCACACCATTATGTCCTTCTTCAACTTGTTTATGTTGTCCTGGATCCAGAGACATATAATACCTGGATTTTTTTTTTTTTTGAACTAGAAAAATCTCTGTAAGACTCATTCTAGATTAGGTGTTTATCATTTTCATACATTAAAAAAATACATTTGATACATCCACTTTCTTTCCCCTAATACATAAGTTGTCAGTTTGAGTTCATATCCTGACTTTACCCCTTACTATGGGGCCTCAAGTCAGAACCTTTTTTTTTTTTTTTTTTAAGATTTTTATTTATTTATCTGACAGACAGAGATCACAATCAGGCAGAGAGGCAGGCAGAGAGAGAGGAGGAAGCAGCCTCCCTGCTTGAGCAGAGAGCCCGATGCGGGGCTCGATCCTAGGACCCTGAGATCATGACCTGAGCCGAAGGCAGGGGCTTTAACCCACTGAGCCACCCAGGCACCCCGAGTCAGAACTCTTTATGCCTCAGTTTCTTCATCTGTAAAATGGTGATACTTCTGGTGCTTACCTCAAATGCTTGTAAAATATTATGAAATATTAATTAATATGTATGTAGAAATCTTAGGTCAGTGTTTGGCACATAACAACCGCTATAAAAGTATGTCAGCTTGTGTTATTTTTACCACTACCACTACATATATTACTACACGTATACATGCAGAGAGAACCACTTAACCTTTCTTAAGTGACATATATTGACAAAGATTAGGTGATTGTGTGTGGTCTTTTATTCCTCTGAGTCCTTATTCGTTCTGGGATATTGGTAATTCCTGGCCTCCTGGATGCATTCTGTGGCAAATTAAGTCATGATCTCCTCTCCACTGTGGCTGAGTTGTTGGCTCATACTGACCTTTAGAGGTCTGGCTGTCATATTCGTTTAAGCCCTGATCTTGGGCAGTAAGACCTACAGCTCTCAGCTACGGAATCTCTTTGCCACCCCTAGGGCAAGCTCCTTTCTCATGGTAATTTTGCAGTAATAAAATTCTGCTAAGAATCCTGTGCTCCCCTACTCTTTTTCATTGGGGCATGCAGAAAACTCTGAATGCGGTTACGTGCCATGTGGGAGCCAGGGGACTCTGGATATGTAAATTCATACTCTATTCCTCATCTTTTATACTGATCCTGTAAGGCTCCCTGGCTTATTAAGAGGGGCATCCATCCTACAAGCAGTCTCCTCTCAGAACCCCAACTGGGAAATAAATTAAAGTCCCTCTCTTTTTAGCTTTTTCTTCAACCTATAGCATGTCTTTTCTTTTTCAGGACTTTATTATGGAGGAAGGAGGTCCGTATAGACGTGTGTTACTGCTGTCTCCTTCCCACTGTTCTCTTGTCCTTCCAGCAGTCCCCAGGAGCCCGCTCAGAGCAGGCTTTCTGTTTCCTGTGTCGCTTTTCTTAAGGCAAAGTGGCAGGTCTGGTACAGGGAGAGTATAACCAGCTTCCTGACAAGGAAACACAGGTTGGAAGATACCTAGAAATACTGTATTTACTAAATAAATTAAAAAAGAAAAAATACATTCTGGGATAGAGGTGGGTTTGCCAATTTAGATAGAGGTGAAGGAACGTTTCTCTGAGGCAATAAGATCGGAACCCTTCAGGACTTGTTTTGAGTCTTGACAAAACTAACATCAAGACTGCTTATGAACAGACGCAAAAGGCAGGCTCCGTCGTGGCCTCTTCTCCCTGCCTTGCAGTTAGCATCTCTCCTGTCCCGACTGCCCAGCTCTATAGCTAAGTCTTTATAATACATGTATGCTTCATATGCTTATGTTTAAAAGTATATTGCCTTAGGATGCAGAAGCCATAGAAAACCTAAGGCAGTTTTTCTCCAAGCCAGACTACAATATCAGAACTACCTGGGACACTTACTAAAATTACAGCTTTCTGGACTCTGTTCCAGTGTCATAATTATTAATAATTTCACATGAAATCTTATATTATTGAATTCATGTTACTTGAGTGGAAACAGTTTTCTTAGTTGTCCATATAGCCACACAACAATATAAACTGTCATCAGCAAATGTTTGATAAATTGAGTTATTGGGAAACTAGGAGTGATGCATTTTAAAGTAGCTTTTAAAGTTTTATTTTGAGATGACGTAAGCAAAAATAGAAGAGTCAAGAAATCTGAAATTTAGTACTTCCAGTAAAAGCAACAGAAAAACTGGCAAAGGTTGTTAGAATCAACTTTTCAGAACTCTGGTAATTAAGCAAAGGTTTGCAACAACTTAGGGAAATACTTACTCATGGAAAGTGGCTGAATTTCAGTAAGAAGAGTGAGCTTTATGTCATTTCTGTTTACACTAGTCCCATTTCCTATCCCCCAGATCAGCTGAGCCTAAAATAACAGCCTGTGTTCTCGGTATTTGAGAAAATAGACTAATGCTCAAAGATTTGTAATTATTTGTTTTGCCTGGGTTGGAGGCTCCCAGGAAGATTGACTTTAAACCCTTGTCGTTATTTCTTCTGACTCACAACTGGCCAAGTGCTAAACCTGCTGGGAGCAGGAAGAGCAGCATTTGTCAAAAATATTCATAAGCAGGGGCACCTGGATGGCTCAGAGAGTTAAAGCCTCTGTCTTCGGTTCAGGTCATGGTTCCAGGGTCCTGGGATCGAGCCCCGCATCAGGCTCTCTGCTCAGCAGGGAGCCTACTTCCTCCTCTCTCTCTCTGCCTGCCTCTCTGCCTACTTGTGATCTCTGTCTGTCCAATAAGTAAATAAAATCTTAAAAAAATATATTTATAAGCAAATAATTTTATTACTGCTACCTGACACAATAGAAAATAGTTGGGTCAAGCAATAGACAAAAAGTCTTAGAATTAGATGTCCATACAGCTTGGAAAACTCCCAGCATATTCCTGGGAATATTAAAAGCCATATACTGGGGCAGGACTATATGCACGCCTAGGGAAGACTTCTAAGAGGGCCCTAAGGCCTCATCTCTGGCCCATCTTGAAGGTCTGTGGAAGCAGGAAGTGAAGGCTAAGACAGAGTTGTGAACTGCCTGGCTGAGGGTTTAAAGTATACTCTGAACCAACAGTCCTCTGTAATGATTGGGAGATTTTTTGGTTCCAGGGATTTAAAGTAAACGCTCCAATCATTAGCTGACCTCTAAGCTAACAGAACATAGATCAATGCATACATAGACAAAGAATGCAGACTTTACAAAATTGATTTTGAAGAGTCTCTAAACATATAACTACTTAATAAGTAGCAGTCATGAGAAACTCTGGAAGAGAGAGAATCTGATTTGCAGAAACGCCACAGTATAATATGCAAAATGTCCAGTGTTCAACAAAAAAAGTACAGGCATGCAAATAAAAATGGAAAAATATCAATAGGAACTGTTTAGAGGAAGCCTAGATATTGTACTTTGACAAATACTTTAAATCAGCTATTTTAAATAGTTCCTCAAGGAATCAAACCATATCTAAAAAACTAAGGGTAAGTATGAGGGAGGGTAATGTTAGCAGGATGGCAGACTACGAGATCCCAACCCTTCCCCTCCCCCCAAAATAATGATAAAGTCAACTATCACAGATGAGGAAAATTCTGGGAAAATGGTGGGGTGCAGTTAGGGGACTGCAGTGAACCAGAGGGGTGCAGAGACTAGAGATGACTGCATAAATGGGATAGGTAGCATTCTGCCTATGTTGCCCTTTCCCTCAGGCCAGCAAAGTGTTGCAGGGAGTTCCCTTGGCCATGAATTCCCCTGATTGGGAAAGAGGGAGAGTCAGCAGCCACAGTTACCACGGCAGAGGACTCCTGTGTTCTTTGCTGATGCAAACCCCAGCTGCTAGAGCTTTCTCATGCCAGAGACGTTGCATCCCCTGGAACCAGAGCTGCCAGATGCTGCCCCCACGCCACGAGTTGGAACAGTCACTCTCCCTTACCAGCCCCCGTGCCCCCCTTGATGTGCAAGCCTGAACATAGCTTCCAGCATATGCAGGTACCACTGAACACCCATCCATGTGTCCAAGAGATGATGAGCCCACCACAGTTGCTCATGTACGGCCATGGCACCAGGTGCGTGCTTGCCATGGTTGCACATATGCAGCTGGAAGACCAAGTGTCCTCACTGACCCCAGAACTGGCACACCTCCACATCTGGACTTGGAGCTGCTATACATCTAACCCAGCTGATGACCTCACGTCTTCTCCTGGAGGACATCTTTCCCTAACTAAGGAAGGTTGGAAGGAGTTACTGCTTCTTCAGATGAAAAGACAGCAGTGCAAGGCTAAAAGGAACACAAAAACAGGAACATGTGACAACCAGAGGAACACAGTAACTTCAGTAACTGAACCCAAAGAAATGGAGATCTATAAATTGTCAGAGAATTAAAAATAATTGTTTTTAAGAAACTCATAAGCTACAAGAGAATATAGAGAACTCAACAAAATCATGACAACAATACATGAAGAAAACAAAGACTTCAACAAAAAGAAATCATTTAAAAAAATTAAAGTCTGGAACTAAAGAATACAATAGAGAGCTTTAACCTCGTACTCAAATAAGCATTCTCCAATAAGGAGACAAGAACTCAAGGATATATTATTTGAAATTACCCAGAGAAGGAAGAATAAAGAATGAAGAAACCTATCAGATTCATGGGCTGCCATCAAGCAAAACCATATATGCATTATGTGGGTCCCAGAAGGAGAGGAAGGAGAGAAAAGGACAGAAAGCTTTTTTAAGAAATAATGGCTGAAAATTTCCCAAATCATGGGGGGAAATTGATACCCAGATTGACAAAGCTCAGAAGTTTCCATATAATGATCAACCCAAAGAAAACTGCACTGAGACATATTATAATCAAATTACCAAAAGTCAAGGACATTGTATATCTTAGACTTACACAATGTTATATGTCAATTATATCTCCATTAAAAAGTGAAATAAAGGGGAAAAAAAAGTAAAGGACAAAGAGAACTTCGAAAGCATCAGGAGAAAAGTGTTTCATCACTTAGAAGAGAGCCCCATAAGAATATCAGTGGATTTCTCAGCAGAAACTTACTGGCCAGGAAAGGGTGGGGTGATATATTCAAAATTTCAAAAGAAAAAAACTGCCAAAGAGGAACTCAATTTCAGGCAAAATTATCCTTTTAAAATGAAAGAGAGGTAAAGTTTTTCCCAGATGAGAACTGAGGGAGTTCATTACCATTAGACCTGCCTCACAAGAAATGGATGCTTAAGGGAGTTCTTCAATTTAAAATGAAAACAAGCTAGACAGCCAGATGAAAACATAAGTCTCATGGGTAAAGGTAAATATGTAATCAATGTAATAGTATAATGGTGGTATATAAATTACTTTTAACCCTAATGTAAAAGTTAAAAAACAAAAACATTAAGAATAATTATAAACACAAAATTTAGTTAATTGATATACATTATAGAAAGATGCAAACTCTGACTATGAAATAACAATGTATGTGTGAAGGCCAGTGTAGAATTTTTGTATGTGATTGTTGTCAACTTAAAACAGAAGATTGTAACTATAAGATATTTTATAGAATCCTTGTATCCACAAAGAAAAAAAAAACCCTATCATAGATACTTAGAAGAGAAAAAGAAAGAATCAAAGGGAAACCATTACATAAAGGCGTCAAAAAACGAAAGAGGTCAGCAAGAAATGAAGAGGGAAACAAAACAGTAGCAAAACAGCAAAAAATAGCTGTAAGCTCTCACCTGTCAAGAATTGCTTTAGGGTCATCTGGCTGGCTCATTTGATAGAGCATGTAACTTGATCTCAGGGTTATGAGTTTGAGGCTCATGTCGGGTGTAGAGATTACTTAAAACAAAAACAAAAAAAAGAATAAATGTAAAGAGTTTAAATTTACCAATTATTCAATATGTATTCAGCTTTAGTGGCTGAATGGATTAAGAAAATAAGATCCACTGATTTTTTTTGGTGTTGGGGGCTACAGAAGATTCATTTTAGACTTAAGGACTCACAAGAAGTATGAAGAGAGTGGATCTTATGTATATTTACCACACACAAAAGGGTGCTTTATATGTTTTTCTTTCTTTAGTGTAGCTATTATTTCACAGTGTTCATATTTAAATATCATATTATACATGTTGTAAATATATACAGTTTTTAAAAAATAAAAATAGAAATAAAGCAAAGTATGAGAACAGTGTCTCACAAAATAGAGAGTAAAGAGATGGAACTGTATGAAATCAGATAGGAGTTCTGGAGTTGACAATAAGTGAGATGAAAAATTCTCTCATTAGACCTAAAGATTTGAACTGAAAGAAGAAAGAAACCAGCAAACTTGTAGATAAATTAATTGCTACTATCCAATCTAAACAATAGAAAAAATATATATGGAACCTGTGGGATACCATTAAGTGTACTAATATACATATAACAGGAATCTTACAGTGAGAAGATTTACTGAATGAGCAGAAAGAATATTTGAAGAAATAATGATGAAAACCCCAATTTTAATGAAAAACGTGTATCTAATGCATCCAAGAAATTCAGTGAACTCCAGGTTGGATAAAACCGAAGACATCCATACCTAGACACATCATAATCAAACTTCAAGAGACAAAGAAAATCGTTAAAGCAGTAGGAGAAAAGGACTCGTGCCATGCTAGAGATCCTCAGTAAGAGTGTCAGCTGCCTTTTTCATTAGAAAAATTCATTCCAGGGCACCTGGGTGGCTCAGAGGGTTAAACCTCTGCCTTTGGCTCCCATCATGATCCCAGGGTCCTGGGATCCAGCCCCACATCAGGCTCTCTGCTCAGTGGGGAGCCTGCTTCCCCCACTCTTTTTCTTCCTGCCTCTTTGCCTGCTTGTGAGGTTTCTCTATCAAATAAACAAAATCTTTTAAAAAAGAAAAATTCATTCCAGAATGCATAAGAGGGTGTATTCGAAGTGCTGAAAGGCAGAACTCAAGAATTGTGTATCTGCCAAAACTGTCCTTCAAAAATGAAGAAGAAATGAGACAATCCTTACAAATAAAAAGGGAGAGAATTTGTCAGCAGTAGATCTGCCTATGCAGACACTAAACATAATCCCTTCAGGACGAGATGAAGGAACACTAGTCTTGACCCTGTATAAAAATTAGAGAACATGGATAAAGTCAACTACATAGGTTGACTCACCACTGGCCACGATGGTCCATAGAAAAAGGAAGTCTTCCAGAGATCACTTACTTTAAGACAGAAAAGATAAAAGTCGCACTTCAGTCTTTTCCACCTTTCTGGAGCCCTGCTGTCTTCCATCATGCAGCATATGACTTCTTAATAGGTTAATGAGGCGAGATCTTTTCACCATTCCTATTCTACTTAAAAAAAAGGTAAATGAAAGAGTGGGGTTATTACAGGAAATACAAATTAGAACTATAGCGAGAGACCCCTGCATGTCCACCAGAATGGTTAATTTTAAATGGATGGACAATTCAGAGTGTTGGCAAGGATGTGAAGCAACTGGAATTCTTAATGTTGGTGGGATTGTAAACTGGTATAGGGTAGTTACTGGGTATACACATAAAATTTTGAATTAAATGCTAAAAAATGTTGATGTTCTTAAAGCTCTGTTTGTACTTTATATTATGTAAGATAGTTTAAAATCTTGAAATATATATCGTTGTTTTGTCAGTGTTGTTCAAATCTGGGGTAAATAATAGTATGTAATTAGATCATGTGGAAGGAAATTCAACCACAATTGCATTGTTTATAACTGCTAAAAGTCTTAGTTAAGATATAATTTGTTAACATAATTTACCTTTGATGTAAAAACATAAACCTAGTTTTAATAATCTGATGATTACCCTATTTGACCTTAGGGTAATATTTAATTATTTGGTCACATGGGTTAATTTTTAAAAATTTTATTTATTTATTTGAGAGAGAGAAAGCACAAGCAGGGGAGAGGATGAAGGAGAGGGAGAACCAGATTTTCCACTGAACAGGGATCCCAGTGTTACTTGATCCTAGGACCCCAGGATCATGTACCAAAGGCAGATGCTTAACCAACTGAGCCACCAATGTGCCCCATACATATGTTAATCTTAAAGTCCTGAATGGGCTAAGGGCAATTACTACCAACATTTTACCATGTGTTGTTATTTCATGCTGGAGGGCCAAAGTAGAATGAGCAAGTAAGTGAACTTTCAAGAAATAAAGTGCCGGGGGACCTGGGTGACTCAGTCGTTAAGCAACTGCCTTCAGCTCAGGTCATGATCCCAGGGACCTGGAATCGAGCCCCACATCAGGCTCTCTGTTCAGCGGGAAGCCTGCTTCTTCCTCTCCCCCTCCCCGTGCTTGTGTTCTCTCTGGCTGTCTCTCTCTCTCTTTCTCCCTCTGTGTTAAATGAATAAATAAAATCTTTTTTTTTTTTTTTTTTTTTTAAAGATTTTATTTATTTATTTGACAGAGAGAAATCACAAGTAGATGGAGAGGCAGGCAGAGAGAGAGAGAGGGAAGCAGGCTCCCTGCCGAGCAGAGAGCCCGATGCGGGACTCGATCCCAGGACTCTGAGATCATGACCTGAGCCGAAGGCAGCGGCTTAACCCACTAAGCCACCCAGGCGCCCCTGAATAAATAAAATCTTAAAAAAAAAAAAAAATAACGTGCCAGTTTTTCACAATTACTTGTAGGCTGTAAAAAAGAAACGAAATCTGTTCCTTACAAAGAATGCAAGTTTGGCCAAACACCAAGATGTTGCTGCATAGAGAAAATAAAACAACCAGAGACAAAACCACAACAGAGCTGCTTTCATCCCAGAATGTTCAAGGACAGAAAGAATAAGGACTGGGACATGACCAGGCACGGGGCAGAGGAAGAGTAATCAAGGGAGTCGAGAGATTTTTATTTTTTACTTGACCTTGTGTGAACTGTTAATCTAAACCTAGAAATGCTGACTTCATCTGAAGAATCAGAAACAGATTTCTCCAGTTTATTCATTTATTCAACAAACATTTATTGACCTTCTGTTATGTTCTTGGCATCATTATAAATACTTGAGATAGAACAGCAAACAAGAGGCACAAATTCCTGCCCTTACAGAACATATATTGAGAGTGGGGATGGGGTAGGAATGCGTACATACATTGTACATGTTGCAGCGAGTCTCTGTTAGGTGGCTGCTTTTCTCAGTTTTTATCTTTTTTTTTTTGTCTTTTATATTTTTTACAAACCCTTGTGTCGAGGGCTGACTTTCAATAGATCGCAGCGAGGGAGCTGCTCTGCTACGTACGAAACCCCGACCCAGAAGCAGGTCGTCTACGAATGGTTTAGCACCAGGTTCCCCACGAACGTGCGTTGCGTGACGGGCGAGGGGGCGGCCCCCTTTCCGGCCGCGCCCCGTTTCCCGGGACGAGGGGCTCTCCGCACCGGACCCCGGTCCCGACGCGCGGCGGGGCACGCCACGCCACGCGGGGCGCGCGCAGCGGCCCGCCGGCGGGGACGGCGGGGGACCGGCTATCCGAGGCCAACCGAGGCTCCGCGGCGCTGCCGTATCGTTCCGCCTGGGCGGGATTCTGACTTAGAGGCGTTCAGTCATAATTCTCAGTTTAACCTTTAGCTGTCCATTCCTGCTGGAACCTCCAGGTTAATGCTGCTGTTTAGGCCCATTACCCTTTCTGAGACCCTTGTTAGTACTTAAATAACAAAATCTTCTTGTATATGAATTGATTGATTTGTCTTCATAAGTGGTAAAGAAAAGAATTAGAAATAGACCGAAATTATATGGAAATTTAGGACACTGGTATGATACCGTAAACAAAGGAGTATTGTAGTGCCCATCCTTATCGGCAGTTTTGCTTTCCACACTTTCAGTTAACCATGGCTAACCAGAGTCTGGAAGCCAGTAATCATTCTGACATATCAGAAGGTTAGTAGTGGCCTGATGCTGTGTCACAATGCCTATATCATTCACCTCACTTTCTCATCACATGGGCAACTTACCATCTTAAAACCATTAATACAGTATAATCAGGTATTTTGAGAGAGAGAGAGACCATGTTACAAAACTGTTACATAGACATTGTTATAATTGTTCTATTTTATTAATAGTTATTGTTAATCCTTATAATGCCTAATTTATAAATTGAACTTTATCTTGGGTTAAAAAAAAATAGTGTACAAATGGCTTGGTACTATCTGTGCTTTCATGCATCCACGGAGGGTTTTGGAATGTATCCCTGGTGGATAAGAGGGTACTACTGTCATAGTCTTGGATCCTAAAGTCAATGTGGATAAACTTGAAAATACTAAAATAGAGAAAAATGGTAAAAAGGATAAATAAAAATGAAAACTGATTTGAGATGATCGACGAAAAAGTAAACCCTTTGCTATATCAGTGAAGGTATAAGAGAGCAAATGTGTACCAGCTAAAGGATGAAAAAGGAGAAATAATACAGGTATAAATGAAATTAAAAGAATTATATGTGAAGACACCTTTGTAATAAATTGAAAGCCCAGAGATAGTAGCTAATTTTTCATGATAGATGGAGAACTTAAATACATTGATTAACATCAAAGAGATTGAAAAGGTAACCAAGAGAGAATATTCAAAAAGGCATAGATGATTCAAAATTGAATTCTTTTTTTTTTTTTAAGATTTTATTTATTCATTTGACAGACAGAGATCACAAGTAGGCAGAGAGGCAGGCAGAGAGAGAGAGAGGGAGGAGGAAACAGGCTCCCTGCTGAGCAGAGAGCCCGACATGGGGCTCGATCCCAGGACCCTGGGATCATGACCTGAGCCAAAGGCAGAGGCTTTAACCTACTGAGCCACCCAGGCACCCCCAAAATTGAATTGAATTATTTCTTACAAATGAGTCCGGTGCTGTTTAAACAAGTTTAGGTCATAAAAAAAAGAAGGAGGGATGCCTGGGTGGCTCAGTTGGTTGGACGACTGCCTTCGGCTCAGGTCATGATCCCGGAGTCCCAGGATCAAATCCCACATTGGGCTCCCAGCTCCATGGAGAGTCTGCTTCTCCCTCTGACCTTCTCCTCGCTCATGCTCTCTCTCACTGTCTCTGTCTCTCTCGAATAAATAAATAAAATCTTTAAAAAAAAAAAAAAGAAAAGAAAGCTTCCTGGTCATTTTATGAAACCAGACCCCAATAGAAATTACACAAAAGAAAACCAGAATTTTCTTAACCATATTGATGCCAAAATTATAAATCATAGTTGTAGGTAAAATATTAGTAAGCAGAATTCAGTAGTGTATGAAAGATTGATAAGCTTTTATGACCAAATAATATGTATTTCAAAAATGAAAGAATGTTTTATATCAGACAAATCTATTGACACAGTTCATTACATCAATAAATTAAAACCAAATGATCATATTATTTAATGTTGAAAGGCTCTTGGTAAAATAGTTGTGATTCATAATAAAAATTTAAGAAGGAATAGGAAAAAAACTGCCCAAATATGATAAAGACTGTTCACCTAACATATTTTCATGGAACACAGGTTATGTTCGATAGGCTGAGGTTATAGCAGTTAACAAAACATACAAAACAAATAAAAATAAGCCCTTTCTTCATGGAACTTACATTAGCATTTGGGAGCTATCTCATTAAAAAAAAATAGGCAAGTTAAATATCTGGTTCATCAGATGGTAATGAGTCCTATAGAAAGAAAGAAAGTAGAAGATAGGTTATTAAGAGTTGGGGTATAGGGGATAGTGGGAAGTCCTGGTGGGTAAGGTGGTACTTCTGCAAGAGACCTAGGGGAGAGCAAGAGCAAGTGAAAAAAACATAAAACTGCTGCCTTATGGAGCCCACAATCTAGTGGGCAAAGACGAAAAACCCCCAAAACCGCATTAAATAGGAAGAACATACAGCATATTAGGATGTTATAAATGCTATGAAAAAAGAAAAATCAGGAGAATAAAGGGGACTAGGAAAGAGTAGACTTTTAAAAAAATTTTTATTTTATTTTATTTATTTATTTGACAGAGGGATGGAAAGAGAGCACAAGTAGGCAGAGCAGCGGGCAGAAAGAAGGAGAAGCAGGCTCTCCACTGAGCAGGGATCCTGATGCAGGACTCGACCCCAAGACCCTGGAATCATGACCTGAGTCAAAACTAGTCACTTAACCAACTGAGCCACCTAGGCATCCAGGACTTTTTAAAGTTTTTTTTTTTTTTTTTTTTAATTTTACATAATCTCTACATCCAACATGGGGCTCAAATTTACAATCCCAAAATCAAGAGTTGCATGCTCTGCTGACTGAGCCAACCAGGTGTCCCATGGACCAAGGGGATTTTGAAGGGCAGATTATAATATGAAATAGAGTGATCATGGTATTCCTCATCAGCATGAGATCTGAGGAAATCTTAGAGGTGAAGAGTTAGCCAAGTAGACATCTGGGAAAGAGTGTTCCAGGCAGACGAAATAGCATTGTAAAGACACTAGTGAGGAGCATACCTGGTCTACCCAAACAATTGCAAAAATGTCAATGGAGCTGGAGCAGAGTGGGTGTAGGAGGGTGTGGAAGTCAGATTAGGTTCTATCGGGCCTTGTAGACCACTGTAAAGACCAATTAGAAATAGTTTAGGGGCGCCTGGGTGTCTTAGTGGGTTAAAGCCTCGGCCTTCAGCTCAAGTCATGATTCCTAGGGTCCTGGGATCAAACTCTCTGCTTGGCAGGGAGCCTGCTTCCCCCTCTATCTGCCTGCCTCTCTGCCTACTTGTGATCTCTTGTCAAATGAATAAATTTTTAAAAAAATCTTTTAAAAAATAAAAATTAGTTCAATGAATTTTAATAAGGCAAACACCCTTATATAGCTACTGTCCATGTCAAAAAATTTAACTATGCCAGTCAGTCCAGAAGCCTTTCCATGTATCCTGACCTCAAAATAAATCTCAGGCTTTCCCCCTAAACTATACACTATTCTGACACTTAGAAGTCCTTCCTGATGTTTCTTCACAGTTTTATCATCTGAATATGCAAGCTTATATATTATAGTCTCATCCGTTAAAAACAACCTATCACATATTTTAAGTTTCTCTTGATTTATAGATTTCCAAATGCTCAATTCCTGTCATAACCATACACTATCTTTTGAAGAGCCTATGTCATTCAGCCAGGAAAATTATTTACCATCTGAATTTTGCTAATTGCAAAATCTTTTCAATAGGACTGCTGATTGTCCAACATATTCATAATTCTGTATTTAATACAAATTAGCATCTGAATCTAGAGTCTTAATCAGACTCAAGATCTGATTTGGCAAGGCTATCTGTTATATATAGTTGTCTTTCTTTTTGTGATTTTAGCAACCTTTGATCCTCAGTGCCTATATCCATTAGTTTGTTTCATCTTGCAAAATCGTGATTTCATTTCTCAATATTATTTGGAAAAATTTTATAAAGAGATATATCCCTGCATCTACTATCTGATTACCCAGGATTATAAGCCATACAGGAAGAGAAAGCATGATAAATACTTGATTGTTATTCTTTATTTGGTAGTTTCCAAGATAATGAGTTGGTTTCTTTTCATATCTTTCTGAGAGACTAATTTGATGATTTCAATCTGTTGCAATTATTATTTTGTTGAAGTTCAAATTGTCCCATCTCTAGACCACTATAAACTCTACAAGAGGTCCATTTTATACTATAGACACCCGTAGATTGAAAGTAAATTGAATGAAGAAACATCTATCATACAGACGGATGAAAAAAAAAAAAAAGCCAGTAGCAATACATACATCAGATGAAGCAGACTTTAAAACAAAGACTGTAACAAGAGACAAGGGCACTGTATAATAATAAAGAGGACAAAAGAGGACAAGGGCGCCTGTGTGGCTCAGTCAGTTAAGCCACTGCCTTAGGCTCAGGTCATGATCCCAGGGTTCTGGGATTGAGCCCTGCATCAGGCTCCTGCTTGCTGAAGAGCCTGCTTCTCCCTCTCCCTGCCACTCTGCTTACTTGTGCTCTCTCGTGCTCTCTGTCAATAAAATAATAATAAAGAGGACAATCCAGTAAGATGATATAGAAATTTTAAATATTTATGCACCTAATATAGGAACATCCAAATATACAAAAACTGTAACAAACATAAAGGAAATAATTGATAATAATACTATAATAGTACGGGACATTAACACCTCACATCAATGACATATCATATTAACAGAAAATCAACAATGAAGCAATGGCTTTGGGCGCGCCTGGGTGGCTCAGTCATTAAGCATCTGCTTTGGGCTTGGGTCATGGTCCCAGGGTCCTGGGGATCGAGCCCTGCATTGGGCTCCCTCCTCAGTGGGAAGCCTGCTTCTCCCTCTCTTACTCCCCTTGCTTGTGTTCCCTCTCTTGCTTGTCTTTCTCTGTCAAATAAATAAATAAATAAAATATTTTTTTAAAAGTGGCTTTAAATGATCCACAGGAACAGATGGATCTAACAGATTATATAAATGTATAAAACAGCAGTATACAGCTTTTCAAGTGCATGTGAAACATTCTCCAGAATAGATGGCATAGTAGCCCACGAAACAAACCTCAACTAATTCAAGATCAAAATTATGCCATTCATAATTTCAGTATAAAACTAGAAATCAACCACTAGAAAAAGTCTGGAAAGACCACAGATACATGAAGATTAAAACACATGCTACTAAACAGTGAATGGGTCAAGTAGGAAATAAAGAAGCAATAAAGAAGTACGTGGAAACTTGGGGCACCTGTGTGGCTCAGTCAGTTAATGGCCACCTCTCAATTTCAGCTCAGGTCATGGTCTCAGGGTCATGAGATCAAGCCCCACATGGGGCCCCATGCTCAGTGGAGAGTCTGTTTGTCCCTCTTTGTTTCCCTCTCCCTTCTCCGGCTTGCATGTGTGCATGTGCATGCGTGCACTCTCTCTCTCGCAAATAAATAAAATCTTAAAAGAAGAACATGGAAACAAATGAAAATGAAAACAGTGGTCCAAAACCTCTGGGATGCAGCACAAGTGGTTCTAAGAGGGAAATTTATAGCAATACAGGCCTACGTTAAGAAACAAGAAAAATTTCAAATAACCTAACCTTGGCACCTACGGGAGCTAGAAAAAGAACAACAAAGAAAACCTAAAACCATCAGAAGAAAATAAATAGTAAAGATTAAAGCAGAAATAAGTAATCTAGAAACTAAAAACACAGTAGAGCACATCAGTGAAGCCAGGACCTGGTTCTTTGAAAAAAAAAAAAAATCCGTAAAATTGATAACCCTCTAACCAGGCTTCTCAAGAAAAAAAAGAAAGAACTCAAAATCACATGAGAGAGGAAAAATATAACCAACACCACAGAAATACAAATAAGCATAAGATAAAGTTATGGAAAACTACATATCAACAAATTGGGCAACCTGGAAGAAATGGATGAATTCCTAGAAAAATACAAACCAAAACTGAAACAGGAAGAAATAGAAAACTTGAACAGACCGATAATCAGCAAATAAATTGAGTAGGTGATCAAAAGTCCAGGACCAGATAGTTTCACAGGTAAATTCTACCAAATATTTGAAGAAGAGTTCACACCTATTCTTTTTAAACTATTCCAAAAAAAGGAAAAGAAAGGAGAACTTCCAAATTCATTCTGTGAGGCTAGCATTACCCTGATACCAAAAACAGGGATCGACTCCACTTAAAAGAACATAACCACAGGCCAATATTCCTGATGAATGTGGGTGCAGAAATTCCCAATAAAATACTAGCAAACAATACATTTAAAAAGTAATTCATCATGATCAAGTGGAATTTATTCCTGGGTTGCAAGGGTGGTTCAATATTCACAAATAAATCAATATAAAAGAAAGGATTAGACCCATATGATCATTTCAATAGATGTGGGAAAAGCATTTGACAAAGTACAACATCTATTCATGGTGAAAACCCTCAAAAATAGGTTTAAAGGGAACATACCTCAACATAATAAAGGTCATACAGTAAAAACCCTCAGCTAATGTCCTCCTTAATGGGAAAAAACTGAGATCTTTTCCCCTAAGGTCAGGAACAAGACAAGGATGTCCACTCTTAGCACTTTTATTCAACATAGTACTGGAAGTCCTAGCCACAGCAATCAGATAACAAAAAAATATATAAGTCATCCAAATCAGTAAAAAAGAGGTAAAAACATTCACTATTTATAGATGACATGAGACAATATGTAGAAAACCCAAAAGACTCCACCAAAAAACTACTAGAACGAATGAATGAGTTCGGTAATGTCACAGGATACATAGTCAATGTGCAGAAATCTGTTGCATTTTTATGCACCAATAATGAAGAAGCAGAGAAAGTAAGAAACCAGTCCCATGTACAACTGCAACAAAAATAATAAGACACCTAGGAATAAACTTACCAAAGAGGTGAAAGGCCTGTACTTTGAAAGCTATAGAACACTGATGAAAGAAATTAAAGATTACCCAAGGAACGGAAAGGGAGATACCTAGTCTACTGGCTCCATCAGTAGAGCATGTGACTCTTGATCTCAGGGTCATAAATTCAAGCCCCACATTGTGTGTAGAGATTAGTTAACAAAAGAAAAAAAAATTATACAAGAATTTAAGTGCATAGGTCGCTGTCAGCACCCCTAAATACCGTGGTATTTAGTGGTAAACAACATGGCGTGTGCAGTGTTCAGCCATATAGATGTCTTTCAGACGCCCTGTTGCTTCCTTGGCCTTCCCGCCGCTCATTCATTTCATGCAGGTATTATGGTTGTGTTGGTTGTTTCCAACCACCAATTTTGGAATTTGTAGGGTATTTTGGAGTTTATAGGGCAACCTTTTCACTTAGTTTTGTTTTAAATGTTTGTGTTTTTTTGGCTTTGCTATCTGGTTTCTTTGTTTTCGTGGATGATTTGTCAAGATTAAAAGACCTGTTCTTGGGGCTCCTGGATTGCTCAGTGGGTTAAAGCCTCGGCCTAGGTCGTGATCCCGGGTCCTGGGATTGAGCCCCACATCGGGCTCTCTGTTCAGCGGGGGACCTGCTTCCCTTCCTCTCTCTCTGCCTGCCTCTCTGCCTACCTGAGATCTCCATCTATCAAATAAATAAATAAATAAATAAATTCTTTGAAAAAAATAAAAGACCTATTCTTGTGGCTTCTCAGATTCCCTCTCATTTTCAGGACTTGGATTTGGAATACTTAGGGAGGCATTGCAGAATTTTGAACAGAGGAGTGACACGATCTAACTCTATCTGGTGTATATACTGCATATAGACCGCAAGGATGTAAAGGAAGATAGGGAAACTATTAGAAGATTGTTGTAGAAATCCGAGTGAGAGATAATGAATGTTGGGTTGGACTGGGAGGTGGGGAGTAGTAGCTGTGGATTTAATGAGAAGTGATCATATTTGGATATATTTTGAAGTATAAGTTGATAAGATTTTCAGATGGATTGGATGTGGAATCAGAGTAGTCAAAAGACAGCTCCAGTTTTATTTTATTCTGCATAGCAGAGGAATGGAGTTGTTTTCAACTAAGATTGGGAGGGCCATGGATATAGTAGACTTTGAGGATAAGATCAGGAGATAAGTTTGGACTGCGTTGAGCTAAGATAGTTATTAGACTTCTGTGTGGATCTTTATAATTCCACTATTCCATGGACTGAAAAAGACATTGCTTATTATAAAAAATTGGAAAATACAGAAAAGTTAGATAAAAATACAAAATTCACAATCCTATCACTGTCATTGTTAATATTTTGATACGATTCTGTATCTATAACATCAAATTGAATTTCTGTTGTGTACACATAAAAAAAAATCCACTTTCACAAGACATAACCTAAGTATTGTCAAGAATGAAATAGTCTTTGAAAACATGACTTTTTAAAAAAGATTTATTTATTTTATTTTATTATTATTATTTTAAAAATATTGTTATTTATTTATTTGACAGACAGAGATCACAAGTAGGCAGAGAGGCCGGCAGAGTGAGAGGAAGAAGCAGGCTCCCCGCTGAGCACAGAGCCCGATGCGGGATTCGATCCCAGGACCCTGGGATCATGACCTGAGCTAAAGGCAGAGGCTTTAACCCACTGAGCCACCCAGGCGCCCCATATTTATTTATTTTAGAGAAAGAGTGCACGACCAGGTGGAGGGACAGGAGGGAGTTTGAGAGAGAGAGAAGCAGACTCCCCTGCCAAGTGTGGAGCCCAATGTGAGGCTTGTCCTCATTACCTTGAGATCATAACCTGAGCCAAAATCAAGAGTTGAATGCTAAACCTACTGAGCCACCCAGGTGCCCCTGAAAATACGAGTTTTAACTGTATTTCGTCTTTCGTTTTCATCTAATGAATATAACCATATGGGTTGTATATACTCTTACCCATTCCTTTTTTTCATGTCCGTTGCAGCCCTGACGCTTGCTTTAGTCTAGAGAATTTGGTTTCCTGTAGTAGTTGCTGTGTATCATAATTCAGACCTGTGGTTTGGCAGCCCGCCTGGCTGTAGTGTTTAACTAAGACTCATGTAAGATCCATGCTTTTAAAATGAGTGTTTTGGAAGATTTTATACACCTCAGTTATTTAGGATTTTGGCCTTGTCCCCATTCCCTGAGGACGAATGGCTTCCATTATGAATGCTGCCGAGAGAAGGGAGCCTGGACACTTGGGACTGGGGAAGACCGCCGATTCCCAGGTATCTTGCCTTGCAGTGCTCTGCCTGGGATGTGGATGTTGAAAAATTCTAGTCTGGTAGGCTGTGTGTCCCAAGGTCCCAGTGAAACTGATGGGTACTGGAATGGTAACTAAATTATGCTCTAGTACACTTCACGCCTAACTATTGGTTAATTTCTAGAAAGACCGAAGGAGTAAGGGGGATTTGATGAGCTCCATCCAGCTGCAGGTTGTTGTGTAGAAAAGATTAGCAGGCTTTCTGAACAAAGCTCATTTCTCTCTAATGACTGTATCCTTTTGAACAGAGATCAACAAACTTTCTGTAAAGGGCCAGGTGTTTTTCGCTTGACCAGCCATTCAGTTTTTGTTGGAATATTCAGCTGACTTAAAGCTAAAGCAGTCATACACCATTTGGAAACAAGTGGGGTGGCTCTCCACATGTAGGTCTCCATTCTCTAAGTGCAGCAGGTCTCTCTTGTGTTAAAGTTGATGGGGTCCTTCTATAAGGAAGGGTGTCACCTGAGACACCCACACACAGACCCTACATGCCCTTAAGGTGTAGTCTCACAGAATCCCAAGGAATAATCATTTTATTTTCTCTTGTCTTTTGTTTAGGAGTAGAGTCCCTTTGACGGATTCATTGTCAGATAATGATTATCTGCAGTGAGAGCTCATATACTTTTAAAAAGGAGGTCTTACCTTTTATTAGAACACTATTTTGAAGGACTTCTTATGTATTATGATGTAAAACTCTCTTAAGTTTTTTTAAGCACTTTCATTTTGCAGTCATTTGGCCAAAATCTGCTAATTCAGATCCAGTTTAAATCTAGGTGTCACTTCATGTTTATTTCACTTGTATTTATTTATTTTATCCTAAGATTATGAGTTATTTAGTCAAATATAGGGAGTATAACCATACAAGTACAACGTAAATTTCTAGATCAAGAGATAGGATACATTTATTCTGTAATACTGAAAATCATAAGTAGTGCTGCTTTTCTTTCTTTAGAAAAAAGGATTCTTCAGGAAGTCAACAGAAAAATAGAACAAATGAATGTTTTGCCTACTTACTGGATTATGGTTGGCTCTTTCCCCCCTAATATTTTATTATAAAAATTTCAAACATACAAAGAATTGAAAGAATTTTACCTACTAGTTTTAATTAATTATTGCTGTATTTGCTTTACCACATCTCCATCTCTCTGTCCCTCTAGTCATTCATCAGCCATCTTACATACTTATTTGTTTAATTTTGATGCCTTTCAGGTAAGTTGAGCAGCTGTTTTTCTAAGCAGTCTTAGCTTTGTTATTTTTTTGTGTGTGTGTATGTTATAATTGTTAACCCATTTTGTGCAGATATTTTCAGCTGATCATTTTTCCTGTTTCTAGAAATGAAGTTGCTGATAATAGCTATCAAATTTAGGACATTAAAAAAAGGTCAGCTAAATAGTGTTAAGGCTGATTAGTATCCCCTTTCTCAATAGATTTATAATCCAGACACTTACAGTTTTTAAAGCTATCAAAAATAATTGCCATTGGCCTTTTAACATTATTATGTTTTGGTATTCTAAATAAATACTTCATATTATATTGTTTTCAGAGTGGAAAGATCTACAGACCAAGTCATCAAGCCAGTCAATGTGGGAGCACTGTCAAAATGGGTTGGGAAGATACCCCCGGATGTTTTACAAGACATGGCAGTGATTGCACCCATGCTCGCCAAACTTGGATATGACCCATATGCCAATCCACCGAACTATGGAAAACCTGATCCCAAAATCCTTGAAAACACTAGAAGGGTAAGTGAGATTTTCAAAGTAAATTGAGAAAACTGGATATGGAATTTGGGTCCTGAAAGGTTTTTTCTTATTTTCCTCCTTATTTTTTATGATCAGAAATTTAAGTTTGAAAAATTCTATTTGTAGAATGCTTTATCATGAGAACACTTCCACTGCATTTGAAGGGTAACTGTGACTTTTCCCAGGAATTATGGGGACAGTTCTTTAATCTCCTTTGTCCAATTTCTAGAAGTGGTGCTTATTGTTGGGAAAATTTATTCTCATAGATGATTACCACAAATTTGCCAGGAAAAAAAACGGAATTATTAGTGATCTCAACTTGTAGGTTTTTTTTTTTCTTTTGAACTTAGTAACTACTTTACTTTTAAACCTTTGTTTAAATGGGGCATGATTTCTTGATGCTTGAAAACTGAACATTGACTACTAGGGAAGAATTATTAAACAGGTGTAATAAGTTACCTTCTGATTGAAAGCTGTTATTAAAGCGTAATTACAGGGGAGCCTGGGCGGCTCAGTCCTTGGGCATCTGTCTTCGGCTGAAGTCATGATCTCCAGGTCCTGGAATCGAGCCCCGGGTTGGGATCCTTGCTCAGCAGGAAGCCTGCTTCTCCCTCTCTCACTCCCCCTACTTATATGTTCTCTCCCTCGCTCTCTCTTTCTCCATCAAATAAATAATCTTTAAAAATAAATAATAAAGTATAATCACAACTTTTTAAAAAATAAATTGTGCTCAGATCTTTAAAATATTGTTTCAGAAAAGCTGAAAACTCACAGAGCTAATCTGAATGTATACCTTTCCCATATAATATCTATCAAATCAGAATTTTCTTTTTTTTATTGTTTAAAATATACGTAACATTACATTTAGCATTTTGGCAATTTGTAAGTGTAGAGTTAAGTGGTGGTAAGTACATCCACACTGTGTGCACTGCCACCACCGTCCATCTCTAGAACTTTCTCATCTTTCCTAAACTGGAAGTACATACTCATTACCTTTTCCCCTCCGTCCAGCCCCTAGCAACCATGGTTCTACCTTCTGTCCCTGCATGCATTCTTTTCTAAAACTGCAGTTTAAACAACACAACTATGTTAGCATAAGTTTAGTGATATCTTGATGTCAAGATTAAAATTCCTTCCTTTTCTCGGGTATTCTCTTGCTTATGTTAGTGTCCTTCTTTCCCTACAACCTTACATCATCTCTTGATTCTGTCTTTCTTTTGATACTTTAATTGACAAACACACATTTCATGAGGTTAATTCCATGCAGATTTTTTCCTTAGGTATTACATACTTCAATTTTCCTTTTTCACATTAGTGGCTATGTGTAGGAAGAGCTAACTTCTCTCTCTCTTTTTTTTTTTTTTTTTTAAGATTTTATTTATTTGACAGAGAGAGAGAAAAATCAGAAGTAGGCAGAGAGGCAGGCAGAGAGGGGGTGGGAAGGAAGCAGGCTCCCTGCGGAGCAGAGAGCCCGATGCGGGGCTCGATCCCAGGACCCTGGGATCATGACCTGAGCCGAATGCAGAGGCTTTAACCCACTGAGACACCCAGGTGCCCCAAGAGCTAACTTCTTTTAAACCATCATATATATAGCTAGTTTAAAAAATTTTTTTAAATAACCTTTATTCTCTTTATGATTTCATATATACAGATATTTTATTACAAAATTATAAATTTTATAATACTTATTTTATTTATTTATAAAAATCTTATAAATATAAAATTATAAATTTTATAAATTATAAAAATATAAGCTTGGTGTATATAACATAAAATTAAATAGATAAGAGAAGAAAATAGACTTATGTCTGTTATGGTGTGTCTTGCATACACATACCGTTCTTAATATTTCAGTGGTTTTCCCTTCCTTCTCTCCATATTGTTAAACAAAGGTAAGGTTGCATTGTTTTATAATGTTAATTTTGCACACAAACACAATTTTGTATCCCGCCCTTTCCTTGTAATAGTCATGAGCATTTTGCTTTCTTTATAAAAAAAGATTTTATTTATATGATAGAGAGAGAGCAGAGGCAGAGGGAGAAGCATACTCCCCACTGAGCAGGGAGCCAATCTGGGACTCGATCCCACGACTCTGGGGTCATGACTCAGGCTGAAAGCAGATGCTTTAACTGACTGAGCCTCCCAGGTGCCCCTCAGTATGTTCCCTTTTTTAAACATAATTTTTCATAGTTACATAATATATTATCATATGAACCACCTCAAATCCTTTCTGAAACACAGTTGCAGGTCCATAAATGAATGAATAAATAAAATATATTTCCCGAGTATATGTTCTGTAATTTATTTTATCATTTTCCTTTTGTTGCTTACAGTCTTCTGTTTGACAGATTACGCTACAGTGAACATCTTTGCACAAAATAAATTTTAGATTATTTTTTTAAGGTTAGATTAATGAAAGTAGAATTAAACCAGGTACAGATACCTGAAACTTTTTAAGTTCCTCGATATATGTTGAGAATTTCTTTTTTAATCTATCTGTATAATAGGTATATTATCTATCTATATCTATCTATATTATCTATATGAACTATCTGTATAATAATTTTATTTTCTATTTTTGCTAATTTTAATAGGTTTCATTGATTAATATAATTGAACATTTCCCAGTTATTACCTACATGCATATATTCTTTTATGAACCATCTTTGAAGTTTTAAAAAAGTTTTACATTCTAAAGATGAAGTACACATCAGTCTAACATCCATAATCATAGTCCTTGATAATCTCTTGGTAATTGTTAATTCATAGCTTTCTCTTTTGTACAATAGTGAAATGTTTCTTATAAGCCAGAAACATGTACAAATGATATTTAGGGTTTTCCAGGCAGTAGTAGTTTTCCTACATGCAAGCTGACTGGCTAGATTATTCTTGGCCTGCTTGAGTGGTAGGTTGGGAAGAATGTTGTGGTTTGAATTCATGTGACTAGAGAATTTGTTTCATACACACTTGTGGTTTTTTTAAAGGGTCTCTGAATGCACACTGGGAAAAAATAAAAAACCTTCCCCTCATTTCTATTTCTGAAATGACACATAATTTTGAGGGAAAAAAAAAGATGAAGTGTGAACTATAATTGCATCTTTGAGCACTTCATGATAAAACATACAAGCTGACATTCTCGTTTTGTGGGGCAGGATTTCATAGCCCTTCTTGTAATCCAATCTGTGTTTTTTTCAAAGCTTCTTTGCTTGCAAAAACTCAGAGGCTAATATATCCAGCACTGAAGATCATGAAGTTTCATAAAGTAATGCTTAAAAAGTGATCTTTGATTGTCAAGTGTGATGTGAGAATGGCTCCAAAGAAGGAAGGTAGCTAGGGAGATTTTTTTTTTTTTTTAATGGGATGGGAGTGGGAAGAAATTCACATTTTGACTGGGAATGTAGAATCTGAAACTCCAGGCCTAAAAGTGCTGGTTTTCATACAATTCTGGGTAGTCTAGAAGTATTGGTATCTGAGTCAACATATTTGGGGTACATATTGCCCAATTTTGAATAGAAAATCATGTGCTTGATGGTTGCTATGACTCAGATGGTAAATTGGAAATTAAATGCTAACATATTCCATACTCTTTCCCATCATAGTCTCTAATCCCAAATTCTGGCATGTTTAAGTAAATAGTGGCCTCTTGGTTGCAGTCTTAGACTTCCACTCTCCCATAAGTTTTTAATCTTTTTAGATTTACAAACCTAATTGAGAATCTGATGAAATATATGGATCCCTACCTTAGAAATAGAGACAAAGAGATGCACAGAATTTTATCCACAATTTCTGTGAATTCACAGGTGTCCCTTAAAGCCCCTCGCATTAAGGACTTCTGTTTTGTAGTCCCCGTGTTTTGTAGTCCCCGTGATCAAGCTCGTCCACTCATGTGGCTTTGATTATAGACTATTCGCTGATGACTGTAAATCTGTATCCCCCAGCGGGTTTCTTTTGTAAGCCCCAGGTTCCTTATTTCCAGCTGCCTTTTGTGTATCTCTACCTACATGCTCACGAAGACTTCAAACTCAGTGACCACAATAGAACTTATTTTCCAGACTTATTCCATGGTAGGCAGAAGCTCGATGGAATTGTTCACTAAACTGAGCAGAATTCCAGAGCAGGGGTAGGATAGGCTAGCTCATCTACACTTGAAGCATCTGTGTGCCACTGAGAAGACGGGAGGAGTAGAGTCCTCAGGGCACATGAGTCAAGCCAGAAAACAGCTTAAAGACCTAGCTACTAAGCCTGCAGAGAGAGCTGAAAAGCAGATCAAAGTATGAATTGCCCGTGTTGAAAAGCTGAGTAGACAGACCTAGTAATGAGCGAGGAATCAGATGGAAAAGCAGGTATCAGCTGTAGCAAGCAAGAAGGAGCTTGACAGAAGGCATAGGAACTAGTGATAGAAGTGTTAGAGATTGTTGATTCCCTATTCCATCTTTTCCTATTAGTAGGAACTATCTCTTAAAAAATAAACTAAAAATTCCTGATACTAATTTTTCTAGACTTTCTTATGGGTGGGGTAAGCATGTGACCAGATTTCATCAGGAGATGTCTGCTAGGGTTTTCTGGGAGACATTTAACTGTCTGAGAAAATAAAGATTTGTATGAAGAGAGCTTATCTTTCCCTTCCTACTTTTGAACATTGCTGTGGAAGAAATCATGTGTGGCTCTTCTGTAGCTTCCTGCAGATTGTAAGAGAAGATATCGCTTATACTCTGAAGATGGCGGGAGGAGGACAGAGAGAGCCTGGGACCCTTGATTGCTGAGCTACTGAGCCTAGCTCAGGACTGACCATATCTACCTTACCTCTGGACTTCTTATGTGTTTGAACTACTTTTAACCAATTGTTCTGTAATTATATCTTAACTGCTAGTGGAGTCCTATTCCTGGGTGTGTGGGGGAAGCAAAGCCAAGCCAGTGAGGCAAGCAGAGCAAGTCCAAGAGAGAGTCTGGATCTGTTTGGAGTGCTGGTTGTCTGTGAAGATCGTCTTCAGCTCTGCTCTTGCCACATCATCCTTCACATCCAGGGAAAAATCCCCCCTTGGACTCCTTTCCTGTAATTGGACTTCTGGGACATACATAGTAGGAATATTCCAACTAATGCTGTGCTTGGTGAATTTGAAGGATGATAAATCTTCAGCTCCTCCTCATTTCCTTGATTTCTTGTACTCAAATTTTAGCTGTTTTAGTTAAAGGAATACTTACCATATTCTCTTAAGATTTTCGTAGACCTTCAAAGCAAAAACTGTAGAATTAAATTCTATTCCTTATTCCAGCTCCCCAACCCCCCCCCCCCCCCCCCAGTATTTTGCCTTGGTTTTGAAAACGGGCAGAATTGTTCCTTTGGGCATTTTATGAAGAATATATGAGGAAGTTCAGAGCAGTACATTTTACCATCTCTCAGAATACCTTGGTCTATATTTAGATCTATCATTTAAAAACTTTAATGATTTTATTTTATTTTTTTAAGTTTATTTGACAGACAGAGATCATAAGTAGGCAAGAGGCGGGCAGAGAGAGAGGAGGAAGCTGGCTCCCCGCTGAGCACAGAGCCCCAATGTGGCTGATCCTAGGACAGGGATCATGACCTGAGCCAAAGGCAGAGGCCCCAACCCACTGAGCCACCCAGGAGCCCCTATAAGACTTTAATTATTACACAGATAATTACTAAATAATTGCTCTAGGCATAATACCTAGTTGCTGCAGAAGAAGCAAAGACTGGGTTTGTATACAGGAAGAAGATGTGGGTAATTATAAAAGATATGACATAGAAATAATAAGGTAGAAATAATAGAAATAATAATAAGGTAATGATAAGGTGACAGAAAATTTTCCACTGTGTTCTAAAAGCATGAAAACTGGTTGTCAGTACTCAGGAGTTTGTCCACTAGGTCATTCTCAAAACCCGAGACTATCCCAAGGGAATAGTCAAATCTTTGTTTCATCTTCTCTGTCACCATTTTGGCACAGTCATTCACAAATGTGTCACAATAACTTGTATTTTCTGCCAGAAATCCTCTTCGCAGTAATGAATTTCGTGCATTTGTATCTGCTGTGTAGAGTGTCTTCTTTGTCTTTTACTTGCCTAGATCAAATGTCAGCGGAGACCCTTTGTTATGTGTAAAAGCCACACATTCCTTACTTGTGTCATTCCTGATATAATACATTTAAATCATCTTTTTTAACAACACTTATCTTCAGATGGGATCCTGTGTGAAGGCCTGTGGGGAATCCAGTCTCTTAAAAGAAGCACTTTCCGTAGTTCCTCTCATCTTTCTCTTTCTGCTTTCATTAGTGAAACCATCTTTTGAGGGAGAGAGAACATCTGAAGTCAAGAGGTTTGTTTGGGTAGCTTTTTACACTCTCCTTGGAATTCTAAAGAAAGAAATCAGTTCTCTTTATCTCAATTAAGACCTATTCTAAACATTCGGAAATGATATACTAAACAATAATACTCAGCTCTTAGAAAATCCATATCTATAATGGGAATATAATAAACCAGAATACAGATCATGATCTCTGGGTCCTGGGATGGACCCCTGCCATAGGCTCTGCGCTCAGTGTGGAATCTGCCTGAGAGTCTGTTTCCCTCTGTCCCTCCCCAACACTTGCACGCACACTTTCTTTCTCTCTCTCTCAAAATAAATAAAATCTTTTTTAAAAAATTCCGTAAAGATACTTGAATAAAGAGAAACATCACTGTAAAACAAAGATATGAAAAAGCTTTATGCTGAAGAATGGAGAAATTTTCTAATAAGTAAATCATTGATTACATTGAGGACCACGTCCATGTTACTTCCTTAAACCCAAGTTTACCAGTGGCCTCAAAGAAGGCATAATAACGCTTGGACTCACCATTACTATCCGTTTCCAACTCCAGATCGGAAGAGCTGCCCTAACTAGAAAATCAAGAAGTTAGAGTAATTAGCTAGTCTGCTAAATCCTAACCCTATCATCTCCCCTCTTTCTGTGGTCACTGTGTCTTTCTGTATCCACTGAAGTCCCAGCTCCAGGAAAACAGCATGTCTGGAGTATAAGGACCATATGATAAAGGGCAGAATGGATGCTACAAAAATCACTCGCATGACACGGAGCGCATTTGGAGTGCCCTTCTGGAATGCAGAGCGCAAGGACAGAGATGAAAACGTTAGGAGAAAGGACAGTATACGTATGAGAGAAGGAAAATTAGAAATTAACCAATGAATCATAGTAATCTCTAAAGGAAAAATCAGAAGAAATAGAACAGAAGCATTAATTGAATTTGTCACTGTAGGAAAGTTTCTAAGGCTGAAAATACTTGAAGAATAAAAAGGGCTTACTATTTTCTAAAGAACATATGAAAAAAACTGTCCATTTGTTTCACCCAACTGTCCATTTGTTCCTGTATCCAGGATATAAGGATGATCGGTTTTCTCTCTCCTTAAGAAATATAGTGAAGATACATTTGTAATTAGCTGTAATTCAGTGTGATAACTGCCATAAAAGTAGGCCATTTAGGATGCCACGAGGGCACCGTATTGATGGTACTTGTACGTATTAACTATCTTCCAGTGTCTCAAAACTCAGTTTTGTACCTTTGAAGAGAAACGATTTTGCACTTTTGCCTGATAAGTGTCCTGTAGTCAAATATTGTGATTTTTCAATCATTCTGCAAGCTTAACTTATTCCCCAGGAAATCAAAGTCTTTTTATTTTTAAAGATTTAATTAATTTATTTGAGAGAGAGAGGGAGGGAGAATATACAGAGGGAGAGTGAGAAGGAGACGCAGACTCCCCACTGAGCAGGGAGCCCGACCTGGCACTCAGTCCCAGGACCCTGAGATGATGACCTGAGCGGAAGGCAGATGCTTAACCAGCTGAGCCACCCAGGCGCCCCTGGAAATCAAAGTCTTAATGCTAAGTTTGCTATGTTAAACTGCTTTATATAATAGAAATAAGTTCCTATTTCAGTTATTACTCTTTCCTAATTCAATTCACATTCCAACCCATCTTTTCAAACTTCAGTTAAAAATCAATACACTGAAACATATTGTTTTCTTAAAAACATTGTTGGAGTGGATGGTCATGCTTCTGAGCTGATTAATTTTTTTTAGATTTTATTTATTTATTTGACAGAGAGAAAGATCACAAGTAGGCAGAGAGGCAGGCAGAGGCGGGGGAAGCAGGCTTCCCCTGAGCAGAGAGCCTGTTGCGGGCCTCAATCCCAGGATCCTGAGACCATGACCCAAGCCAAAGGCAGAGGCTTAACCCACTGAGCCACCCAGGTGCCCCTAAAGATTTTATTTATTTATTTGACAGAGAGAGAGACATTAAGAGTGGGTACACAACCAGGAGGAGTTGGAGAGGGAGAAGCAGACTTCTGCTGTGCAAGGAGCCGGTTGCGGGGCTCGATCCCAGGACCCTGGAATCAGGACCTGAGCCAAAGGCAGATGCTTAATGACTGAGCCACCCAGGCGCCCCTTAATTTTCTTCTTGATACAGAAAATAACATTTACCTAGTTGCTTCTAGGCAGACAAGACCATGGAGCTCTCCAAGAACCCAATCTGAGATTTGCAAAGCTGCCAAAATATTTTAAGACAAATGAGAATATGTAAACATACATGTTATCAACTGTTTCATATTTGTGTTTCAGAGATAATAAGTTTCTAATGAGCCACAAGAGCCCAGTGGGACTAAGGATGTAAATTTCAAAATCTAGATTCTTTTCTGTATTATCATATCTGGCTGGAGTTCTGTTTTCTCTGAATGTGAAAATACCAAGTCATAATTTCTCAAGAGGGATACTTATTACATTATTAAAAACAGTGAATACAGGATAAATAGCAGACCAAGTATAGACCAATGATGAAAGTTTGTCATGAACTAAGGGTTATGATTAATCCAGTTTTGTTCATTTGTCTAGAATTGGAAGGAGAAAGGAAAAAAAGGATAGATGGATTATATTATAGAGTTTATAGTGGGTTTACAGAAAGAAGGAAGAGTAAACTAGAGTTTATAGTGAAATTTGAACTCAAAACCATGGGTTGTGAGACTAATCTTTTAACCTTTGTATGTGCACACACACACACATTTTATAGAAAATGATAAGCAAAAGCAACACCTAAAGTCTGTAGTGCCTAGTATAGTGCTTAGCACATAATATGGTCATTAGTATCTGTTTCTGGAGATTGTTGAAAATTCTCTATTTTGAAAGAAGATTTTGAGTTAAAGCAGGGATTGGCACTTCACAGCCCACAGGCCAAATCTGGCCTTTGTAAATAAAGTTTTATTAGAGTTCACTGTGTTTGTTTATTTATATATTGTCTATGTGTGTTTCTGCACTTTTGCAGAATTGAGTAGCTTAGAAAGTGACTGTGTGGTCCTCAAAGCTTTAAATATTTACTCACTGGCCTTTTACAGAGTAAGTTGCCGACATCTGAGTGTAATCCTCAGTTTCAGCCCATATGCAGATTGTATATTTCTTAGAATCCAGTTAGCTTTGTAAAGTTAATCTATTTGTTGTGTTGAAAATTGTCTTGGTCCCCTGATTTTCTCCAACCTTTTTATACTTAGAGAAAAATCTGAAGGACGTCATATGCCTTTAACCTAGATCATTAGTTGAAATTTTGCCGTAGTTGTTTCATCTGTTCATCTCTCCATGTACATGTGCGTGAACACATACATGCTTTTTTTGTTGCTGCTGTTGCTGCTGCTGAATTACTTTAAAAATTTTTAAAGATTTATTTATTTATTTGACAGACAGAGATCACAAATAGGCAGAGAGGCAGGCAGAGAGAGTGGGGGAAGCAGGCTCCCCGCTGAGCAGGCACCCTCTTTTACTGATTTTAAATTTCAGGTCTCCTATTCTTAAGTTTCCAAATTTTAAATTCTCTGCTTCTGTTGTTGTTTAAAAAAACAAAACAAAACAAAAACCATCTTGGGATGCCTGGGTGGCTCAGTTGGTTAAGCGTCTACCTTTGGCCCAGGTCATGATCCTAGGGCCTTGGGATGACAGTCCCACATCGGGCTCCTTGCTCAGCAGGAAGCCTGCTTCTCCCTCTGCCTGCTCTGCCCATTCTGCCTACAGCAATCCGTGCTTCTCTTCTCTCTCGCAAATAAACAAAATCTTTAAAAACAAACAAACAAACAAACCCATATTGTTCTTATTCCTTCATCTTATTTCTTAAAAATTTTTTTTTATTTGTTTATTTGACAGACAGAGATTACAAGTAGACAGAGAGGCAGGCAGAGAGAGAGAGGGAAGCAGGCTCCCCGCTGAGCAGAGAGCCCGATGCGGGACTCGATCCCAGGACTCTGGGATCATGACCTGAGCCGAAGGCAGCGGCTTAACCCACTGAGCCACCCAGGCGCCCCTCCTTCATCTTATTTCTACAAGAATATTAATTATAGTTCGTTTACATTTTCTTTTTCTCATTATATTGTTTTTATTTCCTCTGTGATCCCTTTTTCTCTTTCTTTTGGTCTCTCTCTTTCATGGTAGAGAAGTTCTGCAAATCTCCTGTGCATCTTGGCTGTGAAGCACAGAAAGTTGACTGTGGTTCTGTAGATGAAGATTGAGGTTAACTATAGGTGTGTTTTCTCAGCTGGCTTTTTTTTTTTTTTTTGGTCAGCGTTCTTCATGTACGAAGGCACACTCATACTATGTACATTCTCTGAAGTTAGGTAGGTAACTTGTGTCTGGAGGCTGCAAACCACTTTTTATGGAATTGCTAAATAGAGGAACACATTCTATGTTGTACAGAGGAAAAGATTTTTTAAAAAGGAGAGAAATGTAATTTCTCTAAATTAAGCTAAATCTTTAGCTTTACTGTTAATTTTCTGTAAGAGACTGTAGGTATAAGGAAAGACTAAGAGGTTTGAAACTACTCCCCTCTGAGCTCTAATACTTTGTGAGTCTGAAGGCAGTTGCTCAAAGCCTGAGTACACAGGGATTGCTCGCTCAACTCTGCCTTTGCCCTCTCTAGTAGGCCTTCCAGGTCTGTGTCTAACAAGTTATAAAGTTTACTGCACTGCTTTTGAGCCACTCATAGAGCAAAACACTTAAAGTCTGAAAGAAATGCATGTAAGTATGTGAGTTCCACATATTCAAAAGCTTTACAGCTTTTACTTGTGGTACTGACAGTGTGCTTCCATTTGAGAGGCTACGACTGGCAACAGACACAATTTCCAAAGAAATCACTCAAATAAAAAAGTAAATTATATATGTTTTGGGTTTATAGCATACGTGTGTCTTTAAATTTTAAAACAGTGGTTTATGTAGAAGAATGCTCTTATTCTTAGAGGTGTATGCTGAAGGAGCATGGTATCTGTAACTTTAAAATAATTTGGGGCGCCTGGGTGGCTCAGTGGGTTGGGCCTCTGCCTTTGGCTCAGGTCATGATCTCAGGGGTCTTGGATCGAGCCCCACATCAGACTCTCTGCTCAGCAGGGAGCCTGCTTCCCTCTCTGCCTCTCCCTGCCTCTCTGCCTACTTGTGATCTCTCTCTCTCTCTGTGTCAAATGAATAAATAAAGTAAAATAAGATAAAAATTAAAATCAATAAAAGAAAAAAAATAAGTAAAGTTGAGAAAATCTCTTAGAAAGTAGAGCAAAAAGACCCAACAGATGACTTGGAGGGAGGAAAAAATTAGAAGCTTTATTTAGGTATTCCAGTGTTTGACTAATTGAAGAAAAATAAAGTGATAAGGAGGAAATTATCAAAATTTTAATAAAAGGACATTTCCAGAAACAGAAGGACATGCATCTCCAGTAAGTTGGTGAAGAAAACTAATCTCATCAAGACACATAATCATGGGACGTCTGGGTGACTCAGTCATTAAGCGTCTGCCTTTGGCTCAGGTCATGATCCCGGGGTCCTGGGATCGAGCCTCGCATCGGGCTTCCTGCTCAGCAGGAAGCCTGCTTCTCCCTGTCCCACTGCCCCAGCTTGTGTTCCCTCTCTTGCTCTCTCTGTCTCTGTCAAACAAAATCTTTAAAAACAAATCTTAAATCTATCATAAAATTATAGAACACTAGGGATAGGAAGAAAAATTTTCAAACTTCTAGAGTGAAAGCAGAGGTCACATAGAAAGGACCAGCCATTAGAATCATATCCGCCTTGTCAACCCAAGCATGGGAAAGGAGAAGAGTGGAGTAATGCTCTAATTTCAAAGAGAAAATTATTTGTCAGAATTATATAACCAGATAAACTTTCAATCAAGTATTAGGATAAAATAAATATATTCACAAAAGATTTGCCTTTTTTTATTTTTTTATTTTTTTATTTTTTATTTTTATTTTTTTTTTTTTAAGATTTTATTTATTTATTTGACAGAGAGAAATCACAAGTAGGCAGAGAGAGAGAGAGGAGGAAGCAGGCTCTCTGCTGAGCAGAGAGCCCGATGCGGGACTCGATCCCAGGACCCTGAGATCATGACCCGAGCCGAAGGAAG
>NC_081567.1:14645718-14670339 GCF_022355385.1 Mustela nigripes | reverse complement strand
AGCAGAGAGCCCGATGCGGGACTCGATCCCAGGACCCTGAGATCATGACCCGAGCCGAAGGCAGCGGCTTAACCCACTGAGCCACCCAGGCGCCCCAGATTTGCCTTTTTTTAAAAAGGATTTACTTATTTATTTTAAAAAGAGGGGGTGGGGTAGAGCATCTGAAGCAGAGACCGACTTGGTGCTTGTGACCAAGTCATCTCGTGACCCTGACACTATGACCGGATCTGAAGTCAAGAGTTGGACACAGCTGGGGGCGTCTGGGTGGCTCAGTGGGTTAAAACCTCTGCCTTTGGCTCGGGTCATGATCTTAGGTCCTGGGATCGAGGCCCACATCCGGCTCTCTGCTCATCGGGGAGCCTGCTTCCCTTTCTCTCTCTCTACCTGCTTTGATCTCTCTCTCTCTGTTAAATAAAAAAATAAAATCTTAAAAAAAAAAAAAAAGAGTTGGACACAACTGACTGAGCCCCCCAGGCAGCACAAAGATTTGCTTCTTATTACACCCTTTCTCAGGAGCTACTGAAGAATGTGCCAAAGATGGAGGATTAACCAAGTAAATGGAAGACCTGGGCAAGGAAGTGGGAATCAGAACCATAGAGGTATGAAGAATGAATACCTAAGATGGATGTTCCTAGAAAAATCCCAAGACAACACCTGAGCGGGAAAGCTGGAGAACAAGCAGTTCAGTTGGAAGTGAATGGAGGGATTCAGGAAGGAGGTTTGGGGAAAGGGGAAAATGGAAGAAGGAATGTAAACGCCAAGAATCGTAGATGCCTAGAGCGGAAGTCTACCGCTGAAGGCAGTGCTGCTGGGAGTTCATAGATGCGTAAACGGTGAATCGCCAGAGGCTCGGGGAGAGTTCAAAAGATTGAGAGTTCAGAAACTCTGGGGGCACAGTCTTAGAGAGCCCCACAAGGTTCTCAGAATAAAGATCAGAGATAAAGCCTCTGGTGCTCTGACAGAGGGAAGGGGAAAGTAACCATTTTAAAATAAGCTTGGGACACTTAGAACAGCTTGCCTTCGAGTAGACTGTTCTGCCAAAGTCTAACCAACCGACTTGGGGGAAGGGAACTACCCAACTCTAGACCCTCCAGTTTTCCTGTCTTACCTAAAAGAGTCAGAGGGGAAGCTGAGAAGCACTTACAATGGTTCCGACCCAGGCACACAGGCTCACTAAAATACTTAGATGTGATTATGGGATTATAGAACGCTTTCTCCCCCAGTCCTTAAACACACATGCCCTACCACCACGCCAGTCAGGCTCTTGTGCAGTAACAAGTGCGTTGCTACTAAAAGAACTACAATGCTCAGATTCTACTTTTAAAAGAAGAGCAACAAGGAGTACAAAAACAAGGACACTTGAAAAATTTTAGCTTCTGATACGTAGCTCCAACAAACAGTAATCACGGGCTCATTTCTAGCCAGATAAACGTAAAACCACACACCGAAGGCTTACTTGCCCTACCCCTTTTACTCAGTATATCATGCCCACTTGTGACGAAAACAAACCTACAAGATGTGCTAAAAGCAAAAAAAAAAAAAAAATAAACAGTTGGAAGAGACAATAGAAGGTATTGAAACTGGATATATGCCAGAAATTTTGGAATTACCAGACTGAGTACTTAAAATAGCTATGATGAGGGACGCCTGGGTGGCTCAGTGGGTTAAGCAGCAGCCTTCGGCTCAGGTCATGATCCCAGCATCCTGGGATTGAGGCCCACATCGGGCTCCTTGCTCGGCGGGGAGCCTGCTTCTCCCTCTGCCTCTGCCTGCTGCTCTGTCTGCCTGTGCTGCTCTCTCTCTAACAAATAAATAATTTTTTTTTTAAAGATTTTATTTATTTACTTGACAGAGATCACAAGTAGGCAGAGAGGCAGAGAGTAAGGAGGAAGCAGGTTCCCTGCCGAGCAGAGAGCCTGATGTGGGGCTTGATCCCAGGACCCTGGGATCATGACCTGAGCCAAAGGCAGAGGCTTTAACCCATGGAGCCACCCAGGCGCCCCCAAATAAATAAATTTTAAAAAATTGTTAAAAGAGCTATGATGAATACGGTAAGGACTTTGATGGGAAATGGCTGACATGCAAGAACACCGGGGAAATGTAGGCATAGACATGGAACTGACAGACTCCAAAGGAAATGCTATAGAGGGCCACCTCGGTGCCTCGGTCGGTGAAATGCCTATCCTCGGCTCAGGTCACGACCGTGGGGTCCTGGGATCGAGCCCTGCATTGGACTCCCTCCTCAATGGGGAATCTGCTTCTCCCTCTCTCTCTGCACCCCCCCAACTTGTGTTGTGCTCTTTCTCTCTCAAATAGATATATTTTTTAAAAATCTCTTATATAAAAAAAGAAAAGGCTGCATATTTTATGGTTCCAACTCTATGACATTGTGAAAAGGCAAGATTGAAGGTAGTAAAAAGATTGAGGGAAGGTAGGGAGGGTAAGTGGGGCAGGGGGTTTACGGTAACGGGACGGTTCTGCATTTGATGGACAGTGGGTATCTGTCATTACGCATTCATCAAAACCCATAGAAAGTACAACACGAAGAGTGAACCTTAGTGCAAGCTGAAGACTTTAATTAGTAACAGTCAGTGAATCCCAGTTCATTAATTGCAACAAATGTACCGCAGTTACAAGAGCAAGATTTTAATAGGGAGAACTGTAGGAGAGGGAGAGGACACATGGGGATTCTACTTTCGGCTCAGTTTTTCCGTAATCCTAAAACTGCTCTAAAAGCTAGAGTCAAAGGGCACTTGGGTAGCTCGGGGTGGGTAAGTGTCTGCCTTGGGCTCAGGTCATGATCTCAGGGTCCTGGGATCGAGCCCTGCATCGGGCTCTCTGCTCAGCGGGGAGCCTGCTTCCTCCTCTCTCTCTCTGCCTGTCTCTCTGCCTACTTGTGATCTTGCTCAACCTGTCAAATAAATAAATAAAATCTTTAAAAAAAACTCTTAAAAAGTCGAGTCTAATTTAAAAATATATGAGGTTATTACTAACTCTAGCTACAATAACAACAAATAAGTTGTGTAAGAAAATGTAAATATGTGGTATTTATATTGTCTTAATAGTGGAAACTTACAGAATGTGACCTTAACCAGAATTTATTACGTAGTTTTTGAGAGAGTAGTAGAGGGGAGTGTCGCAGCCCTGATAGCCTCATGTCTCATGATAGAAAGTGGGTAACAGGAGTCCGTGTCTATGCTCCTATCTGAAGGCGTTTCCTTCCCGTGGGTACCCAGTTCCATCTCCGCACGTCTCCTGCATCATTGGATTTTGCTCTCCAGCAGGACCTTTCCTGTCAACCAACAGATAAACCTTTAGGTCTTCTGTCTTAATTAACACGCACACACAGCCCCCTGCTCCTTGATTCTCGTTGTCCAGCCCTGCTGTTCATTTCTTTGCTTCCTTTTACATCAGAACTGACGTTTTCTGTACTCCCTTGTCTCCAGTTCCTGTCCATTTTCTATTTTACATCCACTCCATACAGAATTTTACAGCTACCATTCTACTTAATTTGCTCTTGTCAAATGGACGGTGACCTTCATGTTGCTATATTGACTGGTCAATTACCGTCTTAGCTCCCAGCCTCTTTTTGGTACAACTGATTACTTCCTCCTCGATAGGTTTCGTTCACTTGGTTTTAAGGACGCCACTTTTTAAGTTTTCCTTCTGTGTTACTGGTAGCTTCTTTTCAGTCTTTGCTGTTTCTTCCCCTCCCCCTGACTTCTTCATGCCAGAATGCCCCCATATCTCAGTCTTAAGTCCTCTGCTGTTGTTTCTCTACCCTGAGCCTCTGGGTTATCTTTTCAGGTATCAAGGTTTTCAACACCATCTGTAAATTGATGATTTTCAAATATATATATCCCAACCCAGGCTTCTGTGAACTCTAGGCTTGTATATCCAGTTGTGACTTGACATTTTCATTTATTGTCCAGTCGACATCTCAAGCTCAACATACCCAAAACTAAGCTATTGATCTTCCCCTGAAAATACGCTGGAGCCAGAACATTTCCTAAGTCAGTTAATGGCAACTGCATATTTCCACTAGTAGTTGCTTAGGCCAGAAACCTTGGAATGATCCTTGACTACTTCTCTCTCACACCCCACATCTGATCTGTATAATATAGAAAAATAAAGACCAACATACTTACCACTTCTCACCACCTCCTTGTCATCCTCTCTTGGCTGGATTACTGCTGTAACCTCCATCCTGCTGTCCTAGGCCCTCTACAATGTAAACAGAGCAATTAGGGTGACCCTTTTAGAATGCAAGTTCAATCATGGTACCTATTTGCTTCCCATTTCACTACACTGGACAAACTACTTAATTCTCTGTGACTTAGTTGCTTCATTTGTAAAATAAGAACAAATAACACCTCCCTACAGAGACTGTGGGATTCAGTGAGAGAATACATAGGAAGCACGGGCTTAACCCGAACCTGAGGCAGTACTGTTAACTGCTGTTCTTACTACTTTTATCCCCCAGTGAGCCCTCCATGTCAGGAGCCTACTTTTTCCTCCTCATCATGCCTTTGGAGCCTGAGGTGAGAGGGATCAGTAGGAAGGTTTGGATTCTGAGTGCCTGGCTCATCGCTGTCAAGCACAGTCCTCAGTCCATTAGTACCAGAGAATAGCATGTCCAAAATGACTGTTGATTTAACCAAAGGAAATTCCATCCCTGATTTTGCAGTTTTTACAGGCAACGTAGTGCTGGGTTTCCTGCACTAACTAGGAATTGCTTTGTCAGTAGAAAGTGTTCTTCTGTGTGCCATAGTTTCTCTCTTGTGAAGCATTTGCTCCCTAAAGGATAATGAAGGAGGCAGCTTTCCACTTATTTTTTGATTAGCCTTTTATCTGATGTCTTATCCTGACCCCTTTTTGGTTTGTTTTTATGAAATTTGTGACATGTAATTTGGGGTGTTTCCCCCTTTCATATAAGCCTTATCTCTCTGGAACTATTGCTTCCTGGAAGACTCACAATATTCCATGTTCCCACTCATCTTTTCTGTCCTGACAGTGCTGGGTGGGGCCTTCTAAGCCTCACTCTGCCAGCGAAGTGCTGGGTAACCCCCTGGGCTTTCACTGAACCTTCTGCTTGAATTCTGGTAGAAGAGTCTAGCTAAAGGAGAGGAGAGCCGGGTTTGGGAGTCGGAGGATATGAGGAATATAAGAAAAGTTGCATGGGGACCTAACCCACTAACTGGAAGAGGGACTAGGACAAATGAGCCTTGTTCTGTTCAGTGATGCAGCCAGGACACAGGACCCTAACTAAGCCTGAGTAGCGTATGCCCCAGGGGCTTGGAAGGGTTGGGAACCGTGAACAGAGGGAGAAGGAGAGATTCCCTACCTGAGAATCTGGTGGGAAAAAACAAACAAACAAACAAACACACAAAGAGGAACAAGAAAAACATCCACTTGGCTTGAGCCCCTGCAATGGTTCTCGTGTTCGCTTGCAGACAGGCACAGTGGAAGTCAGAATTAACATGAAACACAACTCCAGGGGCTTAGATCCTTCCTACATCAGAAAGCTAATCAGAAAGTAATACGATGTTGTATGGCAGTTATAGCTCAGTAATCTGGGGGTACGAGGAGCGCTGTGCAGAAAGCCGGAACAATTTTGGGGCTGTGGTGATAGGGTAGAACAGAAAAGACTCTTACATGCAGAGTAAGAGGAGTTTTTCAGGGAGCAACTAGACCAGACCCCCCCCCCCCCCACTCCACTGCCACCCCCATGACCTGGGATTTTTCGAGGGTCTGAAAGAGATGCTAGTAGCTTTTGAAACAGCCCTGACAGATGCGGTGTTGTTATCCTGCACCCCCTTAACTTCCACTGTGATGCGTCTCTGAAGACATGTCTGTATCCCAAAATCCGACATCTCTGTTTTAATGTAGTCATCTCTGGGACGGGATAGAACGGAGGTTTCAGAAACTGCAGAGAAAGAGACAGGCAGAAAGTACATTCATTCTCTGAGTTTCTTAGGGAATGCTGCTTTTAGAAGTCGATCAGTCATCTTATAACCAAGGAAGAATCCCTTAGGTCTGTGGGCTTTAGGATTCACCATTCAGAAGCTTTAGTTTTGCTCGGAGAGACTATTCAGTGACTGTCTTCCCAGTAACCATCTGTAGTTTCTCACCATACTTTCTCAAGTTCATCAGTTATCAAACTTTGGCTCATGGAGACCTTCTTTACTTTTGATTGGCACAAATAGTTCCCAGCTTTTTTGCTTTTGTAGTGTTGAAACAAACATCCTGGTATTTAAAGAGTGTGTATTTGTGTGTGTTGGCAGTAAATTTTTAGCATTAAGTTACTGGCTTAATTTGTTCAATTTTGTTCTTGAAGTATAACTTACAGAAAAATTACACAAATCATAGCTATATAAATGGTACAACCTGGGATGTCTGGGTGGCTCAGTTGGTTCAGTATCTGCCTTCCGCTCAGGTCATGATCCCAGTGTCCTGGGATTGAGTCCCTTGCCAGGTTTCTTGCTCAGCGGGGAGCCTGCTTCTCCCTCTGCCTGCTGCTCCCCCTGCTTGTGCTTGCTCTCTCTCTCTGACAAATAAATAAATAAATAAATAAATATCCTTAAAAAAGAGAGAGAGAGAGAGTACACCTTCACAATTGGTACCCATATATGTGCCTGCCCCCCCCCCTCTCTCTGACAAATAAATAAATAAATAAATATCCTTTATAAGAAAAAAAAAGTACACTTTCACAATTGGTACCCATATAAAGACTGAAAATTTCCAGTACCCTGGAAGCCTCTTTCATACCCTTCCCAATCACAACCGCCTCCCTCCTCCCCAGAGTAAACAGTATCCTGATTTCTAACATCATGAAGTTGTTTTGCCATTTTACAAACTTTGAAGTATTTTAAATGGAGACATGTATGTCATTTTTAGGGGCCTGGCTTTTATCCCCCTCCTCATATGTGCTGGGATTCATCTGTGCTGTTATCATAGCAGTAGTTCATTTTACTTAATTGCTATTCAGTATCATTGTATACCACACTTATTTATTCATTCATTCTAATTGCATTGCTTGCAATGCCATCTTTATTGTTAACCAAGTATCTGTATACAAGGGTCTGTTTCTAGGTTCTTCATTCTGTTTCATTGATATGTTTGTCCATACTTGTACCAAAGCTTTTCTGTCTTCTGTGTGACTTAATTATTATCTTTATATATGTAATAATATATATTAAAATATATTATAAGAATTATAACTATATGTGTGTATATGTATGAGCTATATAATTGGCTTATTATAGCTGTATAACAATACACCTTAATATCTAGTAGAGTAAGTCCCTCGCTTTGTTCTTTTTAAGATTATTTTGATTCTTCTTTTTTTTTTTTTAAAGATTTTATTTATTTATTTGACAGACAGAGATCACAAGTAGGCAGAGAGGCAGGCAGAGAGAGAGAGAGAGAGAGAGAAGCAGGCTTCCTGCGGAGCAGAGAGCCCGATGCAGGGCTCGATCCCAGGACCCTGAGATCATGACCCGAGCCGAAGGCAGCAGCCCAAACCACTGAGCCACCCAGGCGCCCCTATTTTGATTATTCTTGGCTCTGTGCATTTCTATATAACTTGCAATCAGCTTAAAATCACCTCTTCCCCCCCTGCCCAAAAATGTGTGCTAGAATTGGGGCAACTGGGTGGCTCAGTGGGTTAAAACCTCTGCCTTCGGCTCAGGTCATGGTCCCAGGGTCCTGAGATGGAGCCCCACTTTGGGCTCTCTGCTCAGCAGGGACCCTGCTTCCCCCTCTCTATCTGCCTGTCTCTCTACCTACTCTGTCAAATAAGTAAATAAATAAAATCTTTTTTTAAAAAATGTATGCTAGAATTTTGATTGGAATTCCTTTGTTGAGGAGAATGAACATCCTTACTATATTGAATCTTCTAACCCCTGTAAGTGGTCTCTCTGTTTATTTGGTCTTTAATTTCTCTCAATAACGTTTTATAGTTTTCTGTGTAAAGATCTTATACATCTTGTGTTAGAATTATTCTTAGGTATCTGGTGGGGGTTTTTCGATGTTGTAAATGGTGTTATTTTTTAAAGTTATTTCCTTATTATTGCTTGTATTAAAACATAATTTTAAGGTTGCCTGGGTGGCTCAGCAGGTTAAGCGGCTGCCTTTGGCTCAGGTCATGATCCTAGGGTCCTGGGACCAAGTCCCACATCTGGCTCCCTGCTCAGCAGGGAACCTGCTTCTCCTTCTGCCTGCCACTCCCCCTGCTTTTGCACACGCTCTCTCTGAGTAAAAACAAATAAAATATTTAATATAAAATAAAGCAACCTAATTTTATATACTGAAAAGGGTAGGGCACCTGGGTGGCTCAGTTGGTTATGCAGCTGCCTTCAGCTCAGGTCGTGATCCCAGAGTCCCTGTATCAAGTTCCACATCAGGCTCCCAGCTCCACGGGGAGTCTGCTTCTCCCTCTGATCTTTTCCCCTATCATGCTCTCTCTCTCAAATAAATAAAATCTTTTTTTTTTTTTTAGATTTATTTATTTGACAGAGAGACACAAATGGAGAGAGGGAACAGAAGCAGGGGGAGTGGGAGAGGGAGAAGCAGGTTTCCCTCTGAGCAGGGACCTCCGATATGGGACTCGATCCCAGGACCCTGGGATCATGACCTGAGTTGAAGGCAGACACTTAATGACTGAGCCACCCAGGTGCCCCTCAAATAAATAAAATCTTTAAAAAAAAGTGTAAGTTTTTTAATTATAAGATTTTATGAGGTTTAAAGTATATAACTTTATATATCATTTCATATTCTTTTTTTTTTTAAGATTTTATTTATTTATTTGACAGAGATCACAAGTAGGCAGAGAGGCAGGCAGAGAGAGAGAGGAGGAAGCAGGCTCCCCGCTGAGCAGAGAGCCCGATGCGGGACTCAATCCCAGGACCCTGAGATCATGACCTGAGCCAAAGGCAGTAGCTTAACCCACCGAGCCACCCAGGCGCCCTATTATTTCATATTCTAATATTCAAATTATTATGAGAATATAGGGGACATTTAGAGAAGTAAATTGGCAGGGGGCACCTAGGTGGGTCAGTTAGGTAAGACTTTGGCTCAGGTCCTGGGATCAACCCCTGCATCAGGCTCCCTGCTCAGCAGGGAAACTGCTTCTCCCACTTCTCTCTGCTCGTGCTTTCTCTTGCTATCACTATCACTATTTCTCTCTCTCTCTTTCAGATAAGTAAAATTTTTAACAACAACAAAAAAAGAAAGAATAAAAACAAAAAGAAAAGAAAATTTGAAATAAATCTAAGATTTGTATTGGTGAAGATTTCAAAAGGATATCAGGAGGAGTCTGTTCCTGAATTGTGTGAATTCTCTGTTGGTTGCTTGAGAGAGATGGCCCAGGGCTTGTTTTCTCTCTCAGCTAAAATGACTGGGGCTTGGAATGTTAGGATGCTTTTTTTCTACTTCAGATACTCTGAGGCCTCTCCAAGCCAGCCCACATTTGGGAGCACACAGGCAAATGTACAAGAGTTGAGACCAGAGTGAGTGGGAATTTCACTCAGTCCTTCAATGTTACCTGTTTTTAAACTAACATTCTAAAACTCACTGAGAATGAAGCAGTAAATCCATCCACCATCAGGCATTGCAAGTATCGTGAAGTGATGATGACACTGTTTCCTTAAATTCACAGTTGGCTTTTTTTCCCCCCAGGTCTATAAAGGAGAATTTCAGCTCCCTGAATTTCTTAAAGAAAAACCTCAGGTACTGTATCCGCTTCTGTTCTTAATGTGATAGATGGGCTCTTGTGTCAGAGGGATCTTTTTAAAGAGTACTGTGCTGGTGGTAAAAATTGGCCTCTGGTAGCTGTTGGTTTTAATTTGAGAGAGCTCAGTGTCAGTGTCTTAATTTGAGAGAGCTCAGTGTCAGTGTCTTCCAGAATTAAGGAACTACTTTATCGATAACTAAAATCTGATTGCTGGAGGTGTATAAACCATACAGTATTCCACATATAAGAAGCCTGGCAGGCAGGCTCCAAGATGGAGGAGGAATAGGAGACCTAAATGTCATCTGGTCCCAAGAATTCAGCTAGAGAGTTATCAAGCCATTCTGAACACCTACGAACACAACAGGAGATTTAAGAAAAGAATAGCAGCAACTCTATGAACAGAAAAATGACCACTTTCTGGAAGTCACAGTCTATCCCTTCATTGTATTTAACTTTTGTGTGTGTGTGTGTATATATATATATATATATATATATATATATATATATATATATATATGTTTTTTTTTCTTTAAAATTTTGGGATGCAGATTCTTTTAACAGACCAAAATATACCCTAAATCTAGTGTATGGCTTTGTTCTATTAACCTGACTGATCATATTCTCCCCTTTTTTTAAACCTTTCTTTTTTTTTTAATCAACGTCTTATCAATTCCTTTTTAAAAATTTTTTCTAATTTTCATTTTTACAGTCCTATTCCATCCCTTCATTGTATTTACCCTTATTTTTCTATATATGTAAGTTTTCCTTTATTTAAAATTTTGGAGGCAGTTTCTTCTAACAGACCAAAATAATTCAAAAGCTAATGGGTGGCTCTGTCCTATTGACCAGCCAGACCTTTTTTTTTTTTAAATCCCCTGGTTCCAGATCTCTTCTGATTTGTTTAGTGTATATTTTTCTAGGGTCACTGTTACCCTTGTAGCATTTTGTTCTCTTGTTCATCTATTCTTCTCTGGAGAAAATGACAAAAAGGAAAAACTCTCCTCAGGGGGGGGAAAAACAGTATTGACTGCCGAGGATCTAATCAACATGGACATTAATAAAATGTCGGAACTAGAGTTCAGAGTAATGATTATAAAGATACTAGTTGGGCTTGAAAAAAGCATAGAAGATACTAGAGAATCCCTTCCTGGATAAATAAAACTAACCACGTCGAAACAAAAAAGGCTATTAATGAAGTACAATAAAAAATGGAGGCTCCAACTGCTAAGATAAATGAGGCAGAAAAGAGAATTAGTGATATAGAAGACCAAATGATGGAGAATAAAGAAGCTGAGAAAAAGAGAGATAAACAACTATTGGATCACAAGGAGAGAATTAGAGAGATAAGTGATACCATAAAGTGAAACAATATTAGAATCGGGAAGAAGAGAGGGAGCAGAAGATATATTAGAGCAAATTATAGCAAAGAACCTCCCTAATTTGGGGAAGGAAACAGCCATCAAAATCCAAGAGGCACAGAGAATCCCTTCAAAATGAATAAAAAAGGTCAATACCCCAACATATATTAGTGCAACTTACAAATCTCAGAGACAGAGAAAATCCTGAAAGTAGTTTGGGACAAGGGGTTTGAAATCTACAAGAGGAGAAGCATTAGATTGGCAGCAGACCTCTCCACAAAGACCTGGCAGGCCAGAAAGGACTGGCATGATATATTCAAGGTAGTAAATGAGAGGAACATGTAGCTAAAACTACTATATCCAGCCAGGCTGTCATTGAAAATAGAAGGAGAGGGACGCCTGGGTGGCTCAGTTGGTTAAGCAGCTGCCTTTTCGGCTCAGGTCATGATCCCAGCGTCCTGGGATCGAGTCCCACATCAGGTTCCTTGCTCCGCAGGGAGCCTGCTTCTCCCCGTGACTCTGCCTGCCACTCTGCCTGTGCTCACTCTTGCTCTCTCTCTCTCTCTGACAAATAAATAAATAAAATCTTAAAAAAAAAAAAAGAAAGAAAGAAAATAGAAGGAGAGATAAAAAGCTTCCAGGACAAACAGAAACTAAGAGTTTGTGATCACCAAACCAGCCCTATAAGAAATACTGAAAGTGGTCCTCTATGCAAAGAGAAAGCCCAAAAGTAACATAGACCAGGAAGAAACAGAGACAATATACCGTAACAGTCACCTTACAGGCAATACAGGGTACATATCTTTCAATAATTACTCTGAATTTAAATGGGCTAAATGCCCCAAGACACAGGATATCAGATTGGATAAAAGAGCAAGACCCATCATTACACTTCTGCAAGAGGCTCATTTTAGACCCAAAGACACCTCCAGATTTAAAATGAGGGGGTTGAATACCATTTATCATAGTAATGGCCATAAAAAGAAAGCTGGGGTGGCAGTCAAATTAGATTTTAAACCAAACACTGTAATAAGAGACAAGGAAGGACACTATATCATACTTAAAGGTTCTATCCAACAGGAAGATCTAACAGTTGTAAATATTTATGCACCTAACATGGGAGCAGCCAATTATATAAGCCAATTAATAACAAAGAAACACATCAATAATAATACAATAATAGTAGGGACTTTAACACCCCCCCCTCACTGAAATGGACAGATCATCTAAGCAAAAGATTAACAAGGAAATAAGGGCTTTGAATGACACGCTGGACCAGATGAACTTAACAGATACATTAAGAATATTCCATCCCAAAGCAACAGAAAACATATTCCTCTCTAGTGCACATGGAACATTCTCCAGAACAGATCACATCCTGGGACACAAATCAGGTCTCAAATGATACCAAAAGATGGGGATCATTCCCTGCATATTTTCAGATCACAGTGCTTCAGAACTAGAATTCAATCACAAAAGGAAAGTTGGAAAGAACTCAAATAGGTGGAGGTTAAAGAGCATCCTACTAAAAAATGAATGGCTCAACCAGGAAATTAAAGAATTTTTAAAATTCATGGAAACAAATGAAAATGAAAACACAACAGTTCAAAGTCTTTGAGATGCAGCAAAAGCGGTCCTGAGAGGAAGGAATATAGCAATACAAGCCTTTCTCAAGAAACAAGAAAGGTCTCAAGTACAAAACCTAACCCTACACCTAAAGGAGCTGGAGAAAGCATAGCAAAGAAAGCTGAAACTCAGCAGGGGAAGAGAAATAATAAAGATCAGAGTAGAAATCAATGAAATAGGAACCAAAAGAACAGTAGAACAGATTAATGAAACTAGATTAATGAAACTAATTAATGAAACTAGATTAATGAAACTAATGAGCTGGTTCTTTGAAAGGATTAATAAAATTGATAACCCCCTGGCCAGATTTATCAAAAAGAAAAGAGAAATGACCCAAATTATTAAAATCATGAATGAAAGAGGAGAGATCACAACCAACACTGAGAAATGCAAACAATTATGAGAACATATTATGAGCAAGTGTACACCAGCAAATTTGACAATCTGGAAGAATTGTATGCATTCCTAGAGACATATAAACGACCAAAACTGAACCAGGAAGAACAGACCCATAACCAATAAGGAGATTGAAACAGTCATCAAAAATCTCCCAAGAAACAAGAGCCCAGGGCCAGACGGCTTCCCAGGGAATTCTACCAAACATTTAAAGAAGAATTAATACCTATTCCTGAGAAGGAAAACCTCTAAACTCATTTTGAGTTTAGAGAATTACAGACCAATATCCCTGATAACATGGATGCAAAAATTGTCACCAAAATACTAGGTGATAGGATCCAACAGCACATTAATAGGATTATTCACTACAACCAAGTGGGATTTATTCCTGAGCTGCAAGGTTGGTTCAGCATCTGCAAATCAATCAGTGTCATACACTACATTAATAAAAGAAAGAACAAGAACCATATGATACTCTCAATAGATGGTGAAAAAGCATTTGACAGAGTACACCATCCTTTCTTGATCAAAACTCTTCACAGTGTAGGGATAGAGGGTACATACCTCAGTATCATCAAAGCCATCTTTAAGAAGCCACAGCAAATGTCATTCTCAAACTGAGAGCTTTCCCCTAAGGTCAGGAAGACCAAAGGAATGTCCACTATCACCACTGCTATTCTATATTGTGCTAGACGACCTAGCCTCAGCAATCAGACAACAAAAAGAAATTAAAGGCCTCTGAATCAGCAAAGAAGAAGCCAAATTCTCACTCTTTGCAAATGATATGCTACTTTACGTGGAAAACCCAAAAGACTCCATCCCCAAACTGCTAGAACTCATACAGGAATTCCGTAAAGTGTCAGGATATAAAATCAATGCACAGAAATCAGTTGCATTTCTCTACACCAAGAATAAGACAAAAGAATAAGAAATTAAGGAGCCAATCCCATTTACAGTTGCACCCAAAACCATAAGATACTTAAGAATAAATCTAACAAAAGAGACAAAGGATCTGTACTCAGAAAACTATAGAATACTCATGAAAGAATTGAGGAAGGCACAAAGAAATGGAAAAACGTTCCATGCTCATGGTTTGGAAGAACAAATATTGTTAAAATGTCTATACTGCTGAGAGCAACCTACATATTAATGCAATCCCTATCAAAATACTTTTGATTTTTTTCACATAAATGAAACAAATAATCCTAAAATTTGTATGGAACCAGAAAAGACCCCAAACAGCCAGAAGAAGATTGAAAAAGAAAAGGAAAGCTGGCAACATCACAATTCCGGACTTCAAGCTGTATTACAAAGCTGTAATCATCAAGATAGTATGGTATAGGCACAAAAATAGATGCATAGATCAATGGAACAGAATAAAGAGCCCAGAAATGGACCCTCAACTCTATGGTCAACTAATCTTCAACAAAGCAGGGAAGAGTGTTCAATGGAAAAAAGGTTTCTTTACCAAATGGTGTTGGGAATATTAGACAGCCACATGCAGAAGACTGAAAATGGACCATTTCTTATACCACACACAAAAATGGACTCAAAATGGATGAAAGACCTCAATGTGAGACCGGAAGCCATCAGAATCCTTGAGGAGAACACAAGCAGCAACCTCTTCAACCTATCACAGCAACTTCTTCCTAGAAACATTGCCAAAGGCAAGGGAACCAAGGGCAAAATGAAATATGGGTACTTCATCAAGATAAAAAGCTTTTGCACAGCAAAGAGAACAGTTGACAGAACCAAAAGACAACCAACAGAATGGGAGGAGATATTTGCAAATGACATATCAGATAAAGGGCTAGTATCCAAAATCTATAAAGAGCTTATCAAATTCAAATAATCAAATAATCTAAGAAATGGGCAGAAGATACTAACAGACATTTCTGCAAAGAAGACATCCAGATGGCCAACAGACACATGGAAAAGTGCTCCACATCACTTGGCATCAGGGAAATACAAATCAAAACCTCAGTGAGAGAGCACCTCACACCAGTCAGAATGCTAAAATTAACAAGTCAGAAAATTACAGATCTTGGCGAAGATGCGGAGAAAGGGGAACACCTACACTGTTGGTGAGAATGCAAGCTTGTGTAGCCACTATGGAAAATAGTATGGAGGTTCCTCAAAATGTTGAAAATAGAGCAACCCTACGACCCAGCAATCATACTACTGGGAATTTGCTATCAGTAATTGGCTTGTAAATAGGAAATGAAGACTCAGCACTGAACTTGGTTTCTAAAATCATTCCAGATAAGGATTGGTGAGGGAGTCATACCTCCTCACAGACTCTGTGAGGTCGTGTTGCCTGAAGCGAGCCTGAACTGAGTGGGCTGGGCCCTCTAGGAGAAGCTGCATCTCACACCGGGGTTGAAGGCTCTGTCTTCTCAGATCCTTGTCCAATAACAGTCAGCCATTAGTAGTTGATATTAGTATTACTTGAGAATTTCATACTACTTCCAAGGCATATTCTTATTAGCGTATGTTCAATTTTAATCCTCCCATTCATTCATTTATTCAACAAATGTTTACTCAATTTCGGTCATGGGTGAGAAGTTGGAATGAGTCCTCAAGAGTCAGAGAGAAAAAAGGTCTTTTTAAGGAACTTCCGATCTCCCTTGAAGACTGATCAATTTTTACAGACAAGGGGGCCCTGGGCCCGGAGCCTGGGCTAGGCGTGATGCCCCCAAAACCTGGATGGAGTCATGAATAAGCCATCAGTCACTTGTAGGGTGTGGCAGTTGGAGCCAGAGAATAATCCAAGAGGCAAGTCTTGAAGGAATGTCAGATCCAAAGACTGTTTTGCATAATAAGTTTGAAGGAATCAAGAAAGGAAATTTGAGTCTAAAATTAAAGGGATACCTCTGCTTCACAGCATACACAAAAATCATAACCAGGCCAATTATAAACCTAAACGTTAAAGGCAAAAATAATAAAGTTTTTAGGAGACCACAAAGGAGAATATCTTCATGACCTTAAAAGGGAAGGATTTCTTAGATCATAGAAAACACTAATTGTTAATTTCAAAATGGATAATTTGGCGCCACTAAAATTGATAATATTTACTTATTAGAAAGCATCATAAAGAGTATAAAAGTATACCTTAAGTGGGATAAAATAATTTGAAACAAAGGATTCATTTGTAGACTGTAGAGGATTTCTACAAATCTATCAGAAAAAAAATTGCACAAAAGCCTTACTAGGACTTTAAGCCCCTTAGTATGGTTAGTTTAATGCATCCCACACGCAAATACTTAGAAAAAGGCTGTAAAAGACTTTTATTTAACTTATAATAAATTAGAAAATTGAAACTCACAGAACCCTCAGGTTTGGTATAGCTAAAGTGGCTCACAGAACTCAGCGAAGTGCCGTATTTACAGTTTTATTATAAAGGACACAAATCAGGATCAGCCAAATGAAGAGACAGGGCTATGAGGTTCCCAGACACAGAGCTGTGCCCATTCCCCATGAATCAGGGTACTTCTCCCCCTCAGCAGCACACCTGTGCCTTCACTGAACTGCAGCACCCGCAGTTTTTTATTGGGATCTAATCACATAGACATGATTGATTGAATCATTGACTATGTAGTTGAAGTCATTCCCGGTCATCCGCTACCCCAAGGCTGGGCTGACTCAGTCCCAAGTCTCTAACCACAGGTGTGATCTTTGTGTGACCAGCCTCCATCCTGAGTTATCTCATTTTGTAGCTTAAACTCCAGTATGATCCAAGCAGCTCCTGAATAATGAAGATATTCCCTTTACCCGGGAAAATCCAAGAATTTAGAGTCTCCCTACCAGGAACTAGAGACAGGCCAGTCAGGTTCTTTATTATATAGTTGTAGCAGACTGAGTTCATTGGAAAATCTGTGATCAGAGCTGACAGGCTATCCCTGATATTTCCAAGGTCTTTTAAAATATCATTTGCTTCCTTTGACAGACTGAGGAAGTGGAGTAGCAGAGCCAGGAACCTCTTCCATACATGAGGTGAGAGTTGGGGGACATTCTTTGGTCTTTGGGTTTCCCTGCTTAAGCTCTCTTAGGAGGCAGTATGGCTGGAGTAGAGAACACAGCTCTGGAGTCCGTTGGCCGAGTTGGAATCTGGGCTCTGTGGCATTGAACAAATGGCTTCTCTGTGTCTTAGCTTCCTCATCTGCAAAACGAGGACAATATTAGTAAGAGAGTAGTAGTAAGAATTGAGCATAATAATGTCTACAAAAAGCTTGGCACCTAGTAAGCACTCAAACAGTGTTAGTTTTTATTTTTAATATGAGGAGGAGTATAAGATACTAAGATATTTTAGCTGAAAGAAATCTGGAGACCATTAATCCCAATAACCTGTTTGCAGATAAGGAAACTGAGCGGGTTATTTGTCAAAGTGACATCGCGGGAAGGTGAAAGCTTCTTCCACCACCCTGTGCTGCTTCTGTGCATGCTGGATGTGCAAATGTTTTTGCAGTAGTATTTTTGGAAATTGGTCAAGTCTGTGCTTGCTGGTTTTAATGTACGATGAGATCTTATGTTGGTAACCTATATTGTCTCTTATAGGTGGGGGCTACAGTTGGGCTAGGCCAGCCATACCTATCAGTCCCCTTTATATCTGAGTATCATCAGGTACATGTCCAGGGACACCAGCCAATTAGTGGAAAAGCTGGTTTCTGAACCCAGACCTCCTAACATTGCTTCTCAGAGCTCATGCCCCTTTCCCACACGTCCTTAAGATTCTGTTTTGTTCTGAATGATGTGGTAATGCCTTAGATCATTTGGAACTTGAAAAACTTTTTAAAAAAACTGTTTTTTCTTATAGTTTTGCTTGCTGTTTTATTTTATTTTATATAATAACAATGTATTGACTGTATACTCTGTTCAAGGCATAGAATATCAAGCATTTTATATATGTAATATATAAATGCCATATACATGGGTGCCTGGGTGGCTTAGTCATTAAGTATCTGCCTTTGGCTCAGGTCATAATTTCGGGGTCCCGGGATTGAACCCCACATCGGGCTCCCTGCTCTGTGGGAGGTCTGCATCTCCCTCCCCTGCTCCCCCTGCTTAAGTTCCCTCTCTTGCTGTGTCTCTAGGTCAAATAAAGAAATAAAATCTTTTTTTTGAATGACATATTATATGACACACTATGTAATATATAATATTATATTCATATATGTACATATATGAGTGAATTCTTTCAAGGTTCAAACCACTCTGGCAAGTAGGTGGTATTATCCCTGTTGTACTGATGAGAAAATGAAGACTGAATGATTTGAGTAAGATTTTTATGACTTGCTGGGTTAGTGGATAATAGAATGAAAAAGCACATGAACACGGCTATGCCATGTCAAGATCATGGGAGACTCTGAGCTAATAATAATAGGTTTCAAGATTTATGACTACCTTTTTGCTAAGGAGGAAATGCTAGGTGCTAGACACACACTCTGTAGACGTATGTAGCAGCAGCAATCACACCTCTTATAGATAGCTTCCGTCCACGAAGTGCACACACAGGGACCCGCGTATCGAATACTTTACAAGATGGAATGTAGTGTCCGTGGACTCGGCCTTCGAGTTGCCTCGACAGCATCACCGCAGCTCCATATGCTTGTTGCGGCCTGTAGGGCCGCCTGCGGTGAGAGAAGGACTGGGAAGAAGCAAGGAAGGCGACGGAGCATCTCCGGGACGACAGTGCTTCTGAGGCAGCTGCATCTCCGGGACGACAGTGCTTCTGAGGCAGCTGCTCTCGGAACCGGCTGTCCTCCTCCCTGGCTGCCTGGCTGATGCCGGGACCCCAGCCGGGAAGGAGGCAGCGTGCGGGGAGAACAAAGTGTGACTCCGCGCTTGTAACCGAGCTCTGTTTGTCTGCCCAGGGAAGACTGCCGCCTTTCAACAGGAGGGAGATTCTAGGACTGGCTGTCCCCCGTTGAGATGAGCAGAGCGCGGCCCGCATCTCCGCTCACTTGCCAGCTCCTTCGACTGAGAGCGTGCGCTGCCCGTGCTCATCTGGGCCTTCCCGAGTGATCTGCTTCCCCGTGCGGCCCTCCTGATCCCCATGGCGCGCTCGGCCGCTGCATAGGAAGCCCAGAGGGAGCATGTGCTTCCTGCTAAAACTGCTCTGGTCCTCCTCTTTTCTGACCAGATTCCAAACTTGTTTTAAGGGGAGGGTTTTAAATGGAATTCTCGAAGCAAAACTGGGCAGTTTTATCTTGGGATAGGTTATCTGTACAAGTTCTAATGTTTTGTAGAACACTTCCTGTTTAAATGTATTGATGTGGATAATATTAAATATCTTAATTATTTAAATAATTCATTGTATTGTTTTTGAGAAGTTGAGGAATTACCGTATACATTTACAACTTAATGACTTTTGTATTTTATTTTTCAAAATAAAAGCTTTAAATGTGCAAAGCATTCTGGTGGTTTACATGTTTTCATTACTGTGACTTCAGAGAAGCAGTAAGACCTTATCAGATGGTGACTGATAAACCGGAGTTTCTTCAGTTGGCTCTATTGTAGATAATTCCTTCTCTGCATCATAGCTTCAATTAAGTTTTTTTATTTTAATCCCGGTGTAGCTAACACACAGTGTTATATTAGCTTCAGGTGTACAGTATGGCAATTCGGTACTTCCTACGATGCCCAGTGCTCATTGCAAGGGCTCTCCTTGATCTCTGTCACAGTTCATCCCTCCCCCACCTCCGCCTCTCTCCCCTCCGGTAACCATCAGTTTGTTCTCTAGAGTTAAGAGTCTGTTTTTTGGGGGCACCTGGGTGGCTCAGTGGGTTAAGCCTCTGTCTTCAGCTCAGGTCATGATCTCAGGGTCCTGGGATGGAGTCCCGCATCGGGCTCTCTGCTCAGCAGGGAGCCTGCTTCCTCCTCTCTCTCTCTACCTGCTTCTCTGCCTACTTGTGATCTCTGTCTGTCAAATAAATAAATAAAATCTTAAAAAAAAAAAAAGAGTCTGTTTTTTGGTTTGTTGCTCTTTTTTTTCTTCATTCATTCGTTTGTTTCTTAAATTCCACACAGGAGTGGAATTACGTGGTATTTGTCTTTCTCTGACTTTGCTTAGCATTCTGCTCTCTAGCTCCATCCATGTTGTTGCAAATGGCAGGAGATCATTTTTTATAGCCAAGTAATATTCCATTGTTAGTGTGTGTGTGCCACATCTTCCTTATCCATTCATCAGTTGATGGATACTTGGACTATTTCCATAATTTGGCTATTGTAAAGAATGCTGCTGTAAACATTTGGGTGCATGTATCCTTTTGAATTAGTGTTTTTGTATTCTTTGGGTACATACCTAGTAGTGTAATTATTGGGTTCATACTATTTTTTTAACTATTTTTATTAACTTTTAATGTATTATTTGCCCCAGGGGTACAGGTCTTTGAATCACCGGGCTTACACATTCTACAGCACTCATCATAGCACATACCCTCCCCAATGCCATAACCCAGCCACCCTCTCCATAACCCCCCCACCCACCGGCAACCCTCAGTTTGTTTTGTGAGATTAAGAGTCTTATGATTTGTCTCCCTCCTGATCCCATCTTGTTTATTTTTTTCCTTTCCCTACCCCCACAACCCCTCTCCCTGCCTCTCAAATTCCTCATATCAGAGAAAATAATATGATAGTTGTCTTTCTCTGATTGACTTATTTCACTCAGCATAATACCCTCCAGTTCCAGCAATGCTGTTGCAAATGGCAAGATTTCATTTCTTTTGATGGCTTCATAGTATTCCTGTGTGTGTGTGTGTGTGTGTGTGTGTGTGTGTGTGTGTATCAAATCTTCTTTATTGGGCTCATACTATTTTTAACTTTTTGAGGAACCTCCATACTGTTTCCCGCAGTAGCTGCACCAGTTTGCGTTCCGACCAACAGTGTACAAGGGTTCCTTTTCCTTTTCCTCCACATCCTCCCCAACACTTGTCATTTCTTGTTTTTTATTTTAGCTGTTCTGACAGGTGTGAGGTGAGATCTCATTGTGGTTTTATTTTGCGTTCCTCTGATGATGTGTGGTGTTAAGCATCTTTTCACTTATCAGTTCGCTATCTGTATGTCTTTGGAGAAATGTCTGTTCTTGTCTCCTGCCCATTTTAATTGAATTATTTGTTTTTTGGGTGTTGAGTTGTATCAGTTCTTTATATATTTTGGATACTAACCCTTTGTCAGATATGTCATTTGCAAATACCTGTTCCCATTCTGAGGTTGCCTTTTAGATTCGTTGTTTTCTTTGCTGTGCAGAAGTTTTTTATTTTGGTGAAGTCCCAATAGTTTATTTTTGCTTTTATTTCCCTTGCTTCATGAGACATATCTTGAAAAATGTTACAACTAATGTCAGAGAAATTCCTGCCTGTGTTCTCATCTAGGGTTTTTATGATTTCAGGTCTCACATTTAGGTCTTTTTTTTTTTTTTCCACATTTAGGTCTTTAATGCATTTTGAGTTTATTTTTGTGTATTGTGTAAGAAAGTGACTCAGTTTCATTCTTTTGCACGTGGCAAGTTTTCCCAGCACCACTTATTGAAGAGACTTTTTCCCATTGATGCAATTCTTTCCTCCTTTGTTGAAGATTGACATGCATCTTAACATCTTAAGATTTGGCTGTATTTTATTTCATAAAGACTTGCTATCATCCATTTGTCTCAAATCTTGTTCTGTTTCATGCCTACATATTACATTTAAGGACAAGTTTCTGTTCCCAGCTGTTTCCTGGAAGTCATTGTTCTACAATACAGAATGACCAGATAATAATAGTAATTTCTATTTATTGAGTGTCTTCTTATGTGTGTGAGGCACCAAACAAGATGTTTTATGTGTTTTCTTATACCTGGCCTCAGAATTCTGCATCTTCTGGTCTTACCCATCAGCAAATAATATTTTCTACCTAGTCACTCAAGCCAGAAACCCAAGAGTCTTTTCTTCCCCTTTTTTCCCCATGTACAAGATCTTTGATTCTACCTTTAAAATATTTCTTGAGGGGCACCTGGGTGGCTCAGTGGGTTGAGTCTCTGTGTTCGGCTTGGGTCGTGATCTCAGCTCTCCTGGGATTGAGCCCTGCATCAGGCTCTCTGCTCAGCGGGGAGCCTACTCCCTGCCCCCCCCCCCGTCTCTCTGCCTATTTGTGATCTCTGTCGAATAAATGAATAAAATAAATAATAATAATAAATAAAAATAAAATGAGTAAAATCTTAAAAATATCTGTGTGTATGTGTACATATATATATATATATATTTCTTGAAGCCATCTATTTCACTTCAGCCCCACTGCCCCCACTGTAACGTAAGACAGTACCATCTGTTACCAGACTGTTGCCGTAGAGTCTCCTAGATAATATCCCTTCCCTACTCTCCCCCCCAGTTCTGTTTAGCACGCAGCAGAGTAATAGTTTTACAATGCGCATATAGTTATCCTTCCCCCTTCGCCTCTCTCTCAGAATAGAATCCATGTTAACTGCCATGACCCAGCCACCACCCTTCTCTCTGCCTCCCCCACCTCACCCCTTATGTTCTAGGGTTCTTTGCATCTCCTGGAAACACACCAAACTTTTCCTGCCTTTGCACATACTATTCCTCTCTCTGGAATGTTCTTCCCTTTGCTCTTTGCCTCAGGCCTCCTTCGCAGGTCTGGTCTCCATAAACTCCATTTCCTCAGAGAGACTTTTCCTGGCCCCTTGAACGAAAAAGTAGATGCCCTTCCTGCCTCTCTTCTTCACGGTATCACCTTATCAGACTTTGCAGTTTTTAATCTGTTGACTTTTTTTTTTTTTTTTTTTTTTGTAATTTATCAGTCTCCCGTACTGAGAGGTAAGTTCCTGGAAGATAGAGACTGTATCTTTTCTTGTCCCTTTGTGTATCTCTGACACCTAGCAAAGTGCCTGGCACATTCCAGGAACCCAGGAAAATACTTGGTAAATTATCAATTCTCCCAGAAACCTCTGGCATGTCATTTTACAGATGAGAAAACAGGCTCAGCTGGATCAATCCCTTAGACAAGGCCCCTCAGGCAGTGCCATCATGGTGAGCAGCACTTCAGTCCAAGCCTGACTTCAACATCCCTCTTTCCAGTCCACTTGCCCAGGCCTCTCCCCTTCAGTTGGAAATGAATACTGCTGCCGAATCAATCCTTTGTTCAAAGCCTTCTTTGATTCTCTGCTGCCTAACACATTGCCACTAAACCGTCCTGCCTCCACAATGTGACCTCACCACTTCCTCGCGTACAGTACGCCTCCTGCCTTCACTCCTTGCTTCTTCCAGATGCCTAGAAACCCGCTCCCCTCCACCTGGGAAATCCCAGCCTCGTGAAGGGCTCGGCTGTATTCAGTGCCGTTTTCTCCTATACAACTGCTGCAGCCTCCCAATAGTAACAAAGTCCGCTTCAGCTTAATGTAATCATGATTTGTTTACTACCTGTGTTATTCTTACATCATTAACTTTGTAGGGAGGAGGTCACATACTCCTCTAGAGCCTATCTGAATGGGAGAGGAGGACTTTTTTTTTTTAAGATTTTATTTGACAGATAGGGACCACAGGTAGGCAGAGAGGCAGGCAGAGAGGAGAGGTGGGGAAAGCAGGCTCCCCGCTGAGCAGAGAGCTCTACGCTGCCAAAGGGCTCGATCCCAGAACCCTGAGATCATGACCCAAGCCAAAGGCAGAGGCTTAACCCATTGAGCCACTTAGGCACCCCAAAGGGTTTTTTTTTTTTTTTTTAAACCATAACGCAGCCTGTCTCCAGGACTGGCCCCAAAGGAGACTGGATTTGTATTCCCCATACCTGCCCACCCTAGAGATTCCGGTGTTAGCGGTGGGCATGCATGGGGAAAGGGCAGAGAACCACGGCACAGAATGGCTGACTGGGGGGAAAAAGGAAACAACAGCGTAACTGGCCTGAAGAAACAGATGCTGTGCTATTTCCATCCGTGCTGACATTCCTTCTTTCACAAAGCTTGCTTTCTTTCTGGCCCAAGCACATTTCTTTTGCACCCTATGAAGAAAAGTGTTTCTGTTTCCTGTTGACCTCCTCAATCACATGTATGAAGATGACCGTCTATGAGATGTTGTGATTTGGTGAAATCAAATGGCGCTCCTATTAACCAGATGAAAGATGGTTGGAGTAAAATTTAAAAGGAGGTAACAAGAAGGGATCAGGTAGACATATGCCCTCTGACTGACTATCCGAGAACTTCCCGGAGCCAGCCTAGCCATTGGCCATAGCAAGTGAACCCACAAGGCCAGAGAGAGGCTGGTGTCCTTGGAGGCCACAGGAAGAGCTTGGAGACAGCATCAGCCATGAAAATCATTGAATTTAAAAATGAGAGGAGGGGCGCCTGGGTGGCTCAGTGGGTTAAGCCGCTGCCTTCGGCTCAGGTCATGATCTCAGAGTCCTGGGATCGAGTCCCGCATCGGGCTCTCTGCTCAGCGGAGAGCCTGCTTCCCTCTCTCTCTCTCTGCCTGCCTCTCCATCTACTTGTGATTTCTCTCTGTCAAATAAATAAATAAAATCTTTAAA
>NC_081567.1:14618460-14645618 GCF_022355385.1 Mustela nigripes | reverse complement strand
GTCAAATAAATAAATAAAATCTTTAAAAAAAAAAAAATAAAAATAAAAAAAAAATGAGAGGAAAAAAAAGAACCCTCAGTAATCCCTTAATCAAGCAATCCATCTAGTAATATTTAATCAAGAACTTGTCATGGGGGCGCCTGGGTGGCTCAGTGGGTTAAGCCGCTGCCTTCGGCTCAGGTCATGATCTCGGGGTCCTGGGATCGAGTCCCGCATCAGGCTGTCTGCTCAGCAGGAGCCTGCTTCCTCCTCTCTCTCTCTGCCTGCCTCTCTGCCTACTCGTGATCTCTGTCAAATAAATAAATAAAATCTTTAAAAAAAAAAAAAAAAAAAGAACTTGTCATGGTCCAGGCCCTGCGCTAACCATTTTATATGTTTAAAATAATTTAATTTTCATAATTACCATCTGAAGTATGTACTATGATGGCCTCCATTTTACAAACATTGGCTTGGGGGTAAAGCAAGGAGTACAGCTAGTGACAGTCAGGATTCAAACATAGGCACCCTGGCTGTGGAGCCAACACCTTAACCAATACCCTGCATCTCGATAATCTTTATACTAGAATAGAAGCTTGCCGTTAGCATTGATCGCAACTGTTTAAGTACCTCCCTTGTACTTAGTAATTTGCTGGGTATAGTTGGGTGGTGTGCCAGAAAGTACAGGCAGAGGACTGCCTTTAGGAATTTATGGTCTTGGTAAAAATCAAGGAAAATGCCCATAAAACAATTATTTCAGGTTCTAACAAAATTTATGTAGTATCATCTACCAAAACCTGGCTAGTCGGTGATATATAAGTAATGGTCTAGGCAAGATTCCATTCAGTGTTACAGCCAAATCTGTATTTCTAGAGGAACTGTAGATCACGGAGCTGTCTGGTCTTTCCTCCAGAGGTCCATATTTTCAGCATTGAGTTCCCTTTCCTGCTCGTCACTACCCACTGCCGTCTTCCGCAGACTCTAGGTCTTTGTGTGAAGCAAAGCGCTCCCTTCTTAGCTATTCTGAATTGGGCAAAAGAGGTAAGTTTTATTCATTTTGTGTTGAAATCCTAACAAAGCTGTTCATTATTTGAGTATTGGGCTGTGTGTGTGTGTGTGTGTGTGAGAGTGAGAGTAGTTTTGTTACAGATAAAAATAAATGACTTTGATTCTTCCTTTGGAGCTGATTATTACTGAAGATCCAAAATTGAATCATTTTCACAATAAAACCACTATTTTTGTTATGTGTTATAAAAATGATTTTAAGGCCTTACCTGAGAAAGCCTAAAATGCCCCCTACTGGTCGAACATGGAATGACTGCTGAACGTAGGAAAAAGTTTTCGAGCTGAAAACAAAAAAGGAAATACTTCTCGCATGTGCGCAAAGCTTTCTGTAAGAAACTGTCATTACGGTAGTTTATGGAAATAAAAAAGCTTAAGAAATCTAGCAAAAGGGCATGCTGGTTAAATGAATCGTGGTATATCCACATAATAGAACTGAGCTAATAAATACAGAAAAACATTTAATAACATGGAAAAACGCTCATGTTACATTAAGTGAAAACTTGAGATCACAAAGCTCTTTATTATGATCCCATTTTTATTACTTAAAGGATAGGTAGGAAACTAAATAGAATAGCTAAATTGGTAAACTCAAAGGACGTGTTCCAAAATATTAAGTGTTATGTCTTGTGGTGGAATTGTGGAGATGCTTGTTTTTGTCTTTCTGCTTAACTCAGTTTTCCAAACATGCTATGATCATAAACAATGAATTATTATTACATTCTTAGATATCATTAGTTTATGAAAAAGAGACATGGAAATTATTTACAGGAAAGGTTTCAGAACATCAGTGGAATGGACAGCTTCATGTGATGCCATTTCAATAGTGATTTATTTCAGTCTACATATTTTCCGAGAATGTCACCATCTTGAAATACTATTTTGAGGCCTCCATATCCTGGGAGAAGAATTTTATCTCCCAACTTTCAGGCTAATTGGTTGAATCTCTCCACATTTTCCTTTAGAGCCTGATCAACAGCTACTACTGTTGCCTACAATACTTTCTCTGAGATTTTTCTGGAAGCAAATGCTTTTTTTTTTTTTTTGGTTACAGTTTTGGCTGCACTCCTTGCAACTAAACTTAAAGAGGGTAAGAAAACTTTCTCAATGGCTGTCCTGCAGTGACCGGCTGCCACAGTGCCTGCTCTGTTCTCATGCTGCCACCACAAGGAGAACCCCCAAAACAATACTTTTTTTAAAGAAATAAGAGACCAAACCGCCTAATCCTACAGGTAAAAAAGAAACAGAAAATTGGGGTCTTGAGTAGTATTGCAACTTAGCCCAAACTACACATCTAGTTAGGCTTAACAGTGACTTTCAGTTCATTCGTTTTCTAGTAAGTCTCATGTATCCAGCCTTCAGATGGTTAGGAATATTAATAAACTGAAGACATGGCTATTTGTTGTTCTTCGCAAATAAATAACTGAGACTTGAATCAGAAATGAAGCAGGCTATCAGCCATTTGGATGTTTGGACGGAGCACATTTGAAAAGATCACAATGCATTTGGATGCATTTATTTAACTTACATGGGGCTGGCAAGTTAGAGCCAGTGAGGCAAGTCTGGCCACATGTGCTGTGTATGTCTTGTCTGTGGCTGCTTTCTCCCTACAGCTGCAGGCTGAGTAGAGACAAACTATATGGTGTGCCAAGATGAAAATATTCCTCTGTGTCCCTTAATAGAAAAAATACACAAACCCCTGCTCTTAGAGATTATTTTAATCCTATCCTGCCTCAGGATATTTAAATATTTCATTACACCTTAATGTCTCTAGCCAACCAAAGGGGCTCTCGGCCAGCAATTCCAAGAAATGTCAGAACAAACATCAGAGCCAAACCCAACAAAGTCTCTGAGCGGGTTGGGATGCCTAGGAAGACAAAGAATGTAGAATGGAGGAGAGGCCCCCAAAAAAGGCAACAGCAGGAGACAGGGTGCGTTTTCTCAGGTGCAGGGTTGTGTTTCCCCTAAATTCTTTTTCTACTTGCTAGAATCATATGGAGGTCATAGATATTTAAGCTGGGAAGTGCTTAACCCTGAAATGATAGACCAGAGAAAATGCCACACGAAGTGGGCATGAGGTGGGAAAACTGGGGACGTGGCTCCATTACGTTCACCCACTAGATTTAACCAAAACGCTTCCAGAGGTGACTGGAACCAGCCTCACTTAGAGACATAAGATACAAGAAAGTAACATGCAGTAGTAGGTAGGACAATGACGGACCCTCAAACCACATTCATGAAACACCATTTTCATGGAATTCTAGATGTTATTTTTACATTTGTTGCATGTTATTTTTGTTTTAATTATAACTAATAAGTGAAAATATAAACATTCATCAAAAGCCTATACGTAAAGAGCTTGGGATGAGAGTCCTTCAGGGCCCATGTCATCTTGCACGGTGATGTCCACGGTCACCAGTGTGAACCCAAAACCAAAGAGCATTCCCTTACTGTTCACTCCTAGGACTTCTTACAGCTTGATGGGAGCTCCTTCCCACCAGCCCAGAGTGATGGCATTCTGGAATTTCCTACCTCTTTGATATTAATAACAGCAATACTAATACTAATATAATATATATATAATATAAACCCTATGTACTAATAATACCAATAAAATACAAGAGTAAAAATTATATGGTGATAATAATTTGAATGTGATCACTGCACAAATTTCTTTTGGCATTCATCTATTGAGTTCCTGTGTGACGTGCATTGTACCGGACCTTGAGAGATATAGTAAGACAATAAAACAGATGCCTCCACTCTGCTTTTTGACATCCAGGAAGGTATAAACCAGGAAGTCTGCTACAGCCACAGCAAAAAGGAAAAGTTTCAACTCCTCCACATTTGAGCTTGCCTCCCAAAAGGGAAAGAATCATGGCCTCCAAATCAATGTTCACTTTCCCTCTCCACATGTCAAGTGCACTGATCTTCTTGGTGAAAATTAGGTCATGTGTGGAATCCAGGATACAAGGTACTCTGGGAAAAGTAGCTTTTAGATTTCAAGCTTCTACCATTCAGTGAGGCACACTTGAGAGGGACCAGAAAAGCAGTAAGAGAGCCAGTGTGAACACTGGTCACATTTTTCCAAGCAGATGATAGGAAGAGAAGCCCAGGCAAAGGAATAGAGGTGGGTAATGAATGGGGTGCACCAGAGGCTGGGGGAGCGCTGAGCTGGATTGAGAGCAAGTGGGCCATTAGCCAAGGTTTTGTGCCTTGGGAAGCTGTTGGCAAACAAGACTATTGGCCTTGTTTCTCAAGGCTGGGAGAGCAAGGGAAAGCCAACCTTCTAACTCCCTCCTCTCAGTCATGGTATTTCTCCCTTCGTGTACAATGGATAAGAAACAAGGAGTTGAGCGAGAATTGGGGGAAATAAGAGGATGGAAACATTTGGTGGGAAGATGCTGAGTCAGGTTTTGAACAGATTCAGTCTGAATTGCCCTTAGGGACATCCAGTTAGAGATGTGAAGCAGTTTTATGTAAGATAAGGATATGAAGTTCAGGAGAAACAACTGGGTTGGAAATTTAAATTTGAGGAACTTTAACATATAGACGGTGGTTGAAACCATGGGAGTGGACAGAATGACCTTGAGAGTGTATGTAAAACAAGAAAGAAGAAAGCCAAGTGCTAATTCCAGGATGCAACAGCTCTGAAGAGGTGAAGGGTGAATGAACCATACAAAGGAGATGGGAAAGAGAGAGGAGAGACAGAAGAGGCTCATGAAATTCAAAGGAGGAAGAAGGAGTTTTAAGAGAGAAACTGGCCAACAGGGGCATGCTTCAGAGAGTTCAAGAAGGACAGATCGTTGGGCTTGGCGATTAGGAGGCCACTCTGATCTTGGGGACAGCAGTTTCGTGAGGGGGAGAAGTCTACCTCGCGATGGGAATAAGGAAGTGGAGGAAGCAGCGAGGACTCTTGTCAGGATACTGGCTACGAAGAGACGGAGAAAGGTGTGCAGCCTAGAGAAGGATGCAGTGCTGAAGAAGAATTTGTATTTATTATGCTGGGAGAAGCTGGCACATAAATATAGCCTGTAGCAAAAGAAACGATGTAGAAGAAGAGACTGAAAATTCAGGAGAAAAAAGGGCTACCGGATGGAGCAAGTGCAATCCTGGAAAAGTCAGAGCCTGCTTTGGAGACTAAGCCTCAAACCCAGAGAAGAGGGTTAACGCGGAAGGGAGATGGTAGGAAGTGCAGGAGTTCTTTAGGCCTGATAGCCTCACTGCTCTATGCAGTAAAAGCCAGACTGCCATTTGCTGGAAGGAGGAGCGATTTCCTGGGGTGCAGAGGGATCTTGGAGAGAATAATCAGATTGGAAATAGAAGAGGAAGCTGACTTAGATATTGACTGGTTTTACTGCGGTAAGCCTTTGCCACTCAGACAAATAGTCAATCACTGTACACCAGAAACCAGTATAATGTTATATGTCAATTACATCTCAATTTTTTAAAAAAGCGAGAGCTGACTCGAAGAGACCATGGACAGATGGCCCCGTGGCACTGTTAATCATGCATTTATAGGGTACCAGCTCACATGGTGATGGCACTCACCCAGAAGCAGAGCATGGAAGGCTGATGGGTTAATCTGGTGGACTTTGTCAGGTGCTGGAAGGGGAACACACAAAGGCATTCCTCAGGGAGATGCTTAGATACACAGGCCCTGGGTAGGCCAGGGGAGAAGACAAAACGTCAGGCTCCCAGCTCAGCCGGGAGCCTGCTTGAAATTCTCTCTCCTTCGCCCCCTGCCCCGCCCCCCATTCTCTCTCTCTCTAAAATAAATAGATCTTGAAAAAAAATAAAGTCTAAAAACAGCTAAAATTAAACTGCATTGCTTAGAGATGTAGACGAGAGTGGTCAAGCCTGGAAAACAAGGAAAGGGCTGTCAGAAAAGTGAGGATGATGGTGACCTCTGGGAGAACGGACGTGACCTCTGGGAGAACGGACGTGACCTGGGAGAACGGAGGTGACCTCTGGGAGAATGGACGTGATCCTCCGGAGGGAGGCCCCTGGAGCACGTGGGGCTGGCGCTGTCCGGCTCTCGACGGAGCTTCTGCTTTACACTCGCTCTTCACTACACACATACGGTTTTGCGTTTTTGTGTCGTGACTCCCCAGGAAAGAGAAGGCGGCACGGACTGATCCCGTATTTAGGAGGGGGCAGGGGTCCGGGGCGAGTCCGGACACGACCGGGCGCGCAGGCTCCGTGGGAAGCAGGCCTCGAGCTCGCGTTCGGCGCGTCTCTCCGGGAGACCCGGGCAGGAGCGGCGGCCGCTCGCGTCGGGCTTGCCGCTTGGTTTGCCCTCGGAGACGTGACCCCGGGGTCCGCACGGGCCTCTGCTCCTCACCCCGTCCCTCCCGACGGAGCCTCTCCCCGCGGCGCTCCGGTGGCCGGGCCCGGACGCCGCCGCCCGCCGACGGCCCTGCGGTGCGGGAAGGCGGCCCGGCCCTTCCCGCTCGTTGCGCAGGGCCCCGCCCGGGCCGCGGCCCCCGGAGCCCCGCCGCGCACGCGGGAGGACCGGAAACCCCGTTCCCGCGGGAAGCCCCGCCGCACGGCGGAGCGGGCAGGCGTCCTGGGTCCCCGGGCCGCCCTCTCACCGCTCCGCGCGGCTCTGCTTCCGGAGCCGGAGCCGCCCCGCCAGCCGTCGGTCCCGCGGCCTTCCCGGGCGGATTCCCGGGGCGGAACTCGGTTTCTCCGCGTCCGCGCTCTCCCTTCCCTGGTTCCTCCCGACTCACCCCGACGCGCGGGGAGCCCAGGCTCGGCCCCGCGGGCCCCGCGCTCCTCCGGCTCCTCGGCGGCCGCCGCCCCCCTCCCCTCCCGCACCTCAGCCGACTCCGCACCCTCCCGCCTCACCCTCCGCGTCCTCCCGCACCGCACACCCCATTGGCCTCCGCCCCTTGCCGCCGCGCCCACCCGCGCCTCCACCGCGGCGGCCCGCTCTCCCCGCCCCGGACTTCCCCGGCCCTCAGCGCCGCCCACAGACCCACGACCGGGCTGCGGGCCCCGCCTGCTCTCTCCAGCAAGGAGGCGCCGACCCCGACGCGGGCACCACCCTCGGAGCCAACGAGGAGAGCCCGCGTAGACGCGGCGGCCGCGCGCGCACCCGCCCTGCGCGCCGGGCGAGAGGGGCGGGCGGAGAGGGCGCGTCCGCTGGCCTGACGACCAATCAGGGCAGGGTGGGCCCGCAGCCCGGCTCCCAGTGGCCACTCAGGCGCAGGCCGACGCGCTGCCTGCTCTCGGACTGGACGAGCTTCCTGCCAATCAGAGGCGGAGCAAGAGGCGCGTCGGCCAATAGCGGGAGGCGGCCGGGTCAGGCCAGTGCCCGGCGGTGCGCGCGGTGGTCGGCGAGCCGCTCGGCGCGGAGGGAGTGGCCGCCCCCGGGCCCCCGCACCCCGCGCCCTCGGCCCCCCGGGCCCGCCCCTCGGCCGCGCCGCGTCATGCCCGGCGCCGCTCGGCGCTAGTGTCCGAGCCGCCGCCGCCCGCCCGCAGCCGCGCCCACTGTGCAGAGCCAGAGGGATGGTGGCAGTCACGGGGCGGGAGCCAGACAGCCGTCGCGCGGACGGTGCCATGTCCAGCTCCGACGCCGAGGACGACTTCGTGGAGCCGGCCACTCCGACGGCCACGCAGGCGGGGCACGCGCTGCCCCTGCTGCCCCAGGAGGTACCGGGGCCGGGGCGTGGGGAGGGGCGCAGGGGAGAAGCCGGGGCCCCGCAGAGCTGACCGCGGGGAGAGCTGACCGCGGGGCGTGAGCGGGGCTCGGCTGGGGTCCGAGGCCGGGCCGAGGGCGGCGCCCGAGGAGCTGCGCCTGCTCCCCCCGCCCCGGCCCAGCCCCCGCTCCCGGAATTCACGGGCCGCACCCCGCGGCCGGTCCTTAGAGCGACGGGGCCGGGGCCGGGGGAGGGCCGGGCGCCCCGAGAGCGGAGCGTCTGTCGGAAAGCCAGGAGGCGGCCCTCGCGGCGCCCAGACCTGCTGCCCCGCCGGCCGGTGCAGAGACGCGGCCCGCGGATCGGCGTGTCCGCCTCCGCCCGCCGGCCGCGGGGCTTTCCTCCCGCCCCCGTGCCGGGGCCCCTCCTGGCTGCGGGGGGGAGGCGCGGGGGGGGGGGGGGGAGAGGGAAGGTGGGGCCTCGCGGCGCGGCCGGACGGGACGAGGAGGAGCTGCGGCGGCGCTGCGGGAGGGAGGCCGGGGCGCGTGCAGGCCCGGGAGGGGGACAGCTCCGGGACGCGGGCCGGGGCGGGGGTGGCGGGTCCCCTCGGGACTGGAGGCTGCGCTCGCAGCATCCCGAAACGCCCGTGCCCACGAGCCAAACCCTGCGGGCATCTTCGCCCCCGGGGAAGGAAAGGCCGCGGCGGGGTCGTCTCTTGGGCACCGTCGCCGGGCGTGGTCTGCGAGCGGGAGCGCCGGACCCACGCCAGGCCCGCTGCCGGCTGTGGGGTCCGCACGCTGCTGGACCGCTCCCCTCGGCGCCCCGGTCTTCAGCTCCACGGAGCCAACCCGCGGCCTGGCAGGAGATGCCCTTGGAAGAGGCCCGAGAGCTCCAGAAGTGTGGAGTCCGTTATCCCGCCGCAGCGCGCCCTGGGCGCAGGGGCTGCGGAGCGCGTAGAAGGCACCTGCTGCCCTTCGGCTGCCGAGGGACGGGGTGACAGGGCACCCACCCAAGAACCGCACCCGCCTTTCTGTCCTGTCCTTCCCCACTCGCTCATCCAGGGCCTGTTTGGGTCCTCACTGCGCCCCGGACAGCGCGTGGGGCTCCGGGTAACTTTGACGGAGTGTGTTGCGGTCCTGCTGTGTTTCACCAAGAATTTGAAAACGTATTATTTCACTTATATGTGGAATCTACAAAACAAACACACGAACAGAGCATAAACCGACTCATAAACAGAGAACGAACCAGTGGTTCCCAGAGGGGAGGGGGTGGGAGGAGGGGCAGAGTGGCTGAAGGGACTGGGGGTGCCGGCTTCCAGTTCGAAATGAACAGGTCACTGGGATGAGGGGCACAGCGCAGGGAAGGTAGTCATCGACCCTGTAATAGTGGTATCTGATGGTAGCCGCCGAGTGGTGAGCATACTGTGCCCTATAGACCTGCCAGACCACTGTGCCCAACACCCCAGAACTAGCAACCTTGTGTGTCAGCTACACCTCAAAAAACGAGTGGGGAAAAGATGGAACTGGAAAGCTGGGGGAAAAGACTCTGCAGACAAAGGTACCCGGGAGCCTGAGAGATGTTATAATACTGAAAAGTATGCACTAGTGTAGAATTTTAGTTAAGCTGGAGGTTTGTGGGGGAAATTAGAGAGAACTGGCTTCATTTCTTTAAAAACAACAAGCAGTGAAAGATCCTCCTCCCCCCAGCGGGTGCTGAGCATTTTATCCAGAGCTGCTTTGGGCCATTCTGTACCATCATGCCCTGTTCTCCCCTTGCCCGTGCCTCCGGAACCTGAGCTGGACCAGGCACTGATCTCGCTCTATGGTTTAAATAGGAGAGAAGCAGTGAGGTAAAGCGAATGCGGGGTGGATGTCTGGAATGATCCACGACCACCTGGGAGCCCTGCTGTGGGTGGCCTCGTGGTTAGTGAATGAGATGCTGCCCTCAGGAAGCTTGGGTTCTAGAAAGGAGAGCGGATAAGAGTACGTAACAGCCAGCCTGCCCTGCGGCACGCCAGGCACTCCAGAGAGGAGAGCGTGGCACATGGTGGAGGCACAGTGGAGGGTGACTTGTTAGTTAACTCGGTCTTGGGGCCAAGCGGGGAACAAAAGGCAGAACACTCACAGGATCAGGAACCTTAAAGAGAAGCGTTTAGAATGAATGGATGCTGCTAACTTATATGGTGCCGTGGTGTGCATTAGACAAAGGGCACACAGCTGGGCTGGCAGATCACTGGGAGACAGGTGCCCTTGTGCAGTGAACAACACACACCACATTCAGGGCAATTGCATTAGCTAGATGGACAGAGGGAGACTGGGAAGAACATTCCGGACAGAGAAGACAGCATAAGCAAGGACATAAAAATGGTAAATTCATTCTAGAGCAGAGATAGTAGAACTGGGGTGGGGAGGCCTGATTGAATGGTATTGGGGAACAGTGGGGTCGACTTGGCAACTGAGGAGTGTGGGGGAAGGGGGCGACAGGAGAGCATTCAGAAAGACTCCCGTATTTTAGCCTTGGGTACCTGAGTGGTGCAGCACTGATGAGACCCAAGGAGACGCAGACAGAGCAGCCCCTGCTCTCATTCCCCAGTGCCTGGCTGAAAGTGCCGGTGGTTCCTTTCCAGTTTCCTGAGGTTGTCCCCCTTAACATTGGAGGGGCTCACTTCACCACACGTCTGTCCACCCTGCGGCGCTATGAGGACACCATGCTGGCGGCCATGTTCAGCGGGCGGCATTACATCCCCACCGACGCCGAGGGCCGGTACTTCATTGACCGGGATGGCACGCACTTTGGGTATGTTTATCCCTCTGTGATCAACTCTGTAGTCCGAGTAAGTGTCCTGGGCTTCAGTATGGGGCGTTAGTGTCTTCTACGGTACCTAGAAGAGGAGATCGCAAATGTGCTGCTGGAATTTAATAAATGTGTTTATTGAATGATATAAAAAGGCAGTTAGTTTCCCAGAGGAGATGAGGACAGCCCGAGAAATCCCAGGTGACACCCAGTGGCTGCATGTGGTGGAACAGCTTCTGTCCTGTGGAACTGAAGACCAGAAAGTTGTCATCTGTGTGGAATAGATGTGATCCCACCTGGAGGCGGGGGAGTTCCAACAGCTTCTTGCGGGAAATCCTCAGATTCGGATTCTGGGGCTCCACATCGCCATTAGGGAGGGACATGGTGTGTGACCATGTTGTCAGACTTCCTTCAATAGTTTAAAACAAATGAAAAAAAAAGGTGAGGGAAGCGCCAATATGTGATTGCCATCCTTTAATTTTGCCAAAAGAAGTCTTTACCAAAAAAACCCCCCAAAAACGAAAAAAACCACTTCAATTTTGACTGTCATTTTAATACTAAAACATGGAAAGACACAATCTCAAAAAAGAAAATAGCCCTTCGCAAGAAAGGATTTCTGACACCTCACACATAAACAGTTTAAAGACTTTATGTTTTAGTTTCCTTATTTGTGAAATGAGAAATAATTGTGGCTGCCTCGCAGGCCTGCCATGCCGATTACATAAGGAGCCTTTCTGTGACCTCTGGCCAGGTCCCTCCAGAGCATGTGGCGAAAGCTGTTTGGCCCTTCAGCCCAACTTTGGAATGCCTAGAGAACGAACATGGTTCTCGACCTTCAGCGGTTCTCGACTAGGGAGGCAGAAACTCTACAGCCACTACCTCTCCGTGCTGGCCTCTGATTCGGATTGCCCGCACTGGGAGAAAGGTCATTTTTATCCTCAGAAAGGAGCCTCTGGTCAAACAATTTACTCTGAACCATCTGGGTGTCCCCATTGGGCTGTCAGCTGCCTCCGATGCTGAGAAAACAAAGTGTCACATCACTCTGCAGAGCTATAAAAAGATTTTTGTTTGCAGGCTGTTTGGGGGAGGAAAGTGCTGGCCCCAGCTGGCAGCTCCCACAGTACTCTTAGCTGGGCCTTGCCCCGGGGTTATGTTTTTCAGAGCAGACCAAGGTTTGCTTAAGATCCTAGAGTGCTAATTTGGAAAGGGGTTGTGGGGAGGGGGAGCAGGGTTTGGCTCTAGGTTGATGTGCCTGTGCCCAGGTGGCCATAGCTGGAGAGGGGCAGAGGCAGGCAGGGGTGTGGCAGAAAGCAGGATATTGTAGCATTTCTCCTTGGGCTGCTGGACTCCCGTGGCCTATGACTCATCATCAGCAGATGAAGTTGCCTGAAGACTCAGATAAAATAGTGCAGGTGTTTAAGGCATTCGGTCAGGTACATTTCTCTGCTGGGGCGGCTCCTGTGCTCCCAGTACCCACCACGAAGGCTGCTTGATGAGTGAAACGCTTGGGACTGGAGTCTGACCACTGTGGATATGGGCGTGGAGTCAGGCAGGTCTGCATTTGGGCTCCTGCTAGCTGTGGCTCCTTGAGTAAGAGTGTTCTTTAACTTCTCCGAGCCCCTCTTTTTCCTCACTTATGAAATGGACCTAAAATGGAACTTACTGCACAATGTCATTGAAGTGATTCAGTGGGATAAGACATGGAGAATGACTGACACAGATCAGGACTTAGTTAGTGTTCGCTGGTGTTACGTCTTGGTCATAGACCACTACTGAGGCAACATCTTGATCTTGGGGTTTACTCACACGTCTTTACAGAAAAGACCTGCCCACACCTACCAGTGAAGGATCTGATTACTCTTAGCACTTAAAGAATCTGAAGATAGAATGAAAAGAACTGAGTTTTTATTTTAAGAAAATGCAGCATGTGATTCTATTCACCCAAGCACCAGTTTGTTCAGGTGTTGTGGGTAGTCGTTTGATGTGTTGGTAGCTACAGAATAAGACTGATGGCGAGGATGTAGAGAAGATGAGGAACCCTTGTACATTGCTGGTGAAAATGTAAAACGCTATGACCATTTTGTTAAGTGTGTACTTCACCTTACAAGTGAACAGTTCTGTGGCGCCTGGGTGGCTCAGTGGGTTAAGCCGCTGCCTTCGGCTCAGGTCATGATCTCGGAGTCCTGGGATCGAGTCCTGCATCGGGCTCTCTGCTCAGCGGGGAGCCTGCTTCCTCCTCTCTCTCTCTCTGCCTGCCTCTCTGCCTACTTGTTCTCTCTCTCTCTCTCTGTCAAATAAATAAATAAATAAATCTTTAAAAAACAAAACAAAACAAAAAAAACAAGTGAACAGTTCTACTCCTAATATATACCCCAGAGAAGTTGGTACGTGTGTCCCCAGGAAGTCTTACACAGGAATGTTCATAACAGCTTTACTCATAAGAGCCCCAAACTGGAACAACGCAACTGTCCATCAACAAGAAAATTGGTAAATAAACGACAGGCTATCCATTCAGTGCCGGGCCACCTCCTTTGTCACACATGACGTACGGAATGAGTCTCAGAAGCATTCTGTTGAAGGAGAGAAGATAAGCATAGAAGAGAACGTACTGTGTGCTTCCGCTTATATGGACGTCACGATGAGGCAGAAGTAGTCTTTGTTGATAGAAGAATTTGGGGCTTGAATGGGAAGAGGCAGAGGGAAACTTTAAGGAGATGGAATGTTCTGTATCTTGGTGGAGGTGGTGGTCATAATCAAACTGTACCTTGATTGTGTATTAACTATATCTTAATTTAAAAATCTAGATTAAGGAGCCCAGAAATCATATCTTTCCATTATTCCTATATATACCCAATAAAAACAACACCTAATAAAAATAAAAAATACACCTAATAGTAATTTTAATGGTAATGATGCTGATAATAACAGCTGCTAATGCATACTGAGGGCTTACCCAGTGCCAGGTATTTTCCAAGCACTTTTTATCTTTAAACTCACTGAATCCCTTGATCCTATTATGGCGTAGGGTTTTTGTTTTGTTTTGTTTTGTTTTTTTACAATTTTCCCTCATTTTACAGATGAGAAAATCAAGGCACAGAGAGGTTAGGTTCACTTACCCAAGATTATGCAGCTGGTAGTCTGGTTCCAGATTCTGTGCTCTAAGTACCATGTGTCACTGCCCAGGTCCATTAGCTCCTTCTCAGCACCTCTCTTTCCTTCCTGCTCAGAGATGTGCTGAATTTTCTGCGCTCGGGCGACCTGCCGCCCCGGGAACGTGTACGGGCTGTGTACAAAGAGGCCCAGTACTATGCCATCGGTCCTCTCCTGGAGCAGCTAGAGAACATGCAGCCTCTGAAGGGGGAGAAAGTGCGCCAGGCATTTCTGGGACTCATGCCCTATTACAAAGGTGAGGGGTCAACTGCCCAGGGTGGTCAAGGTGTGGGCAGGGAGGGTTGAAGGCGTCTGTCCGGGCCTAGGTCTTCACCAGAAGAGGCGGTCTGGGATCATCTGCATTGCTCAAGGTTGGAGAGACTTCTGCTTCCCTTTCTGCCCTCCCCTCCTGGTCACACTGGGACGATTCAGGTTAAATAGGACCCACTTGGCCTATGACATCATCAAATCCCATTTCAAAAGGATTATCCCCATTCCATCGTTTGGGTTTCCTTTTGCCACGGTGGTCCATGATCCCTGTTTAAGTCTGCATCCTTCATGAGCCCAGAGAGTCCCTGCCCCAGGATCTCGCTCCCCTGTTGGATCCTGCCTTCACTGGGGCTCTCTCTGTGTGCCCTGACCCTGCCTCGCCCACGCCCCAGCCTCCTGACCCTTGTCCCAGTGACGGGTGCCGTCTTCACCCCCACAGACCATTTGGAGCGGATCGTGGAGATTGCCCGGCTGCGTGCGGTACAGCGGAAGGCCCGCTTTGCCAAGCTCAAGGTCTGTGTCTTCAAGGAGGAGATGCCCATCACCCCCTACGAGTGTCCGCTTCTCAACTCCCTGCGCTTCGAGCGGAGCGAGAGCGATGGGCAGCTCTTTGAGCACCATTGCGAGGTGGATGTGTCTTTTGGGCCCTGGGAGGCTGTGGCTGATGTTTATGACCTACTGCACTGCCTGGTCACGGACCTCTCAGCCCAGGGCCTCGTCGTGGACCACCAGTGCATCGGGGTGTGTGACAAGCACCTCATCAACCACTACTACTGCAAGCGTCCCATCTATGAGTTCAAGATCACGTGGTGGTGAGTAGCCCTGCTAGGGACAGAGGCCTGTCAGGGAGGGCGTCTGTTCTCTATAGTGGCTCTGGGAGTAGGATCCTGAGAGGGGCACTAACTGCCCCAGACCCGCTGAGGTGAGGACCAAGTCCTGGGGCACAGCTGCGAGGGGTTGAAGGTCTCCTGGCAGCTCCAGCCTCCTGGCTGGGCCTTGAGGTCAGGCGTAGGGCTTGTGGCCCGGAGGGACTTGTACCCGCGCTCTCCTGACCTTTCCTCAGGGCACGGCAGTCTTTTCCTGAGGCTGATGGGGTCTGGCGAGCTGGGGCTGCACCAGGAAGTCCGGAGAGGTTTTGTCACTCTCCTGGTCTTGCAAGAGAGTTTCTGCCCTTTTTAGTGCCACGTTACCAACTACTACAGGCGTGATCCCTTCCTCAGCCCCGTTCGAGGGCCCCTTGCGTGTGCCTAGCACACAGGTATGAGCACAGATTGCTATGGGGGTTACCCAAGGACCTACCCCAAAGCCCCTGACTGAAGGAGAAGCATTTTCTCTCCCTCTTCCCCCAGGGATAGTTCCAGGCTTTGTTTTAGGATGTGGAGAGACTCTTCCTCCTGAAACATACTCTTCACCACCTTTTGGAGATGTAACCATAGTTGCCAAAGCCGTGCACCAGGTTGGCCTTAGAAGAGAGCACAATGTTTACAGCCCTGCCTTAGGGCCGCAGCTTCTCCTACCTTCCACCAACCTTCCTTGCTTGAAGGGTTATCTTCTCAGGGCTGTAATGCAGATTTCAGAGGTTCCTTTCGAAGATTCCCTGAGTCAAGCAGGCAGGTTGCATAGATCTGTTATCTTTGAGATGTAACATCCTTTCTGGAGGCTCAGAATATCTCTTTGGCTGCCATTTCATGTGTTAGCATCCGATTTGTGGTGAACCTCTGTAGATAGGAGCCCCTCTTTTAAACCCTGCTGCTTTACCCTGCTCACGTTCTCCTAGCAGAAGTGTCTGTTCTGAGGAAGCACACAAAGGCTTGGGTGGGAGGCACAGCTAGACCAGGAGCTGTAGGACAGTCGTAGCAAGCCTCCATCATGCTGTCCTCTCCACATCTCAGACAGAGAAAAAGATCCACAGGGTCCTGCTCCCAGTGCATTTTCTTCTTGCTCCCGTCTTCAGACCAGGGCAGTTAAGCAGGCTGTGGACACGCGTCTCCTGAAAGAAGAGCTGCGTGGCACCAGCAGTGGGAACGTAACATTCCTGTGCTGCATTAAGGGCTTCTCCCTGTGATCATGACTGTGCTTGACGGTCCTGGGTATTTGTTAGGGAGGTTTTTTTATATGTAAAACACGGGCAAGGACAGCCTCATTGGTCTCAGTCCTACAAGACCAGATTGATGGGGGAGCGGGAGGGGGAGCTGAAGACGTCTGCATCCTTCTGAGGAAGAGAAGGCCAAGTCCTGGGACCTCGCTGAACCCCTCAGTGGGGCAGTGACCTCCTGGCCCTCTGTGGAGCGGGTTAGGGGCGCAGTTTTGCACTCCACGTCATGTGGTGGAACAGAGGTCCACACGGGGTTCTAAGAGGAAGGTAAAGTCAGCTGTTGAGGTTCTGAGGTATGTGTTCTCTCCGTTGTTCTCATCCACGAATGAATCATCGCTGTTCTGGAGTTGATGTCCCTGCCTAAAGCTTACTCCGACAACTCGGCTCTTGTCTTGTTCTAATAGAAGTCCTTCACTGAATTTGCTCCGATCGGTGTTACTGCCTAACGCAAACTCATTTTTGGACAGACACTGAGGCAAGCTCTTCGGGAGAAAGCTGGTGTGAGTAGAAAGGAGATCATTAATCCCAGTGCTTTCGGTTATCTGGCCTTGGCTCCTTCTCGTTGCCACCGCTGGCCCAGGGCATCACAGTATTTTGGTTAGAGTCCAAACATGGAAGACAGAGCGACTGGTAGGCTCAAATGTAAGTTTGCTCAAAGATAGGCCTGAACACTAGCTTAGGGCTACATGAATGCTGCAGGAGGACACTGTCCCCAGGCCCCTTGGACCATCTGGCCCTGTGTTGTCCTCACAGTGGTGTACTCTGTGCCGCTGTGGGAGAGACAAGGCTCTGGGCCAGTAGACCAGGCAGAGCAGGGATACTGGCAGCCAGCTTCGAGCTCTTTTCAAACGAAGTAAAAGAATTCAGTGGCCCAGTTTGGCCCTTCTCTGATGAGAAGCCAAGGCCAAGATGAAAAGTGCTTTTGGATGTGGTGGTTTGTGATAATGGCCTCCAGATAAAGGTCGTATCTGAGGAAGTGACTTTTCCCAGTTGGATCCCTTCTCAAGTCTAAATGGTCAGGTCTAGAGCATACGAAAGGTTGGGTTAGCAAGGAGGGCTCCGAGGGGTGAATGCTTGTTCCCGATCCAGGGGGGTACGTTTGCATGGAATTCTTGTGCGTAATATTGATGGGTTAAACCAAGTGCCTGCCTTTGGAGCTTCCGTTATGTTTGACTTTGGGCACCTTTCTCCCCGGTGTTGTGCTCGCTGGCTGGGAAGGTGAAAGTTTTAGGGGATAGGGTTGTATGGTGCAATAGCAGCCGTGACAAAATTCCGCAAAAATGAAAAACTTAATGGCAACAAATGAGATCGAAACAAAACCACAACGAAACATGACAGCATGCCAGATGGAGGAGCTCTTTGGGTAACTCTCTAAATAGAAGAGAGAGACGAATCGCCAGCATCCTTACTCTACCTCTGGGGTAACTCACGAGGCTGTCCATTGCCCATCCTGTGCAGAGAGTCAGCTGTGCTCTGAAAGTTTCTGTTCTTTCTTCCTGGGGCTTAGGGTGTTCTGGAGGCTGTCGGAGCCTTGTGCCTCAGGCGGGTCAGGTGACACAACCTTCCTGCTCTGGGTTGCTTGTTGGGGGACTAGAAGAATGACATTTGCAAGCCACAAAGTGGGGTGAGCCTCAGTGTGCAACCTTGGTCCAAGCCGGATCCTGAAGAGGTTAAGACAAATGACAGCAGCAACAGAACAAAACTGCTTCACTGAGCATTTTGATCCCAGGTAGAATTTTACCTCTACCTGGGATCTGTCCGTATTTGATTCCAAGTGATTAAGCTTTCTTAGGTACCTTTCACTGGGGCTCGTTCATGAAGGCAGTGCCTGCCTTGTGATCCTTGAAAGAGGGGGGCTTTATTCATCAGAAGCCGGAGCGTGGGGACGTGGGGTGAAAGAGGCACTTTTTGGAACTCTGGAAGAAACGTCTATGTATGCATATGTTAACGGGGAGACGGGTGGGTTGGCAGGGGTTGAGGAGGTGGGAACAAAGACTGGGTGTAGGAACCCGTTGCCTCTGGAGCATGGGAAGTCACCTGCGCCCACGGCCTGCCTTCTGTGTGGTGGTGGGTGTGTGTACACAGTATAACACCTCCTGTGTTCATTCGCTGCCTGTCTGTAAGCGCTTTGGTGCATGGAGCCCCAGGACCCGCACGTGGCATTAAAGTGAAGAATTAGAACCTGGGTGCTGTGCCTTTCTTTTCTAGGGACTTACTCTCATCTCTCCTCTGCCCTCACGGTGCTGGCAAACAATGTCTTGATTTCTCCTTGAAATGTGGTGTGTTTGGGGACGCGCAACCACGTAAACTAGGCTCTTTTCCTGAGCTCGGCAGCTGAACTTCTGCCCTGGCTTGAAGTAAGAGGGACGTGGGCCCCGTGAAGGCCGTTCTGCAGTTACTCTAGCCTTGTCTCTGTTCCAGGTAGGAGTGTGCCCACCCAGTCTAGGCACAGAGCTCTCCCCTCTCGTGTGGAGAGGTCTCCAGGGGAAGAAGATACCACAGGTGCGCAGTCACTGTGTAGCTCCCAGCCACGTCAGGTGGTTCCGAAAGGAATCCCTTCTGTCATTCACCACTTCTTTCAAGGGAGAGAGAAATGGCTCTAAGCTTATGTGGGCCTCAGTGGTTAAGACCGGTCCTTGAGGAAAATGGACTTGAGTTGTTCTTCCTCTGGAAGCAGAGTTGGACACCTTCCTGGCTAATGAGTGTCCTCATCAAGATGTCCCTTGGAGTCACTCCATGAATTAACCCAGAAAGGTGAGTCCTGACGTGCTGGGGAGCTGTGCCGCCCTCCAACTGCTTCCTTAAATCTCCGATGATTCTGACTTTTAAAGCACTGCATCACCTGCGCCAAGTATGTCCCTGACCTACTTACTGTGCACACAACCACAGGGTAACAATACACCAATAATACTTAACGAGTGGGAAACTGAAGCTCGCAGAGCTGTAATTTCCTCAAAGGCAGGCGGCTAGTAAGTGGAAGTCAGGATTCTGAGGGCCCTTTTCCGAAATCCTCGCAGGTGTTCAGTGGGGCCCTCCCTTCTTGACAGCTCAGTGTCCCACCTCTCGGGCTTAGGGCTTCACCCTGCTCACCCTGTGAAAATTTGACAGGCAGATGCTCTGGAAGGAATGTTAGAAAGACTTTCTTTGATGTGTAGGTTTTAAGTAATCCCAGCTCGGGTCCCCAGTGTACTACCCTTCTGAGTGAGAGACGCGCGTTCACTAGGTGGAGAAGGGCCCCGCCTGTGGGCAGTGATGGACGCAAGTAAGGGTCGCCGCCTGGCCTGTAGGTGTGAGATGATCTGGGGCGGCTGAGTTAGACTCCTGCAGCCCTCGGGCCTAGCCACACAGATGTGCAGCCTGGCCACGTGGGGAAGGATGCCCCTGGCCTCAGGAGAAGAACTGAATGTAAGGCTTTTTCGTTTAGCTTAGGGCATCTTGTGTGCCTGGCTTGGGTTTTTTGCCCTTAGGCTCTGGGCCTGTTTGTTCCTTTGTCATCATTTTGGAGATGACCTCGTAGCTAGCTTCACTAACTTTTCCTTTTGATCTGTTTCACTTACAGCATGTTTCTTTCACTTTTGTTTACTTATCTTTAACTTCCTATCATTTGATTCCTTACCATTTTGTTTTTCCCGTCATGTGTTTTAGTGTTCTCCATTTTTTAAAAAATTATTTATTTATTTATTTGACACAGAGAGAGAGAGAGACAGATCACAAGCAGGCAGAGAGGCAGGCAGAGAGAGAGGAGGAAGCAGGCTCCCCACTGAGCAGAGAGCCCGATGCGGGGCTCGATCCCAGGCCCCTGAGATCATGACCTGAGCCGAAGGCAGTGGCTTTAACCCACTGAGCCACCCAGGCGCCCCTAGTGTTCTCCATTTTTTTAAACATAATTTTAAACTTTATATCTAACATAACTTTAAAATAAAGCCCCTATATGAATAGGATGCTAATGAAGGTAGTTCTTGTTCTGAGCACGGGTAATGATATGCCTTTTTTTCCCTCCTCCAGTCATTTCTACAGTGATCTTATTAGCCGTGAACATTAGGTATCTCATTTTTCCCTTAGATGAATATCTACTTCTGAAGTCTAAAGGCAAGGAGAAACTGACAGTTATTACAAAAGCCATAGATCTGGGTTATCTATTACATCCGATGGCAGAGCTCTTCCCTCCCCCTCCAGAATGCCACCGTCCCCCATATACACACAGTAACAGTAAGTTCAGACTTAGGAACAAGGCAGTCCCAGTCCCGACTGCTGAGGACTTCTTCCTTCATACGCTTGTTCTTCCCGAGCAGTGACATGATCTAAATATCCTGGGATTCCACCACCTCCAGCCACCTGGAATTCAGTGGAAACGGGACTGTCGTGCACCAGGAAGAAGTCTGACTCAACTGCAGGGAAGACTTTGAACCGTCTTGAACCATCCAGAAGTACTTCATAGAAGGGACCCGTAATCAGATTGTGATGTACCTTTTCTGCCCTTCTGTGATTTCAGTGGCAACCTGAATCACCCTTCCACAAACCATGACTTTTAGAAGATTCTCCTAATGTATTACAGACCCTGGGTTTTTTCCTGTGTCATGTGATTGTGGCAGGTGGCCTAGCTCCAGTAGATCTTTTGAATAGATGGATACATACTTCTCCTTTATTAAGGAAAAATTAAGAAATAGAAACCCAAAGCACCACAAAACTTAAGAGCTTGATCTCCATTAAAAGAAATTAATCAGTTAAGAGTTGAATTGAAATCCTTATACCTCTATTATGTTTGTAGGTGGGTTGGATGGTATCATCAGGCTTAAGTCCTAAGAACGTGTATCACCTTCTGTAAATGCCATTAGTGTGTTTATTAGTGTGAGTTCCAGCATTACATCCTTGCCTTCAGCTCTGTCTCAGCTTGCACTGTCCTGAGGACCCATCTGTTCATGCACCCATCTGTCGTGGGTGCCTACTGTCCCCACTCTCCCTGCGTCATCACCACCCCCCACCCCCACCACTTACGACTGCCCTGTCTTTGGCATTTTAAAGCTGGTTTGCCACTTCTGGCTGTACCTCATCCAGCATTTGGTAGCCAGCCCTGGTGGTGATGTTCCGTCCAGCAGTGTCCCCCACTGCTTCTCAGGCAGGTAGGTGCTCTTTGCACCAAGGTCCCAGACTTTCCGTTTCAGCTTTCTCACCTGGCCTGCTAGGATTTGAAGAGCATTTTCAGCCCTTCTCTCTAAGTTCCGTGTCTACCGTGACTGCTTCCGCAATGGCAGCAGATTCTGGCAAGGCCCCACCAGACAGGTAAGTTAGCTTCACCCTCCTCTACCCTTGGAAGGGATAATCACCATACTTTTCCCAGAAACTGCATTCACCAAGAGCTTCCTAACAAAAATAGGGACTTCCCTGGTCAGCTGACCACATCACTGATGGCCGAAATGAGGATGGCGTTATTCACTTGGCACTCCCAGAAAGTCAAGGCAGCGTATATCTGCCTCCAGCATATTCAGGAAATGTTCTACCCAACTGCCTGATTGTATACTTCTAAATAAAGCTCTGTCTGGAAATTCCCGCTGGTTCAGAGAGGTAGGATGTTGAGGAGTACTGTTTATAGTCACCTACTGGAATGTTCCACCACTTACACTGGCTGGGCGTTTAGCCTGGAGGATTCCACAGACATGGGGTTTACTGCCTGGTTTCGAATCCTGTCAGCACTGTGTTCTGCTGGGATGACAATCCTGACCCCTTGATGGCAGCAGCAGCCCTGGGATAACCTGCAGTTGTGGATTGAGATCCAGAGGTGGGATTTCCAGAAAGTTCAACCAAGGTATCCTCATGATAATGTATAAGAAAGTGATGTTTCTGGGGAGGGGGGAAAAAAAAGTGATGTTTCTTAGGTGGAAGGTTCTCCAGATGCTCAACTACCCCACAGTTTTGGGGGTTTATAGGCAGTAGTCATTCGGTCATGTTCCTCCACTTCTTCACATGGCCATCCTGCCTTTTTAGGATGCAGTTTGAGCTGACCCCTTGCTAAGGACCCAGAATTCCAGTAGCTGAAAACCCTGTACATCTTTTCTCCTATCATGGTCTTAAGCAACCCAGACACACTTCAGTGCCTTGGCAGGGATCACGGAGGCACAAGCATGGGCAGCCTCTGTCCCCTGTTTCCCCATGTCCACGATACTGGCACTGGCAGGCCGACAACCCTTGTAGGTGTGAGAGTTGCAATAAGACCAACAGATTCAAGGTCTAGAGGCGGCACTGAGGAAGCCCTTTGGGGATGTCTGTCTGCAGGCACCCGGAGTACTCAAGGTGAGACTGGGAGCTTGTTCCCCATAGTGCAGCAGGATGTGTTTTTCAAACATTTTGGCTTCTGAAGATACTGCGAACATGCACAAGAGCCCGAGAAGGAGGCCAGCTATCCCACGTGCCTTGATATCTCATGCATTCAAAATGGAAAATAACAGACTTCTTGGGACCTTCTGACACAGCAGTATGTGCTGCTTCCTTCTTCGGTGAGCGTTCCCGAACTGCATGGAGTCATTTGTATTAGTCAAGACAAAACAAAAAAGTAGCAATTGAACAATTTCTATCTTTAATGTAAGTTAGCTTAATCATAGTTGCATTGTAATAACGAGGGGCTGGTTCACAAACAGCAGTGAGAACTAGAGAGAACGTGGAAAGACCACATAGAGGAAGCGCCACCCAGGACTGAGACGGGATCCAAGGAAGAACAGCCCCTTCCCCAGAGCTGGTATCAGACCTTTTTGGAGAGGGCAGAGCCGTGGTTTACTGAATGGCAGGGAAGTCATCGGGTGCTATGCTTGGTGAAACTTGCTGGAAATCCTAACTCTAGGACGCTGGGAAAATCTCTTCAGGGAGGTGTTTTATCAGAGGCACTCCACTACAAAGCCACCCAAGGTGAGTGCTGGGGAAAGCTGCTGGCCTCTTTGTGCTGCTGGCGACCACGCACTGCAAGAGCTGCGTGCCGGAGAAGCTGTGCTGGGGCAATCACACCAGAACCAGAAAGGGAAGTACCTTTCCTCTTGGTAGGATGTCCCTGATATCCTCTGCTAATGAAGTTTAATATCCCGTTAATTGGCAAAGGAAAAAATATTCAAAAGTCCCAATCCAATTCTGCAGAGCCAACGAAGGATGAATATGGAGCTAAGAGGCAATCAATAACTGGCATCTTTTGGGGCGCCTGGGTGGCCCAGTGGGTTAAGCCGCTGCCTTCGGCTCAGGTCATGATCTCAGGGTCCTGGGATCGAGTCCCGCATCGGGCTCTCTGCTCAGCAGGGAGCCTGCTTCCTCCTCTCTCTCTCTGCCTATCTCTCTGCCTGCTTGTGATTTCTCTCTGTCAAACAAATAAATAAAATCTTTAAAAAAAAAAAAAAAAAAAACTGGCATCTTTTTTTTTTTTTTAAAGATTTTATTTATTTATTTGAGAGCACATGAGAGGGGAGAAGGTCAGAGGGAGAAGCAGACTCCCCATGGAGCCGGGAGCCCAATGTGGGACTCGATCCCGGGACTCCAGGATCATGACCTGAGCCGAAGGCAGTCGTCCAACCAACTGAGCCACCCAGGCGCCCCCTGGCATCTTTTTTTAAAAGATTTTATTTATGTGAGAGAGCGTGCGGGGGCGGGGGGGGGAGCAGAGTGGGGAGAAGCAGGCTTCTCACCAACCAGGGAGCCTGATGCGGGACTCAATCCCAGGATCCTGGGACCATGACCTTACCTGAAGGCAGATGCTGAAGTGACTAAGCCACCCAGGTGCCCCAATAACTGGCATTACTATATGCTGGTGACTCCCAAATTTATACTCCTGCCCAGGCCTCTTTCCTCAGCCTTGAATTGTATGCCCAGTAACCAGATAAATACCGCTACCTCAGGGTCGGTTAGCCATCTCAAGCCTCACGTATCCAAATGGAATTCTTCATTTCCTCTTCCACCCCAACATCCTGATTCTATCTTTTCTATCTCGGGAAATGCCACCGCCATTCATCCAGTCAACGAAACCTGAGAATCGTCTTTAACACTCCTCCTTAACGCACCTTCTAGTGCAATCCATCACCAAGTCTTGAATATATCTTCAGGATGGATCTTGAAAACGTCAAAAATTCACCTGTCTGAATCACCATTGTCTCTCAATCTGTGTTACTACAAGGGCTACTTCGCTTAATTTGGCCCCTGATTACCCCACCAATCTATTCTTCAAAATAGTCTTGAAGGGTCTGATGAGATCCTACAGCACGCTCACTTAAAACCCTTCACTTTTACAACGGGCTTGTAAGGTCCTACCAGGTTTGATCTGGGTCCTATGCACCCCAGCCTCCTCTCACCACCCTGCTCCTTCTTTTCCCATCTCTGCTCTGGCCTTTTTTTCACTTCCTGCCTCAGGTTTTTGTGACTGTCATTCCCTCTCCCAGGAATGCCCTTCCCCCAACCCTTCTCATGGGCTGGCTCACTTTCCTATTTTATGTTCAAATGTCATATAACAGCTCAAATGTCACATAGTAAATGGGACCTCTGATCATGCCATCTAAAGCGCACTTTCATTACTATCTATCACGTCACCTGATTTATTTCCTTTATAACATTTATTACCAATAGTAATTATCTTGTTACGTCTGTATTTCCTTTTAAATAAGCTCCCTGAAGGCAGAGATGTTGCCTCTATTGTGCATGACATTTACAGCCCTATGCAGCCCCATGACCCCAAGATCACAGCCTGAGCCAAAACCAAGAGTCGGAGGCTCAACCGACTGAGCCACCAAGGTGCCCTAGAAAGTTCTTAATTATAGTAAAATGTCAGCTAACAAATATAAAGGAAAGGATGGGGTTTGGAAAAATACATTTAGCAATGGTCAAATTTATAACTGACTTAGACAAGAATCATCAATGGATTCTAAAACTGATGAGCTGTTGAAGAAAAACAGGATCTAACATAGTCTCAAAGTGGTTCCCTACAAATAACTAATTACGAAGGTAAAAACAGTAACTTGACAGTGTAAACATCTGAAAGTTTCCTCATGAGTCACGTAACCAAAGTCAGCATTAGCCGAAAGGCCTGTCCTGAGAAAGACACATTATTTATATGATTTCTCTGCCAAAATGAATAACCTGAATCTAATCATGAGAAGACATTAGACAAACCCAACTTGAAGGACATTCTTTAGATTGACCATCTTCCACTTTTCAAAAATTTCAAGAACTTGAAAGACAAATAAAAATGGAAGAACTATTCCAGATTAAAGGAGACATGACAATTAAATGATCCTGAATTAGATTTGGGACCAGGAAAAGCAATAGCTATAAAGGCCTTTCTTGGGAAAATTGATGAAAACTGAGTAAGGGGTGTAGATTAAGCAGTAGGATTTTATCAATGTTAATTTCCTTTTTTTTTTTTTTTTTTTTTTTTTTTTTAATGATTCTGCTTTGGTTTTCTAAGAGGGTATCTTTCGTCTATGGCCGTGCCACCCCAAATGCACCTGATCTCATCTAAGAGGGTATCTTTGTTTTTAGGAAATACACACTGAAATATACAGAAGTCAAGAAGCATGATTCTGCAATTTAGTTGCATTCTTCAGGAAAACTGTGTGCATGTGTGTAGGGAGAGACTGAACAAATGATAAAGCAAATGGGGCAAATATACAAATTCAAGAAGCTTAAAAAACTCCAAGTGAGATAAAGTCAAAGAGATCCACACCAAGAAACATAATCAAACTGTAGAAAGCCAAAGAAAAAAGAATCCTGAAAGCAGCGAGTTGCGAGAACAAATTCATCACATAAAAGGGATCCCCAAAAGAATATAAACGGTTTCTTACCAGGAACTGTGGAGGGTAGAAAGCAGTGCGTTGACATATTTGAAGAGTTGTAGAAAGCAGTGTGTTGACATATTTGAAGAGTTGAAAGAAAAACCTGTCAACCAAGAATTCTGTATCTGGGGGTGCCTGGGTGGTACAGTCAGTTAAGCATCCAGTCTTGGTTTTGACTCAGGTCGTGATCTCAGGATCATGAGACTGAGCTCCTCACTGGGCTCCGTCCTCAGCATGGAGTCTGCTTGAGATTCTCACTCCCTCTCCATCGGCCCCTCCTTCTCTCTCTAAAATAAATTATTTTTTAAAATAATTAATTAAAAAAAAATATTACATCTGGCAAAACTCCTCTTCAAGAATGAAGGAGAAATAAGACATCCCCAGATAAACAAAAGCTAAGGGAATTTGTTACTGGTGGACCTGCACTGTAAGAAATGCCCAAAGGAATCCTTCAGATTGAAAAGCAAATGACACGAGACAGTAAATTGAAGCTACATGAAGAAATAACACTGGGAAAGGTAAATACCTAGGTAAATGTAAAAGCCAGTGTTGGGGTGCTTGGGTAGCTCAGTCAGTCAGTTGAGCATCTGACTTCAGCTCAGATCACAATCTCAAGCTCCTAGGGTCCAGCTCTGCATCAGGCTCCCTGCTCAGCAGGCTCCTCTGCCCTTTCCTCTGCTCATCCTAAAATCTTTAAAATAAATAAAATAATTTATTTTATTTATTTTAAAGATTTTATTTATTTATTTATTTGACAGAGAGAGAAATCACAGTAGACAGAGAGGCAGGCAGAGAGAGAGAGGGAAGCAGGCTCCTCCCCGCTGAGCAGAGCCCGATGTGGGGCTCGATCCCAGGACCCTGAGATCATGACCTGAGCCGAAGGCAGCAGCTTAACCCACTGAGCCACCCAGGCGCCCCTATTTTATTTTTTAATCCAAGAGAGAGAACAAGCACAAGCAGAGGGAGAAGCAGGCTCCCCACTGAGCAAGGAGCCCAATGTGGAACTCAATCCCAGGACATTAGGATCATGACGTGAGCTGAGGGCAGCTGGTTAACCAGCTGAGCCACCCGGGTGTCCCTAAATAAAATCTTTTTTAAAAGACTTTTCCTATATGATTTAAAAGGCACAAACATAAATCATTAATTGTAAACCTGTGTTAACAGGCATATAATTTTTTTTTTTTTAAAGATTTTATTTATTTATTTGACAGAGAGAAATCACAAGTAGATGGAGAGGCAGGCAGAGAGAGAGAGAGGGAAGCAGGCTCCCTGCTGAGCAGAGAGCCCGATGCGGGACTCGATCCCAGGACCTTGAGATCATGACCTGAGCCGAAGGCAGCGGCTTAACCCACTGAGCCACCCAGGCGCCCCCCAGGC
>NC_081567.1:14515651-14618360 GCF_022355385.1 Mustela nigripes | reverse complement strand
GATGCGGGACTCGATCCCAGGACCTTGAGATCATGACCTGAGCCGAAGGCAGCGGCTTAACCCACTGAGCCACCCAGGCGCCCCCAGGCATATAATTTTTAAAGCTGAAATCTGTGACAGTAACCAGATAAGGGGACAGAGAGGTGTATGTACAGATTATAAGCAATTTTAAATAAATTGGTATTCAAACTATGTCGTTATAAGTTTAAGATGCAAATTACAGTCACAAAGCTAACCACTAAGAAAATAAATTTTAAAATATACAGAAAAGAGAATCAAAATGGTAGGCTACAGAAAAACAAGTGCATATCAAAAATGCAGTAATGAGGGGCGCCTGGGTGGCTCAGTGGGTTAAAGCCTCTGCCTTCGGCTCAGGTCATGATCTCGGGGTCCTGGGATTGAGCCCCACATCGGGCTCTCTGCTCAGCGGGGAGCCTGCTTCCCCCTCTCTCTGCCTGCCTCTCTGCCTGCTTGTGATCTCTGTCTGTCAAATAATAAAATTTTTTTTAAAAATGCAGTAATGGAAGAATTGAGGAATAAAAAAAAAATATGCCATATAGAGAACTAGCAAAATGGCAGAAGTCATTCCTTATTAGTCATTACTTTAACCGTAAATGGATGAAACTCTCCAATTAAAAGTCAGAGACTTGTGGAGTATGTTCTCTTAAAAGCTCCATCTATATGCTGTCCAAAAGAGTTTCACTTTAGATTCAAAGACACAAAGAGGTCAAAAGTAAAAGGATGGAAAAACGCATTCCATGCAAACAGTAAACCAAGGAGCGTGTGGGGTGGCTATAAATTTTACATTAGAAAAAGGGTTATAAGAAACAAGAAGGACATTATATACAGAAAAAAAATTTAATCCAACAAGATGATCCAACAATTGTAAGCATATAGCATCTGAATCAGAGCACCAAGTACATATGAAACAAGGAGAAATGAGGGAGAAATTGACAATTCTACAATAATAGTCGGAGACTTCATTATCCCACTTTTAATAATGGATAGAACGACCAGAGGAAAGATCAAGAAGGAAAGAGTACTTGAATGATGGTATAATCCAAGTACACCTAGCAGACATACATCCAGAACTCTTCACCTAACAATAATGGAACACACATTCTTCTCAAATGCACACAGAACACTGTCCAGAGTAAAACATATTTTAGGCCAGAAAACACATTTTTTTAAATTAAAAATTTTCGGCTTTATTGAGATATAATTGACATATAACATCATGTAAGTTTAAGGTATACAATGTGTTGATTCGATATGCTTCTATACTGCCAGTGTTTCCATCTGTAGCATTAGCCAACCTGTATCGCATCACATAATCACCACAGAAAATGAATTTTAATAAATTCTGAAAAATCATAAAAATGTCTTTTCTAATTATAGTGGAACAAAACTAGAAATCAGTAACAGAAGAAAAACTCACAATAATTGAAAAATTTTTTAAAATGCTCTTAAATAACCAGAAGTCAAAGAAGAAATCATAAAGGAAATTAGAAAATATTTTGAGACAAATGAAAATAAAAGCACAACATACAAAACATAGTGAATGTACTGAAAGCAGTGCTTAAGTGAAATTTCTACCTGCAAATATCTATAGTTAAGAAATCTCAAATCAGTAACCGAACTAAACACCTTAAAATTTTTTTAAAGTAGGCTCCGCACCCAATGTGGGGATAGAATTCATGACCCTGAGATCAAGTCTTATGCTTCACCTACTGAGCCAGCCAGGTGCCCCCATACACCTTAAAGGAACTAAAAAAGAGCAGCACAAACTGAGCCAAAGTTAGCAAAGAGTAGGAAATAAACATTAGAGTGGAGAAAAGTGAAATAATGAATAGGATAAAAAGAATATAGGAAACAAAACCAAAAAATTTTTTTTAAATCTGCAAAACTGGGGCTCCTTGATGGCTCGGTTGGTTACACGTCTGGCTTTGGCTCATGACAGAGCCTGCTCCATGACAGGCTCCCTGCTCAGCAGGGAGTGTGCATCTCCATCTCCCTCTGCCCTTGATTCCTGCTCAGGCTTTCTCTCTCTCTCTCTGAAATAAACAAATAAAATCTTAAAAAACAGCAGCAACAACAACAATCAGCAAGATTGACAAATATTTAGCTAGAATGTCAGAGAAAAAAGAGAAGACTCAAATTGCTAAAATCAGAAATTAAAGAGGGGACATTACTAACTTCACATAAATAGAAAACCTACCAAGTCTGAATCACCAAGAAATGGAGAATCCAGATAGATCTGTAACTAGTGACAAGGTTGAACCAGTAATCAAAAACCCTCCAATGAAGAAAAGCCTTGGACTGGATGGTTTTGCTGGAGAAGTCTACAAAACATTTAAAGAACTAATACCAATCCTTCTCAAACTTTCCCAAAAAACAAAGTGTAGAGAATGCTTTCTAACTCACTAACTCATTTGTTGCCCCAATACTGAGCCAGATAAAGACACAAGAGGAAAAAACAAAAACAAAAACTACAGATCAACATCCCCTATGAATATTGACACAAAAATTCTCAACAAAACATGAACTGAATTCCACAGCATATCAAAAGGATTATATATTGTGGCCAAATGAAATATAGTCCTAGAATACAAAGATGGTCTAAAGAGAATTAAGGGTGAAAAAATTACCTTATCTTCTCAACTGACAGAGAAAAATCTCGTGACACAATTCATGATAAAACACTCAACAGACTAGGAATGGAGCGAAACTGACTTAATATAAGAAAGTCACATATGAAAAACCCACGGCTAGCATTCTACTCAACGGTGTAAGAAGTGCTGCCACTGAGATCAAGAATAAGACAAACATGCTCGTCCCCCTCCCACAATTCTATTCAGCATTGTGTTGGAGGTTCTAGCCAGAGCAACTAGTCAAGAAAAAGAAGTAAAAAGCATCCACGTTAGAAAGGAAAAAGTAAAGTTATTTCTGCTCAAAGAAATGATTTTGTATGTAAAAAATCCTACGATTCTACAGAAAAAAACCTGTTAGAATAGAGCAATGTAGTAATACAAAATCAAGACACAGAAATCAGCCACCCCTCTACATACTAACAATGAGCAACCTAAAAGAAATTAAGAAAACAATTCCACTTATAATAGCCTCAAAAGTTATAAAATACTTAAGAATTAATTTAATCAACGAGGTAAAAGATTTGTACAATGAAAACTCTAAAACCTTGCAGAAAACAGAAGACAAGGAAATGGAAAGAAATCTCATGTAAATTGGGTTGTTTGTTGTTGAGTTTTAAGGGTAACAGTCCCTTATCAGGTAAGTCATTTGCAAATATTTTCTTCTGTGAGTTACCTTTGTATTCCGTTGACTGTGCCCTTTGGTGCACAAAATTTTCAAATTTTGTTAAGTCTAGTTTTTGTTTTTTCCTTTTATTACCTATGCTTTTGGTGTTGCCGAAGATACTACTGTCAAATACAATGTCATGAGGTTTTTCAGCTGTGTTTTCTAAATTTTGTATCTCACATTTAGGTGTTAAATCCAGTTTGAGTTAATTTTTGTATATAGTGTTAAGGGTCCAAATTCATTCTTGTTAATTTTATGTCACTGTATTTTACAATAAACAGATGTTTTAAAAACTGTCCTTCCCTTTCCTGAGTAACAGAAGAGCCTGTCCACTGAGGAGAGCAGGCACCGCCGTCCACCCAGGGTAAAGGCCGCCGACGACCAGCAGAGGTAAACCCCACTCGACGGAGCGAACACCGTCGCTCTGAGATGGGAACAAGACAGGATGCTGCTTCCACGGTCCGTGGTGCGTCTCCGTCCTCGGGGGAGGTCATCTGGTCTGACCTTCTGCATCAGTCCTGCTCGTCCGTCCCCTCGGCCCCCGCACTCCCCACCCTCCTCTTGTTCTTCTTCCCACCCAAGATGAACCTCTGATTCTCGGATCTTTTGATTCCACGATGAGTTTTTGGCCTCTTTTATCCTCACTTTTTCCAATGGGGCTGATTTTTACAAATTCATACGCTAAAGGGGCACCTGGTGGCTCACGCGGTGAAGCGTCCAACTCTGGACGTGAGGTCAGGTCGGGATCTCAGCCTGGGAGATGTTCCCTCCGTCCGTCCGTCCGTCCGTCCGTCCATATCAAAAGAAATGCACCTGCCAGAGTCAACCGAATCCAAACGACACAGCGCAGACCCGCACCCGTACAAGAGCCGAGCCGCTCAGTGCCCCGCTTCCCCAGGGACGCAGGACCGCGGGGCCGTCCCAGCCGCCCCCAGCCCGCCGTCTCGGGAGGAGCAACCGGGCAGCCGGTCCCCCCGCCGCGGCCTCACCCCCGCGCCCCGGCGGACCGTCCCCGCACTCTCCCCGGGTCCCCCCGCCGCGCTGCACAGGGGCGGGTCGAGGGCGCTCCCGCTCCCCGCAGAGACCCCGGCCCGGGTCCTCCCGCACCCGCGACCAGCTCCGCGGCCCGGCTCGCCCGCACGCTCCCTCCCCGCGCCCCCGGGGCTCGTTCGCGGGCCCCCTCCCCTGCGGAAGGTCCGACACTCCCCGGGGCCTCGCCGGGCACAGGGGTCACCGGGAGGGAACCGACCAGCGAGGGACACACAAACCGGAGTCCACGGACCCGGGCGCCGGCGGGGCCGCTTCTGGGGCGTGACCGGGAAGAGAAGCCGACGCGCTCGAGGCGCAGCCCGGAGACCCCTCTGCGGGGACACGTCCTCCGCCCCCGACCCGTCCCCGCCGGAGGCGCCCTGCACCCACCTTCCACCGCAAGCCCGCGTCTGCGGGGGCCGCGCCCCGCCCGCGTTCGGGGGCCACCGGGGAGCGAGTCCGCCTGGGCTCCGCAGGGGACGGCCGGACGCCCGTCCGCGGCCACCGCGGCGGCTCGGAGCGAAGCCGGTCTCGGCCGCGACCCGCAGCCGGCGTCCAGCACCCCGAGCGGCCGCAGGGCCCGACGCTCCTGACCCGGGGCCTCGGGAACCGGACGCCCGGACGGCGCGGGCCCCCAGCGACCGGGTCCGCGGGCCTCGGCGCCGCTCCGCCGTCAGGACGGCCTCCGGGCCGGGACCTCGGAAACCAGGAGTCCCGGCACCGAGAGGGTCAGGGTTCGCGGTTTCCCACGCGGCCTCGCTCCCCGCGACCCGGCGACCCGGCGACCGCTGCTGGCGCGGCGGCGGCTGTGCGCGGCCTCGGCGGCGTCCAGGGCCGGCGGCCACCGCGGCAGGCGGCACCGGGACGGAGCGCCCGCTCCTCGCCACCCCCGACCGCCGGCCTCGACGCCGCCCCCGCGCCCGACCGCTCACCGCGGGAGCCCCCTCCGCCTCGCTCCGCCCAGCGCGGGTCCCGAGCGGCGCCGCGACGACTTCCTCCCTCCGCGCGCCGGGCCCGGAAGTGACGTCGTGCGTGCGTGACGGGCGCTCGCGGCGCCGGGGGCGGGGCGCGAGGGAGGAGGGCCGGCCGGAGGGCGGGTCGCGGACCGGCGGAGCGGGGACCCCTGGAGCGAGGCGCGGAGGGCGGCGGTCCCGACGCCGTGGAGCCGCAGCGCAGGTACGGGGCGGCGGGGCGGCGGGGCGGCGGCGGGGGCTGCGCGGCTGCCGGCTGCGGGCGGCGGGGCGGGGGCGCCGTCCGGGCGGGGGCTGCTGGGTCATCCGCCCGTGCCGCCTCCCCGGCCGGGGCCGTTTCGCTCCGGCGCGTCCAGCCGCCGTCGGGCCCAGCCCCGGGCGCAGCGGCGCGGCCCTCACCGGCCGCCTCAAGCCTGTGGTGCCCAGCCGGGCGTTCCGGGCGTTCCGGGCGCTCGCGCCGCCTGCTGCGGGCCCGGCCGCGCCCCAACGGACACGCGCCTGCCGTTCCGGGCGCCCGCCCCGCGCGACGGCTCCGTCCTCGCTCTGCAGCGCGGAGGCTGCGGGGACCCTGCGGGCTCGGGCCCCGGGCCGCTCGGGGGCCCGTCCGCGTGGACGGCGCAGACCGGGTCGCAGCCCCGCCGGGCCCGGACGCCGCGACTTCCGACCCCGCCTGGGTGCTGGGGGCGGAGAGGTCCGGGGGCGCGGGGTGGCGTGCGGGCTTTCCCGGTGCGGGGCCTCGAACTCCTGTCCCGACTTCGGCGGCGGCGGGGCCGGGGGGCCTGGGGCGGGCGCGGAAGCCCCTGCTCGCGAGCCGTCCCGGAGGACCGCGGGGTGATGCCGTCGCGGAAGTTCGGGCGGGGGGAGCTTCGAGGGTCACGGACGGCCGCGTCGGGCTGGGTCCTGCGCTCGTCCTGCCCTGGGGTGAGCGCGGAAGCCGCCGCGCGGGTCGCGGCCTCACGGCGCTGGGGTGGAGGGCGGCGGCGCGGGTGCTCCGGTTTGCGGGTCGGGGCTGTGGGTCAGGAAGCCGCGTCTGGCCGTTCCCCGCGACCCCGGGGCTGCGTGTAAAGTCTGTGAGCTGGAAACTCGCACCGAGGAAGCGGCGGGGCGGGGGCCGGGCCGCACTGTCTGTCGGTCCAGGCGGTGGTGCGCGGCGGAAGCTTGGCGGAGGTCGCGGTCTCTGCGCGGACGGCCGGTCGGGGTCGGGGTCGGAGGGGTCACTCGCCTTCCGAACGGGCTGCGGGTCAGGGGCAGTGACGGTCCTTCCGCGCCACGTCCGGACGGAGCGGAGACGGAGCCCCGGAGCCGACCGCAGGTCCGGAGGGCGGGGGCCCCGTCGGGGAGCTCGCGGTGCGGGGTCGCGAGGACCGGGTCCCGTGGAGACGAGCAGGGGTGGGGGGATGCGGGCCGCGGTCTTCGGAAGCCAGCGGTGCGGGGCCGGGGTGCGGGGTCCCGGGGGCGTCGGTCTGGCGGGGACCAGGCCAGAAGGGCCTCGGCGTGGCCGAAGTGCAGTTCCGTGGCCCTCGCGGCCGGTTCCCGGCGCACAGGGTCGGGCCTGATGGGCGAGCGTCCGCGGACGGGGTCGCCGCTCTCCGCCCGCGGGCTCCGTCCGGCCGGGCCTGCAGGCTCCGTGGGGCCGCGCCGCCGTGGTCAGCGTTCGCCGTTCCCGACGCGGGTGTCCGCGGGGCGCCGCGTCGCGCTCACGGGCTCAGTGCGCGGGGCCGAGGTCGCGCTCCCCTGCGTGTGCCGAGGCGCGGGACGTCCGTTCCGGCGGGGAGCGCGGCCGCGGACCGGTGTCTGCGTCTGCGGCGGAAGCGCGGACGGCGCCGGGCGACCCCCGTCCGGCCGCGGCCTCCGAGGGCGCCCTGTGAAGCGGCCCCTCACCGCGCAGGGCGGGCCTCGAACGGCGGAGTCGGGCGTGTCGGGAGCTTAGTCGCGGCCTTCTCCGTCGTCGGGCCCCGGAGCGACACGGCGCGTGGTCCGGACGAGGCGGCGCCTGCGGAGGACGGGGCGGCGGTGCACGCGCCCTCGGAGGCACGCGGTGGCTCCCCGTCACCCGACGACGGACGTACCTGTGGCTGGACGCTCGGGCGACGCTCCTGAGACGTTCTGGGGAAAAGCTGGACTCGGTGGTGCTGCTTGCGGGTCAGAGGGTGAAGCTCCGGGGGCAGCAGCCGCGACCCTGCCGTGCGGTAGGGCAGTTCTCGGCTCCTGGTGGCGGAGCGCCGGGGTCGTCGTCGGTGCAGCGGCGGGCACGCGGGGGTCGGGGGCGGGTCAGCGTCCGAGGGGGAGTTCAGGAGTGGCCCGGACGGCGCACGCGGATGTCCGCCCGCGTTTCCTGCGATGAGGCCGGGGGACGGCGGGAGTCTCCGACGCGGGAGCGCAGCAAGGGCCTTGGGGCGCTGCACCGCAGGGGTGGCTGGCGGCCTCCGGTCCGCACGCTCCGGTCCGCACGCTCAGGACCGCACGCTCATGAGCCGGCTTTGAAGCTGGTCTCTTCAGCAAATACCCGTGCTTGCATTTCTGGGGATTTGGCCTGTATTTTAAAATTAAAAAGTGGCTTTTGGGGGATTTTTACATGGGATATATTTGTAATTTTCTGGTGCTCCAGAGTGAAAAATACATAATGAAACTTTATTTTTGTAGTTCCTGTTGTTAGAGTTTCCTAATTTTAGACACAATGTTTGCAAAAGCACCTTGTGTTTCCTCTGGACCCCCGAAAGGCCTCGCGCTTACCCGTCGGGCGCATAAAGGGCCGTGAACGGAAGAAAATACCTCGCTGTCGCCGTGTCCTCCAAGCGGAGCGAGTCTGCTGCTCGCGTCCGTCTTCCCCGCGGCAGACGCCGCCGTTCCGGAGCCCGCACCGAAGTGAAGTGCGGGGCGGCGCGACGGGGAGTCGGAGGCGCAGACGCGTCTGTGGGACCCTGACTGCGGCGGGAGGAGACCCGAGCACGAGCACGGGGGGCGCGTCCCGCACGCGGTAGCGCGCCTCGACCGGGGCCTCGACCGGGGCCTCGACCGGGGCAGCCGCCGGCTCGGAGAGAAGCCCGGGCCGTCGCTCGGGTCCGGGACTGAGAGGAGAGGCCGGTTCCCTTCGGCTGCCGAGACGCCTCGTGCGGACAGTCCTCGGCTGCGTCCGCCAGGGCAGAGCCGCCTGTCGGGGGCTGTGCGGTGCTGCACTCGGTGTCCTGCTCAGCTGCAGGGTTCGCCGCCGCGTGGGCCGGTCGCGGAGCGCACGTGATGCCGCGGACGCGGCTGGAGCCGGCGGGATAGTGGGCGCGAGTTCGTAGACCGCCGCGCCGGGTCCACAGGCGGCTGGGCCAGGCCGAGCTTCCCGACCGGTTCCTGGAGCACCTGTGTGTGCCGCTGGGTGTCGTTTCCCTCAGAGCGGCGTTGGCCGGCGCGCTGCGTTTTCGCCGCCTGCGGAGCGCCGGGGCGTCTGACGCGACGAGACGCCGCTCACCGCGACGAGACGCCGCTCACCGCGACGAGACGCCGCTCACCGCGACGAGACGCCGCTCACCGCACGCGCCATTTCCGCGGTCGGTCGGGCCGGGGCTGCGGCCCAGGGAACCTCGGCTTGAAGAGTCCAGGCCTGGAACCTAGTGTTTTAAAAAAGCACAGGCCCGTTCATCTTAGACGGAGGGCCTAGAGAATTAACGTATTTGTGTCTTGCTCAGGCTAAAAAGCTGACTGTGGGAGTCACAGTACTTGAGACCCACCGGACGCGTGCGTGGCGGCGCGGCCCAGGCCCCGAGTGAGGAGGGCGGCCTTGCGCGGCGGGCTCTCCGCGTCCTCGCCTGCTCCTCCTGGGCTCGGCGCGGCCGCTCGTTGCCGGTCCTACAGCCGGGGAGGCCCGGGCTCTGCTGACCGCATCCGTGGTCTGCGCCCAACCCTGGCCTGGCAGTGCCGGCGCCCGCGGGACTCTGAGCTCCCGCGGGGACAGCAGACGCGCACGGCCTCAGTGAGCGCGCGGTGCCCGAACCCGCTGTCACTAAAGGGCCTGGGACAGTTTGGGATCTTCCTACCCGGGTAATGGTTGGGGAGCTGCAAGTTTAAGGCCTTTTGGTTGTAGTCGGTCAAGCTGGGGGCGGGGGAGTCTCTCAGCATTCATCAGGATTGGCAAAGTGGGGATATTTTTTCATGTGTTTGCACATAAAATACATATACTTTTTCTTTCTGTTGACTCTAAATTTGTCTTGACATCAGGAAAGCCACCATAATATTTATAAAAATAGTGCACCTTTCTAGAAAAAGAGGTTGATATTCATTTTTTTTAAGATTTTATTTATTTATTTGACAGAGAGAGATCACAAGTAGGCAGAGAGACAGGCAGATAGAGAGAGAGGAGGAAGCAGGCTCCCCGCTGAGCAGAGAGCCCGATGCGGGACTCGATCCCAGGACCCTGAGATCATGACCTGAGCCGAAGGCGGAGGCTTAACCGACTGAGCCACCCAGGCGCCAAATATTCACATTTTAGAGTCAACTCTAGCTGGTGATTTCACGGCTCTGTGTGTATGTGTGTGTGTAGGTTTTAATATTTTATTATTTATTTGACCGAGAGAGAGCACACACAGGGGAAGCAGTCAAAGGAGAGGGAGAAGCTGATTCCCCACTTGAGCAGGGAACTTGATGCAGGGCTCAATCCCAGGACCCTGCGGTCATGACCAGAGCCGAAGGCAGACATGTAATTGACAACGCTGCTGTGATATGGGATGAATTTAGGTTGTGCTTTTGTTGTAATGCCATTGCAAGGTGTTTGTGTTCTTAACTGTCATTCCGTTTCATTAGGAAGTGTATTGCACGAAAGTTGTACAGTTAAGTAAACCATTATTTTTTTAAGGTTCTATTTCTTTATTTGACACATAAAGAAATCACAAGTAGACAGAGAGGCAGGCGGGGGAGGGGGCGGAGGGGGAAAGCAGGCTCCCCGCCGAGCAGAGAGCCCGATGCGGGGCTCGATCCCAGGACCCTGCATGACCTGAGCTGAAGGCAGAAGCTTAACCCACTGAGCCACCCAGGCACCTGAGTAAACCATTATTTATTGTGTATTTTCATATGCAGCTACTTCAGGTAATTCCAAATTATTTTTTTTTAAAGTATTCTAATACAGTTCCTCCGGTATATTGTAAATTATGACCTAGCAGAATCAAGAACATCCTTATTCATCTTTAGTCAGTAAACAAGAGGTGGAAGTGTTGTTGCCTAAATGTAGTTATGTAACTTAGTGGTTCCTTAATTGCATTTCCATAGAGCTTTTGGCATTGTTTTTTAAACATCTTCCTGAAAAATGACTTGGGCTAGTGACCACAGTTTTGAATAGGATATTACAAGAAGAATGTAAATTAAAAAAATGTGAAAACAAAAAACAGAATTGTATGCTGATGAGATAAAATGTCTAAAATCCATTGTAATTAGTGTCTCAGGAATTAATATGCTTGGCTTCTATTTAGCCAGTTGAGTTATATCTTTATTTGTATAAATTAAGTAGCCACTGCAGTTGTAGTGTGGTAAGTGTAGGGTTTTTTTGTCTAGGCTTTCAAATGTTGTACAGTCATGGGCGGACACCTCTTAAGTATCATTTAGGAGGATTAATCAGATGGCAAAGGGCGTTCATACCCATATGCTAAAACTGCTCCATATTTAAGTTCTTTGAATAGCAACTGTATGTAAACACTGGTTCCTTCCAAGAGCTTGCTTTTGTTCTTGGACGTACTTGGGAACAAAGTGCAGATACTTTTTTGTCATTGTTGTTACCCACAAGAGGGTATAGGCTATTTATTTCAAGAAGAACTTTCCCATCCCTGTGTAGATGATCGAAAAAAAAAAGAGAGAGAGAGAGAGAAATAAGAACTTTTGCTTTCTTAGTACTTAGGGCTAGTAATTGAATAAGTAAATTAGAAAATAAAAATCTCAACTTATTTCTTATTTTGTTTAAAGTAGTGCTTGAGAAATAAGCTAAGATTCTTTGACGTTTAAAGTTCTTAGATTCTAACAGAAAAACTGATCAGGAGGTTGGATTTTTAGGCCCAGCCAGTTCCAGCCCCAAACACAACCACTGAGGGTTACAAGGGTGAGTCTGCCATTTATGTAAGTGTGGTGAAAATTTGTCTGTTTCATTCTTCAGTCAAAGCTTGGACTGTATTTGGAGAAGAAGAATTAAGTGCTTTTTAAAAGATTTTTTTTAAGACTTTATTTATTTATTTGACAGAGATCACAAGCAGGCAGAGAGGCAGGCAGAGGGGGAGAGGGGAACAGGCTTCCTGCTGAGCAGAGAGCCCGATGTGGAGCTTGGTCCCAGGACCCTGAGACCATGACCTGAGCCGGAGGCAGAGGCCCAACCCACTGAGCCACCCAGGCGCCCCTCTACTTATTATTTTAAGACCCACAAGAAATGGTTGTTTTTTGTAATCAATATTTATGTGTATTTACTTACATGTTTACTGTTTCCATTACTTTTTGATCCTTCCTTCTTTGTGTTTCTCTTTGGGGTAAACTGATTTTTCTTTCCATTTGAAGAGTTCTCTCTCCTATTTCTTCTAATGCTAGTAGGCCCATAATGAATTCTTTATAATTTTTATTTTTTACTTTAAAGAGAGTGTGCATGAACGGTGGTGAATGGGTTGGTGGCGGGGGGTGGGGGGGGATAGTGTGGAGAGGCACAGAGGGAGAGAGAGAATCCCAAACAGGCTCAACGTGGAGCCTGACACAGGGCTTGATCTTACCACCCTGAGATCATGACCTGAGCTGAAATCTAGAGTCAGATGCTTAACTGACTGAGCCACCCAGGTGCCCCTATTCTGTCTTTATTTTTAAGGGGAACAAGTTATTAAACACCACATTCTAGGGGGGCATTTTTTTTCCAGCACTTTCAATAGGTCATTCTGTTGTCTTAAGGCATTTATGATTTCTTTTGAAAATTTAGCTCTTAGTTTTATTGTCCCACTTATGAAAGTAATGTGTTTCTTTTCCTCTAGCTGCTTTCAAAAGTTTCTCTTTGTTTTTGATTATCAGCTGTTAAGTATGCTGTATCTCTGTGTTGTGTTTTCTGCTTTGGGGTTCACAGAATTTCTTGGATTTGTTGTCTTTTTATCAGTTTTAAATTTCATTAATATTGCTTCTTATTCATTCTTTCCTCTTCTTTTGAGGAACTTCAGTTACATACTCCATAGACTTTTCCACAATGTCCCTGATTCTCTTTATACTCCCCCCCCCACACTGTATTTCCTATTAGTTTTTCCTACTGCTTCATTGTGGGTGTATTTTATTGACTTGGGTTCCAGTTCTAATCTTCTCTTCTGTTAGGTCTGGTCTGCTCTTAAATCTACCCTTTGAAGTCTTAGTTTTAGTTATTATACTTTTCAGGTCTAGCATTTCATTTCGATTTTTAGGGATTACAATTCTCAGTTCATTTTTAAAATATGTTCTGGGGCGCCTGGGTGGCTGCCTTGCCTCAGGTCATGATCTCGGGGTCCTGGGATCCAGCCCCAAATCAGGTTCTCTGCTCAGCGGGGAGCCTGCTTCCTCCTCTCTCTCTGCTGCCTCTCTGCCTGCTTATGATCTCTGTCAAATAAATAAATAAACTCTTAAAAAAAAATGTTCTTTCCCCTTTTTCTCACCTATTTTTAATTTATTTTTCACTTTAAAATTTTAATTTTAATTTTAATTTTTTTTTAATTTTATTTATTCATTTGACAGAGAGAGAGGAGAGAGATCATAAGTAGGCAGAGAGGCAGGCAGAGAGAGAGGAGGAAAGCAGGCTCCCTGCTGAGCAGAGAGCCTGATGCGGGACTCGATCCCAGGACCCTGAGATCATGACCTGAGCTAAAGGCAGAGGCTTAACCCACTAAGCCACCCAGGTGCCCCAATTTTAATTTTTTAAAAAAGGTTTTATTTATTTAGATCACAAGTAGGCAGAGAGGCAGGCAGAGAGAGTAGAAAGCAGGCTCTCGACGCGGGGCTCAATACCAAGACCCTGAGATCATGATGTGAGCCAAAGGCAGAGACTTAACCCACTGAGCCACCCAGGTGCCCTTATTTTTCACCTTTTTTTAAAAAAAAATAGGGAATTTAAATAAATATCTATTTTTTTTTTTTTAAGATTTTATTTATTTGTTAGAGAGAGAGTGAGCACAGGCAGAGAGAGTGGCAGGCTAGAGGCTGAAGGAGAAGCAGGCTCCCTGCCGAGCAAGGAGCCCGATGTGGGACTCGATCCCAGGACGCTGGGATCATGACCTGAGCCGAAGGCAGCTGCTTAACCAACTGAGCCACCCAGACGTCCCAATAAATATCTATTTAAAAGTCTTTCTGTTAACTTCATTGTCTGGATCATCTGAGCATCTCTTTCTATTGTCTTTTTTTTTTTTCTTTTTGGTTTTTAATTCTGTAAATACTAGGTGTTGTGAATAAAATGAAGCTCCGGAAGGTACTCTTTTTGTTTTTCAGAGAGAAAATCTCTCCTCCCTTTTGAGTAGGGGCTTATCACCTAATCCTATTAGGGACTGAGCTGCCGGTTGAAGTTGTGTTGCTGGGTCGATAAGGCTTTGTTCCCTCGGGTTTACCTTTACTACTATCAAGTAGTCGTCCAGAGCTTCCCACCCGTAGGGGAGTGAATTCACCGGAGTCTCTTCCCCTGGTGGCTTATATACTGTAATCTTTGTTTCTTGAGAACAGTGAGATTACTGAAAATTCCACTTTTTTTTTTGGTAAAGATTGTATTGATTTGAGAGAACGTGGGCAGCGCCAGCGCAGGAGCACAGGCCGCGGAGGGGGGCAGAAGGAGAGGGAGAAGCAGACTCCCTGCTAAGCAGGCGCCTGACCCACTCGGGTGCTCCAGCTCCAATCCTGGGGTAATGACCCGAGCCAAAGGCAGAAGCTTAAACGACTGAGCCACCCAGGCCCCCCCACTTAAAAAAAAAAAAAAAAAGATTTTATTTTTGAGTAATCTCTACACCCAACATGGGGGTTGAATTTACAACCCCAAGATCAAGGGGTGTATGTATGTTCCACCAACTGAGCCCACCAGGCGCCCCTGTAAATGCCACTCTAGATTTTCAGAGGGTTTCCCAATGGTTTTGAAGCCCTCTCTTTGCAGCTGCAAAATTTGGTATAAGTCCTTGGGCCTGGCGGGGGGGGGGGGGGGTGGGAGGAATCAGCCTTCTGTTAAGCCCAGCTCTCTTTGACTCTGTTTGACTAGGATTTTGGCTCCCTGAGTCTTGCCTTTCCTCTTTTCCAAAAGCTCTTGTAGTTCTTCCTAAAGTAAGTCTGGATTCTCATCACTTTGTCCCAGGCATGGATACACTTGGGGCAAAAGTGACTGCAGAATGTCGCTTTGTTTCTCCACAGTTTCTCTCTTTTTCCAGAATCCAGAGGCACCTAGATTCCTTTAGATTTTCTGATGCCTTTAAATAATGGATTTTAAACGTGTGTCTAGCTTTCCTTGTTCTCAGCAGGAGTGTTGGTCGCCACAAACTACTCCATTGTATTTAGAAAAGAAGGTCTCCTACCAGTAAGGAAGTCATGAGAAGAAATTGGTTTTTTAATAATTGCTGTGCTTGCTTTATAATTCTAGTTCTGGAAGAGTAGTCCTTAGCCACATCATCTGGGAACTTCTTAGGAATGTGGATTCTCAGGCCCTGCGCCTGACCTCCTGAATCATAAACTCTGGGTTGGGACCCAGCACTCTGTGCTTTAATAAGTCCTCCATGTGATACTGATTGCATGCTAAAATTTGGGAATAACTGCTTCATAAGATAGTTGTTTTGCTGTTTAAAATTTCTACTTATATCTTCACTGGGCCCTGGAGAGTGTATATGGGGGAAAGAAATGAAAGAAAATGGTCTGTATAGGTATTTTTTAGTCTTCGGAATAAATAATTCAATAAATTTAGGAAATGTGTATTGATTAGTCAGTCTGTTCTGGGCACTGTGCTGTGTGTCTGTGAACACGGAATGGACATGTAAGCAAGCTTTTACAATAGAACATATTGCAGTAGCTGTATTTATAAAATGCTGTATGAACCAGAAAGAATTATTCTGTAAGTGGGAAAGGGGAGTCAGATGTTGTTTGAACGGGGTGGAATTTGAAGGTGGACTAACAGGAGGGTTTCTGGGCTTGTTCATGAAGACGATGACTGTGTAAGTTACTGTGCAGAGCAGGTCATTTTGAGGACCCAAAGGGGGCCTTTCTGCTAGGGTAGCAGACGGATGCCGGGGCTGTTCTCATGAACTGCGATACGCGATTAACCGGTTTGGGAAGAGCCAAGTGATGCTGCGAACCCCGGTTCTGTGTTACCTTGTGGAAAACTCGTTGCTTTCAAGTATTTGTTTACAGTTACTGTTTATAATTCTTAATGGATGATTTTTGTGGTTTTCTTAGGAGTACTCTAAGCAGACTAGCGCAGGGTGACTCAAAACTATACAGATTCATGCTTTCGTAGTTACAGAGGCTAGAAATCTGAAATCAAGGCGTCCACAGGGCCCAAGTTCTCTGCGAAGGCTGTAGGGAAGATGATTGCTGGCTGCCCTGTAGCTCCTTGGCTTCAGCCGCATCATTCTGATTTCCACCTCGATGGCCACGTGGCCTCTGTGTCTTTATACCTGGGTGCCTCTCAGGGCCTTCTTACAAGGATACCAGTTACTGGAGTTAGGGCCCACCCTAATCAGCATGACCTCATTCTATAATTACATCTGCCTAGAGCTGATTTCCAAATCAGGTTTCTTCCGCAGTATTGAGTTCAGCCTGTCTTTTGGGGGGCCATAATTCAACCCCAACAGATGGTACGTTTTTTATTTTATTCTGTCTTAAGGTTTTATTTATTTGAGGGGGCAGATAGCAAGAGAGAGCATGAGTTGGGGGAGAGGGGCAGAGGGAGAGGGAGAGGGAGAAGCAGGCTCCACGCTGAGCAGGGAGTGCAGTGTGGGGCTCGATCCCGGGACCCCAGGAGTGGGACTGAGCTGAAGGCAGATGTACAACCAACTGAGCCATTCAGGCACCCCAGGAGGGTATGGTTTTCGCAACTTTTGAAAGTTTCTGGAGTTTAATGGGATTATATTTTTATTATACACAAGATACTTCTCAGTGGTTTAGAACATAATGTATTTCATTGAGCTGTCTAACGAATCTGAATAAATACATGTTCCGTTCAGGCAATTGCTTTTTGTAGTTCTCGTCTCATAGGTGTGTGTGTGTCACTTTGTGCAGCCGCAGCTGGGTGAGGCCGAGGTGTCGGGGCCGCCGCGAAGCTAAAACTGCCGTGTGACTCTCAGGGAAACGAGCTGTTCATGGTTGAAACCACATAATGTGCTGCAGTTTGTTGCTCGTTTAAATGGAGTGAAGAGAGGGTGTATCTGGTCATTTACTTTCCCAAGAAACGGACCCGTGGAGGACTGACCGCTGCCAGCGAAGGGAGATCGGAGCACGGTGCGAAGTAGAGCAGAGTTTGTGTCGCTAGCCTGGGGCATGGCAAGCTCAGGTTGGCGTCCTAATTGGGCTTACCCGGAGAGGGTGCGACATGGACTTCGACTTGGCACAGTGGCAGATTGTTGTCGGGAGCTCCCTCCCCGAGAATGCGGCTCTGCTGGCTCTGCTCATTCCGCAGCATCGACTCAGCGTTCTCTTCATGGCTTGATTACGAAGTGGGCAGGCCAGTGTTTGGATACTTTGTTTTGTTAAATTTAACATTGGAGCTCTGCCACTGATTCTCAGTGCGATATATTTCTTTAAAGATTTATTTATTCATTTGTGAGAGAGAGAGCAGGAGCCCAGGCCGGGGAGGGGCCGAGGGAGGTGGACCGGGAATCTCAGGCAGACGCCGGAGCCTGAGGCTGGGCTTGTCTCCTGACCCTGAGATCCTGACCTGAGCCAAGTGAGAGTCTGATCCTGTACCCTGAGCCACCCAGGAGCCCCCTCAGTGTGATACTTACATTCATTTTGGAAGCAATGTAGTTAATAGAAACTCAGTGACATTTGGATATGGATTTTAAATATTGTCTGATTAAAGCGGTGATAATGTCTTCATAATATAAAGTCAGGGACTAAAAGATAACATAAAAAAAGAACACCTGTAGGGGCGCTTGGGTGGCTCAGTGGGTTGAGCCTCTGCCTTCAGCTCAGGTCATGATCTCAGGGTCCTGGGATGGAGCCCGGCAACAGGCCTTCTGCTCAGTGGGGAGCCTGCTTCCCTTCCCCCCACCCCACCCCCAGCGCCTGCCTCTCTGCCTACTTGTGATCTCTCTGTGTCAAATAAATAAATAAAATCTTAAAAAAAAAAAAAAAAAAAAAAAAAAAAAAAAAAAAAAAAAAAAAAAAAAAAAAAAAAAGACCATGACCTGGGCCAAAACCAAGATCAGAGACTTAACTGATTGAACCACCAAGACATGATTGAACCTCCTCTGGCCCTTGTTTTGGGGGGTACTTCAACCCAGATTGAATCCTAGTTCTGAAGCAGAATTCATAGTAATCTCAACTGTCTCAGAAATAGAGATAATTCTTACTCTGTCTTCCCTAATGTGAATGGGTCAATTGAATGATGCATTCTGTATGCCCAGGTTGTTCCGTAAAAGCGTATTTTTATTGAACTGATGTGCCCCTCTCACCTTCCTCCTGGGTGTAGTAACTTGCCTCTGGATTATGGCTTTACTAATGAGGGACAGGTCTTTTGGGGCAGGAAAGACAATTCCGTCTCAGGCCGTTGATCCCCTTGTGTTTTCCCCGAACTGAAGAGGATATGCTGCTTACGTAGCTCTGATGTCTAGTCTAGGTGTGTTGAAAGTACCTGCTTTGCCCCCTGAAACAGAGCTACCGTCACCACTGTGATAGCCTTTCAAACCCTGGCGTGTACTTTGGAGATTCACTTGCTCTCTTTGTTTTCCATATTTAGAAATAATCTGAGTGATATGCTTATCTGTCTGATACACATTGGTTCAATCATAAATGTTATTTGAATTTTAAAGTGGAATTTTTAATAACTCCCTAACTTGAAATTACAGATTAACAGAAAATTGCAAAGATAATACAGAGAGATGCTGTAGTATGCTACCAGGTTGTGCCAGTGTCTGAGTTTTACATAACCATAGTACAACATCAGAACCGAGAAATTGATTTCAGTACTGTGTGCATGTTTAGCAGTTCTGTTGCATTTTTTATCGTGTATGTAGATTCCTGTAACTACCACCGTAGTCAAGATACAGAACTATTCTGTTACCACTGAGATCACCCTCATGCCACCCCTTTATAATCATAGCTGGTGTCAGTAGTCCCCAAGACTGCCCCTAGGTTTGGTGATTTGATAGAAGGGCTCACATGACTGTTTGTATTTAATTTTATTTATTTACCTGACAGAGACACATTTATTTATTTATAAATAAGATAAAATTTATTTATTTGGAGGATACCGGGCATGAGCTTCCAAGTCATTTTCCAGCAGAGACGTTGCACAGGGTGTGTTTAATCCCCAGCAACAAATTGTAGCAACATATGTGAGATGTTTTCTGTTCGGGAAACTCACTTAAGCTTTGAATTCCAGGGTTTTTATTGAAGGTTGGTCAGACAGGCATGACTGCCTTCAGGACCGACCACAGTTAATGCAACTCCAGACCCCCCCAGAAAGACAGCAGGTACTCGCCATACATCACACTGTTTGCATGAGCTGTCGAAGCAAGTTGGAATAGTGTGGCTTGAAGCTCCAAGCATACAAAACACAAGGACACTTCCAAGACCTCCATTCCCCTAGAAGCTGACCAAGAGCCAGTCACGTAATAAGCAGGCCCTTCTGAGAATATGCATAATTGTTTTTTTAGCAATTTATCCTGCTTGGTTAACTCTTTCCTTTCCCTCCCTTGTTAGACATGTGTAGGATGGAGAGAAGCAATGCTGAGCCAGTGTGGATGGAAGGGTGGGGAGGTTGGAGAGGTGCTGCTTGAGGTAGAGTTGCAGGGGGAGGCCTTTCTGGAAGCATGACTTGGATGCTGCGGCCTTCATATCATAAGTATTCCCCGTGCGAACAGCAGGGCGCACAGCATTCTAGACACTGGAACACAAGGCAAAGACCCCCAAGAAGACTAATGGAAAGGAGTGTTAGTTTTCTGTCGTTGCCGTAACATAGTGCCATAAATTTAGCGGCCTGGAAGAACACCCGTTTATTATCCCTAAGTTCTGTGAGTGAGGACTCTTGGCTTGCTCTGGTTGGGTACTCTGTGAAGGATCTCTAGAGGTCAGAATTAAGGAGGCAGCCAGCCTGGGCTCTTACCTGGAGCTGTGGGGAAAATCTGCTTCCAGACACACTCATGCTGGTAGAATTGAGTTCCATGCAGTTAAGCACTGAGATCTTCATTTCTCTGCTGGCTGTCAGCCAGGGGTTATTCACAGCTTCCAGAAGCCACCCACATTCCTTGGCTTATAGTCTGTCCACCATCGAAGCTGATAGTTCTTTGAATCTGACTTCCCACTCTGCCTTCCTCCCTGATTTTGACAGGTATACCTTGTTTCCTTGCACTTTGCTTTATTGAGTTTGACAAATACTGCATTTTTTTTTTAATTGAAGGTGTAAGGCAGTCCTGCATTGAACACATCTGTTGGTACCATTTTTCCAACAGCATTTGCTCACTTTGTGTTTCTGTGTCATAAGATCTTGTAGTACTTGGAATACTTCGAATGATTTCATTATTATTTGTTATAGTATCTGTGGTCTGTGATTAGAACTCAATGAAAGCTCAGATGGTGGTTAATTAGTAGGTTTTAGCGATAAAGGTTTTCTTTTCTTTCTTTTTTTTTTTTAGCAATAAAGTATTTTTAATTGAAGATGTACTTATTTTTTAGACATAATACTATTAAACACCAGATAGACTACAGTATAGGGTAGACCTAACATTTACATACATTGGGAAACCAGAACATTTATTTGACTCACTTTATTGCGACATTTGCTTTATTGTAGTCTGGGACCCAACCTACAATATCTCCAACATATGCCTGTAATTTATTTATTTATTTATTTATTTATTTATAAGATATTATTTATTTTTGAGAGAGACAGAGGGAGCACAAGCAGAGGCAGAGGGAGAGGGAGAAGCAGAATCATTCAGCTGGGCGCGTGACCTGAGGCTCGATTCCAGGACCTGGAGATCATGACCCGGGCCAAAGGAAGATGCTTAACCATCGTAGCCACCCAGGTCCCCCTGTACCTTTATTTTAAGAGCAACTTTATTAGGTATATCATTTCCATATCATAGAACTCAGCTATCGAAAGGTCAGACAGTTTGGTGGTACCCATCATGACAGCCAACTTTAAAATCTTCCATTATCTTCATGATCTCCAAAGAAGCCTCATACTCTTGAGCTGTTTCCTTTATTCCCATTCTCCCCCCAACACACACCTGCCCCTTAGTCCTAAACAACTGCTCAGCTGCTTTCTGTCTTTATAGATTTACCTGTTCTGGACGTTCCTATGAAGGGAGTCATATAAAATGTGTTCTTTTATCATTGACTTCTTTAACTTAGTATAATGTTTTCAAGGTTGATCTTGGGGCATATATCAATACTTAATTCCTTTTTGTGACCAAGTAAAATCCATTGCATGGATATACTACAATTGTTTATCCATTTATCAGTTGGTGGACTTTTTTGGGGGGGGTTATTTCCACCTTTTGGCTATTGTGGATAATGTTGTTATGAACGTTTGTTACCAGAGTTCCTGGGTGGCTCAGTCCATTAAGCATTTGCCGTCACTCAGGTCATGATGTTAGTTAGGGTCCTGGGATCGAGCCCCACCTGGTCTCCCTGTTTGGCAGGGAGTCTGCTTCTCCCTCTCCCTCTGCCCGACCCCCTCTGACATGCTTGCATTTGATACAGTCACATTTGCCTATTATTCCTTTTGTTGCTTACCTTATGTTTGGTGTCATATCCAAGAAATTTTTGCCAAATCTGATGTCATGGAGTTTTTTCCTTATGTTTTCTTCTGTGAGTTTTATAGGTTCGTATGTTACATTTAGGCTTTTAATCTAATATAAGTCCTTTCTTAAAGTGTTCTTTATATCATTGAGAAGGAAGTAAGAAGTGTTTTCTTCAGTATGACTGTGTCAGGACCAGCCTTCTTCCTTCCTCCCTTCCTTCCTTCCAGATTTTAAGTAATCCCTACTCCCAGAGTGGGGCGCAAACCCACAACCCCGAGATCAAGATCTCATGCTTCACCAGGCGAGCCACCCAGGTACCCCAGCAACGTGTTCTATTTACACTCTTTTTCCCTCCCTCTCAGCCTGCCTCCCCCCCTTCATAGCTTGAAGATTACGGACACATTTTTGTTCCTTGCTGTGCTGATAGAAGAATGATAGTGACTTCGTTTGCAACATGACCTTCTTATTTATTTGATTAGCAGGAAGAAGATGAGCCTTAAGTCTGAACGCCGAGGGATTCATGTGGATCAGTCCGAGCTCCTGTGCAAGAAAGGATGTGGTTACTATGGCAACCCTGCTTGGCAGGGTTTCTGCTCCAAGTGCTGGAGGGAAGAGTACCACAAAGCAAGGCAGAAGCAGATTCAGGAGGACTGGGAACTGGCAGAGCGGTAAAAGGACTAAAGGGGGGCGTTTAACTGGGAAACGGCCACTGTCAGAATCCGCTTTTCTCTCCTCTGGCGAGCTATCAGCACGTCGGCTTAATGCTAAGAGAAACGAATATTTTTACCCTTTTCTTCTTAGTCAGTATTTAATGAATAGCTTTGAGTGATTTATTTATTTTCATCTTTGTCTTGTAATTACTTATGTTTAGAGTGCGTTAGTCTGAGTTCTCTCATGTAGATAATAGGCTTCTTGGACTGGAGGAATGCAAAACACATACTTGAACTATGAACTGTGGCTCTCTCTGGGGTGTCCCTAGCACAGTCCTTGGCTCATGGCTCTCACCAAACATCCTTTTCCTCATTCTTGTAATATATCTAGCGTGGCATCTGACGTGGTGATAAACACACTGGGGTGGAAACTTGTTGATTTGTATACATGGCCCTTGCATTTTGGAAATTTAACCTTTTCTTTAAAATGGGGTTTGTTAGTGAAAAGTAGTTTATATTACCTAGACCGAGGACCATGGTAGAAGATGGAATGGCTGGTGAGCACAGGGATGGATAAAGCATCACGCGTGATGTTAATCTTTTGCCAGAACATCCTAGGAACAGTAAAACTTCTCCATAAAAAAAAGTCAGACTGAACTCGGACAACTTTTGTTAGTTTTATGTGTGTCTGATCAGCCGTGTACGTTGAGTGACCACTTCGCTAGCGTTTGTGGTGACCTCAGAATGACAGTGCATGCCCACTGCTGTCAGCAGCTCTGCGGTCAGAGACAGAAGATGTAGACAAAGAACATTGCCTGTTTCACCTGGTTTCAGTAGAGGTCAGTAGGCATGAATTCCCTTAGCTTTCTCCCCTCTCCACAGCAAAATGCACTACTCTCTGTATGTTAATTCGGTTTTGTCTGAGAGAGAGGCGTGTCCCAGTTCTACGCTCAGCCCAAGGCTTCTGCTTGTGACTTCCTTGCTGTTTCTTCCTCCGTCTGGGACCTTGCTTGAGATTTCCTGCAGCGCTGTGTCTCAGATTTGAGCAAGCTTGAGAATCACCTGGAAAGCTTATAAAAAGAGGCATCCCTGGACCTCTCCTCAGAGTCCCTGACTTGAGGAGGATGGGAGTGAGCTCTGAGAATTTGCATTTCTAACAAGTTCCCAGGGCACGCTGCTAGGACAGCTGCCTATGCTGGCCGTCTTTGAGCGATAGGTAGAACTTACTCAGCTCAGAGGAGTCCTTAGAATTTCACCCTTTTTTAGTTTCCTGGTCTTTATTTTCTCTCACTTAAATCTTGTATAATACAGTCTTAATTATTGCCCCTCAGGTTATAACACAGCTCCCTGCAGTATTTTTCTGAAGCACAGATCTCCTAATGGTAATTTATTGAATTTACGGCCATTCTTGGTTCGCCACCGCACGGTGGAATGTAGGGTTCTAACGGACTGGCATTCGGGCTTTCTTACCATCTGGTCACGCCATCGGTGACTGCGCTAACTGAGTCCGCAGCCGAGACCACATGCCCTCACGCTTGTCGTTCCTCTCCCTGGAATGTCCTTTCACTCAGTGGAACCTTGTTCCTCTCTTCAGATCAGCCTGTCATACTCCATCACGGGGGGAAGGGAGGGAAGAAATGAAACAAGGTGGGACCGGGGAGGGAGAGAAACCATAAGAGACTCGATCTCAGGAAACAAACTGAGGGTTGCTGGAGGTGGGGGGTGGGAGGGAGGTATGTGCTGTGAACGTGAGCCTGACGACGCACAGACCTGCACCCCTGGAGCAAATGATAGGTCATATGTTAATACAATTTTTTAAAAAAGATAAACCTAAATGTCCCCCTTGTAAAACCTCGGACTTCTCTAGCAGATTAAGTTGTTCTTCCCTATGATCTCGTAGCAGTTGGGTTTCCCTCTCCGGTAGGAGCCGTGGGTAGGAGCTGCCACATTATATGGCCATTGCTTACTGTTTCTCCTTTTCAGCCGTGAGCTTGTTAGTGGAAAGTGAGTTTAGTTATTTTATGTAACCTTAGTTACATTTGGTTACAGTTGCTAAATGAATATCTACGGAGAAGGTCCCTTTTGAATCATTTGTGGGACAGTTTCATATCAGACACCTCAGACCTGCTTGGTGTGTTTAGCCTCCCGTTTTAAAACTTCTAGACCCTCCTGCTGTTCTGATACAAGGAACACGGAGGCTGTCTGGCTCGTTCTCAATCCTCTCTTGAATTGCAGACTCCAGCGGGAGGAGGAAGAGGCCTTTGCCAGCAGCCAGAGCAGCCAGGGGGCCCAGTCCCTCACATTTTCCAAGTTTGAAGAAAAGAAAACCAATGAGAAGACCCGCAAAGTGACCACAGTAAAGAAATTCTTCAGTGCTTCATCCAGGGTTGGATCAAAAAAGGGTAATTTTCTGATTCTTTTTTTCCTCTGTGCTCAAGTGAGGTGCAGTATAGACCCACAGTGCATGTGGACTCTGCTTTTCAGTTTCAGTAAGCATCCAGGATGCACCAACCCAGATTTGGAACTGAAATGGGGTTTAAGGATCAGATAAGACATAAAACCAAAAGTCATCTTTAGTTGGAGGACATTGTGTGTTGGAGAAGCTTGTTTATTACTCTATAGGACTACAAAAATGTAATTTTGTTTATAAAATGCATTCCCATCCAAATGTGTATCTTTTTGGATGTTTTAATTTTTTGTTCCTTTAATTTTTGGATTCTGGTCTATTCTCCTTGTATAATATCCTTACTAAACATCCCTTATCAGAAATGACTATCTCTGGGCTTAAAGGAGGTGAACAAGAGGTTTTCTGAGCTCTTGAGGGACAGCTTGCGTCATGAAGACCTACATAGAGAACACACGGGAAGAGGCTCGCTTTGGGCTTCTGGAGGGTGAAAGTAAGCCATGTGGGTGTTTTCTAGCATGTGGATTTGTCTGTGCATTATCTCTTGCATCTGCTTCTTAAAATGCTCAGTACCCGTGAAAGGACCCTCACGAACGTTGCATGTGTTCCGCCCGTCATTGGAGGGCAGCTGATGCGGCCTAGCTGCACACGAGGACAGTCCATTGGGGGCGCTTAGTCTTTGAACCTCAGCGTTGGTTATCAGTGTTGGTTATCGGAGCTCGGCAGGAGATTTGAAGTGGTAGTGGAGACTGTCGCAGGAGATGGTCTCCCCAACGAACCCCACCACCTGAGGGAGTTGTCAGGAGGTTCTTTGTTTTGTTTCTGTATTTGAGTAACAACATCCACACCTTAAGATCCTTGCCGGCCTTTCAGATTTAGTGGCTCGTCTTCTGTTTTGTCTTGTTAGAAGGAAAGGTTGCTTATTACCCAAAACACAGCCCTTCTCTTTAATAAAAGCAAACCTTTTGTTGTTGTTGTTAAGATTCTATTTATTAATTTGTCACAGAGAGAGAGGCAAAGGCCTGAGCAGGGGAAGCGGCAGGCAGAGGGGGGAGGCAGGCTCCCTGCTGAGCAAGGAGGCTGGTGTGGGACCTGATCCCAGGGCGCTGGGATCATGACCTGAGCTGAAGGCAGGCGCTTAACCCACAGAGCCACCCAGGTGTCCCAATAAAAGCAAACCTTGGAGTAATCTTTTTGTTCACATAATTAATTTGGAGTTGTTTCTTGGTTGTCTGTCATTCATGGTGGTTTTCTCTACTGTAATTAGAAAGGAAATAATTAGTACTTGTTAGAGATTAAATTAAGGATAAATTTGGCTCATGATTATTTATTAGGAGGTAGGGAGGGGGGTGCGTAATCTTTGGAGTCCCCTTGTTTTGAGTCTCAGTTCTGTGGTTTATTAGCTGTTGTGACCTTGAGCAAGCAAATGTCTTTAAGCTCCGTCCTGAGGAGATAGTAATACCTGCTGGAGGTATGTCTTAAGAATCAAATGAGGCGATGCAGTTAAAAGAGTTCAGCAACAATACCTGACAGATATGTCTCCCATAAATGTTAGAAAAATACGGGTTGTTTTTCTGGTAGAATAAGCTGTGCTAATACGGAGCACAGCGGTATTAAAGCTGCTCCTTCCTAGTAAGCTTAAATTCTGGTTCTTACTTTGGGAAAGTCTCATTAACCTTATGAAATTATGATATACAGTGAAATGGTCAAATATGGTGAAACATGAAACAGTAAAGAAGCTATAAAACCAGTGGCTCTAACTGCTTCTTTTAGGTAACGGACTCAAGGTCATAGAATAAGTTGGTGTCTTAGAACTCAAGTCTCCTAACTCCTGGTTCCGTTTTTTTCCCACTATATCCCTTGATCTCTAGTAAGTGTGTGTGTGTGTGTGTGTGTGTGTATCTGTGTCTCTATGTGTGGAAAGATAGTTGGTGAGGTCTCTGTTCTTAAGTGCATAATAGTCATGTACATTTGGTGACTGTCCTTGGTACTTCCAAAAAATGGTGTCCTAAGAGTGTCTGTGCAATGTGCATTATTTATGAAAGATCTGTACTTTAAAAGTTCTAAGTTGTTTTTATTTTTAAAAATTATATTGGTATACTTCTTAGCTTCTTTTCTTTTCAAGAGGTAAGACTATTACCTGGGATTTTTAATCTTTAGTTGGCTTTGTTCTATAGAAAGCATAGGAAGATAAAGACCTCAAAGTACTGAAAAAAACTGGTGTGTATGTATTAGACAAGAAGCCCCTATTTGATGTTTGTAGCTTGCTTATGCAACTCTGCCAGGCGAACCTTGCATTTCAGGCTGATTATTTGGTCTTTGCCTGTGGATAAAGTTAGCCTATACTACATGTGGTTTTCATTTATTGAGTCTCAGCCAAAATAGGCCTTTTGTGTTCTGTATTCTCTGCTTTATTAATACGTGATGCTTTCGCTCTTGATATTTTTCTTGCTTCTGTAGTGGCATGAAAGAAAGCTCTTACACCAAGGCAGGTCGGTGGTAAACAGAACATAAATTTAGGCTTCTAAGGAGTTTGAAGAATATTTAATACCTTGTTAAGACTTGGATGCCCTTCAGAGAAGGTTAATGGAATAGCTTGATTCTGAGTAAACTCGGAGAATCTACTCACAGTTTTTAAATTTCCAAAGTAAGGTTGGGTGAGTTGGTGTAGCTCCCAGAGCAAGTCGTGGTTGGCCAGGTTGGAGTACTTGCACGTACATTTTGAAAGCCTTTTCCCATTACAGCTCGATAGGCTGTTGCCGACCTGAACAGACTCTCCCGCGCATCTGAAGGCAAGGCAGGCGTTACGTGAAGGCAGTGCTCGTAGGAGGGATCGCTTTTCTTTTTTTAGAATTTAAATATCAATTTTTCCACCCATACCTTAGATTCTAAATACTGGTCCTCACCAAAGTGAACTCAAGGGTTCCTTGGAGAAGAGACTGATCGAGGGGCTGGAGCAGGGAAAAAAGGGCATCCCCAAATCCGGGGCGTTACTCCTTTCAACTAATAAAATAGATAAATGAGTAAATAAAGGAGAAGAGAAGGCTTTTTTTTTTTTTTTTTTTTAAAGATCTGTTTGTTTGAGAGCGTGTGCTCCAGAGTGCAGGTGGGGACGGGATAGCGGGAAAGGGAGAGAAGCCTAAGCAGACTCCCTGCTGAGCGCGGCTGTGGATGTGGGGCTGGATCTCATGACCTGAGCTCATGATCTGAGCTGAAATCAGGACACTTAACTGACCGAGCCACCCAGGAGCCCGGAGAAAGCTTTTTTCCTCTGCCGTAGAATGTTGACTGATAAATAAGAAAGGAGTAAGGGAGTATGAAATCAGCATTTTGCAGTCGTCGTAGTAAGAATCGACTCAGACAGATTCCATCAATGGATGCTAAATCTGGGGTGGAGGAGAGAGTTTCCTGAGGAGCAAATTGTGAACATGATCTCAAATTAATCCCCGCAGCTAATTAATTGATTACACATAGAGAAATGGTGACCATGTAATTGTGGGAAATGGACATTATGTGCCTCTAGATATGATGCTCTGAGAAGAACATACCATGAATTATGACCTATTCAAGCTAAAAACTTAAAACCCAAATGCAGTCACGAGGAAACAGCAGAAAAACCCAAATTGAGGGGTATTCAATAAAATGACTTGCCTATAGTCTTCAGAATTGTCAATATGATGAAAACACGGGAAGGCCGAGAGTCCCCAGAGGTTAAAGGAGGCTAAGTGCGCTTGACCACGAAGTGAAGACGTGACCCTCCGTTGAATCCTGTGTGAGAAAAACACACACCTTCTCCAGGAACGATAGCACAGTGATGTAAAAGCATGTTCCGTTACTAGGAACCATGCGTATTAAGGGCTAAGGACCATGATACATACAGTTTACCTGAAGCAATTCAGACAAAAATAATACTGATGAGCAAAGTGTTACAGTTTTGTGAATCTGAGTACGGGGTATAAAGAAATTATTTTTTAAAGATTTATTTATTTATTTAAAAGATTTCCTGTATTTATTTTACAGAAAGAGACAGAGAGGGAACACAGCAGGGGGAATGAGAAAAGGAGAAGCAGGCTTCCCGCCGAGCAGAGAACGTGGTGTTGGGCTCAATCCCAGGACTCTGGGATCATGATCTGAGCCGAAGGCAGCGGCCTAACCAACTGAGCCGCCCAGGCGCCCCTAAGTTTTTATTTAAATTCCAGTTAGTTAACATACTACATAGTAATACTAATTTGTGATACAGTAACTCAGCACTTCGTGCACACCCTGTGCTCATCATGACACACGCCTCCCTCCCTGCCTCCCCTCTGCTAACCATCGGTTTGTTCTCTGTGGTTAGAGTCCGCTCTTGTTTTGCCTCTCTCTCTCTCTCCTTTTTCTCCCTTTGCTTATTTGTTTTGTTTCTTAAATTGCACGTATGAGTAGAATCATACGGTATTTGTCTTTTCTCTGGCTGACTTATTTTACTTAGCATAATACTCTCTAGATCCCTCCGTGTTGTGCAAATGTCAAGATTTCATTCTTTTTATGGCTAATACTTCATTGTATATATACGCAGCGTCTTCCTTATCCATTCATCAGTCAGTGGACACAGGTGTTTCCAGATTCAGCTGTTGTTGATAATGCTGCTTTAAATATCAGGGTGCACATATCCCTTTGAATTAGTATTTTTGTATTCTTTGGGTAAATAACTTCCAAAAACTTCCATAACTTCCAAAAAATATCTTCCAAAAATAGTAGTGTGATTGTAGGGTATGGTTCTATTTTTAACTTTTTTTTTTTTTTTTTTAAGATTTTATTTATTTATTTGACAGAGAGAAATCACAATTAGATGGAGAGGCAGACAGAGAGAGAGAGAGAGGGAAGCAGGCTCCTCGCTGAGCAGAGAGCCCGATGCGGGACTCGATCCCAGGACCCTGAGATCATGACCTGAGCCGAAGGCAGCGGCTTAACCCACTGAGCCACCCAGGCGCCCCATATTTTTAACTTTTTAAAAAATTCATTTATCTATTGATAGAGAAAGAAAGCACAAGTAGGTGGAGTGGCAGGCAGAGGAAGAGCAGGCACCTCACTGCGCAAGGAGCCTGATGCAGGCAGGGCTCCTTGTTAAGTTAAGCAGACGCTCAACTGACTGAGCCCCCTAGGTACCCCAGGAAGACTTTTTAAATGGTGTGTGTATATGGGGTAATGAAAAGCTTGATACTCATGGCAGATTTGCGATTCTTGAATATAATATTATATATAATATTATTAAATATATACTAATATTTTAGTATTAAATATAAATATTACTTATATTATGTGACATGTAGTACATACATACATTATATGTATACATACATACATTATATAATGAACACTCTACATGAAAAATTTTCTGTATTAAAACCTTAAGTTGAGGGATGCCTCGGTGGCTCAGTTGGTTAAGCCACTGCCTTCAGCTCAGATCGTGATCCCAGAGTCCTGGGATGGAGTCCAGCATCAGGCTCCTTGCTCAGTGGGGACCCTGCTTCTCCCTCTGCCTCCTCCTGCCACTCAACCTGCTTAAAACCTTAAGATTAGAAGTTGAAACGCAAGGCATCTGGATCCTCACCAAAATGTGATACAGGAAAAGTTATTCCTTTCTGTCTTCCCTTCTGAATGTCCATTGGGCCTCATCACCTTCCTCTGTACCTGAACTCTGGCTCCTCAGTTTTCACTCCATAATCCAAACTTGGAACTTATGTTCTGTTACTGGGGAGTTGGTTTTTAGGAAGGTCAGAAACAACCAAGTGACGGGGCACCTGGGTGGCTCTGCCTTCGACTCAGGTCATGATCCCCGGGTGCTGTGTAGAGCTCCACATCGGGCTCTCTGCTCGGCGGGGAGCCTGCTTCCTCCTCTCTCTCTGCCTGCCTCTCTGCCTACTTGTGATCTCTGTCTGTCAAATAAATGAATAAAATCTTTAAAAAAAAAAAAAAGGAAACAACCAAGTGTTAATTTTAATGATTTGTACTAATTAATACTAGTGAGTAGAATTAATCTTGATTTTTTTTTTTTTAAGATTTTAAATTTTTTGAAGATTCTACTTATTTGAGAGAGTGAGAGTGCATGCCCAGGGGGGAGCAGAGGAGGAGGTAGAGGGACAAGCAGGAGTGCAGCTAGCAGATTGTGCAGAGCACAGAGCCCGACGTAGGCCTTGATCCCAGGACCCTGAGATCATGACCTGAGCGGAAGCAGGAGTCCCATGCTCCCCCAGCTGAACCACCCGAGTGCCCCTAAGATTTTAATTTTTTTAAGAGCAGTTTTAGATTCACAGGAAAATTGAGAGGAGGGTCCAGAGATCTCCCGTATGTTCCTCGCCCCCACACGCACAGCCTCTCCCGTTACCCGCATTCTGCCCCAGAATGGGAAGTTTTGTGCTACGACTCATGAGCCTGCATCGACACGTCGCCACCATCCACAGTCTGTAGTTTCCGTTGGGTTCATTCCCTCGTGGTGGTGTGTATTTTGTGGGTTTGCACAGTGTAGAATGACGTGTATCTGCCATGATGGGATCATACAGAACATCTTCACTTACATTTTATTTTCATTAACATTTTGAAAGGCTTTCTAAACATCAAAATTTTCTGTCTTTGAAGAGAAGTGTTTGTTGGAGGGGAGAGTATACACAAGCAAAGCAGTAAGGGGATGGCTAATGTTCCCCTACCCTTGGCTGACCTCCAGACCTCCAGAGTCTCGGGGGTTGGTGTTCCTTTGAAGAATTAACCCCCCCTTTTTTGGCAGATGCCCCTGTTTATCCTTGGTAATATTCCATGTTTGGAAATTTGTCCAGTATTAATAAAACCACTTAAGCTCTTTTTGTTTATTTGGGTGGTATATCCTTTTTATTTCTTGAGTTTTTAATATATTCATGTCTTTATATTTAAATTGGATTTTTTTTTTTTTTTTTAAGTGGATTTCTTGTAGACAGGTTATATAGGGATCATGGCCTATTCAGGCTACTTACATTAGTAAAATTTTTGATAACGTGGTGTGGAATATTAACCTTCTTGCTCTCTGTCTTCTATTTGTCTTATCTGGACTTAGTTATCCCCTCTTTTCCTACCCTTTTATTTATTTGTTTTTGTAGATTGTTTTTTATGATTGCATCTTTATTTTCACTATTGGCTTATTAGCTGTATCTCTTTCATTTCTCTTCTCCTTCTTTCTTTTTTTTTAAACAAAGTATGTATATTTTTATTTTATTTTTGAAAGATTTTATTTATTTATTTGTCAGAGAGAGAGGGGGAGAGAGCAAGAGCGAGCACAGGCAGAACGGCAGGCAGAGGCAGAGGGAGAAGCAGGCTCCCTCCCCAGCAAGGAGCCCGATGTGGGACTCGATCCCAGGACGCTGGGATCATGACCTGAGCCGAAGGCAGCTGCCCAACCAACTGAGCCACCCAGGCGTCCCGTCTTTCTTTCTTTTTAAAGTGGCTGTTTCGAGGTGTAAAAAATACCTTTTAACTACTCGGCCTTCAATGGTGCTATCCCAGTTTCTATATAAGACCCTTACCAATAGTATTCTTGGATTTCTTCTTTCCTCCCTTTGTCGTATTGTTGTCATAGATTTTACTTACACATACGATACAAATCCCACTATCTATTATTATTACTTTAGTTTTAAACAGTTAGTTGTCGTCAAAAAAATTTTCTTAAAGATTTATTTGACAGACAGAAATCACAAGTTGGCAGAGAGGCAGGCAGAGAGAGGGGGAAGCAGGCTCCTGCTGAGCAGAGAGCCCGATGCGGGACTCGATCCCAGGACCCTGAGATCATGACCTGAGCCGAAGGCAGAGGCTTAACCCACTGAGCCACCCAGGTGCCCCTAAAAATTTTTTAAAATAAGAAAATGATTTTTATATTTGCCATTGCTGATGTTCTTTTTCTGGCTGCTGGGACATGAATTAATCCCAGTCATGTCTGCCTGGGGTGGTTCTGCCTGGTTCTGTATGCAGTCATTGGTAGTTTCTAATTTGCACGCGCAGTGCTCAGTCGTAGACTTAGGGAACCCGCCGCGTGGCTATCTGGAATTTTTTCTTTGCCGGCCCGTCCTCTCATTTTGCCATGTGGTTTCTAGGGACTTTGGCCTCCCTTAGCTCTAAATGCTCTTTCCCCAGTTCAGTGGTCTGCTAGACTGTTTGAGTCCCCTTGCCTCCCCCTGTGCTATGGCCTAAAAATTCTCCCTGCAGTGAGCTGGGGTGCTCGTTAGACTTACCACACTGTCGACTTCTCTCATGAGTTCCTCTCCCATCTGCCTCTTGACCAGTGTCTAAAAACCACGATTTCATCTATTTTTTCTGATGTTCTAGTTGTTAAGGCCATAGGGTAAACCCAATCCCAGTTACTCCATCGTGACTAAGATTGGAATTAATAGTTTGAGTGAGGGATTAAACTCTTAAGTATTAAAGAGCTTTTTCTAATCATACAAGGGTGTTTGGTTTTCCATATTGGTAAAAAATATTTCAGAAAGGATGTTGCCAGTTTTTGTTTTAAGTTAAATTGTACCTGATTTATTTACTTGCTTAAAAATAAAAGTAGTACATTCGAATGTCTCCAAAATAAAAGGTGTGTGGTCCCTTACCCATCTGGTTTCCAGCCACTACCACCATCATTCTCTCCATATGCAGACAACCTTCGTCATTAATTTCTTGTGTATCCTTATGTGCTTTTGTTTTCAGTGTAGACACGGGTATTTTCATGTACTGTGCTCTCTATTCTTAGTCACATGCTGTCCTTTTTATTTTTACTTGAGCGTTATTATACATAACTTATAACTTATAAAAGTTCTTATACAGAACTTTTTTTAGTATATTAAAAATATTTTATTTTTATTTATTTATTTAATTTATTTATTTTAAAACATATATAGTGTTCTATTTTATGGATTAAATCACAATTTATTTGGTCCCTTAGTGGTAGATATCTGTGTCATTTTTAGTCTTCTGCTGTTACAAGTAGTGCTGAAATGAGTAGCCTTGTACATACTTCATTTTGTACATGTGCAGTTACATCAGTAGGAAATTTCTGAGAAATGGAATTGTTGGGTCATAGGATAAATGTATTTTTAGTTTGATGGTTATTGCCACATTGCTCTCCATTGCACTTGGATCATTGTACATTCTCCCCTCCACAGTGTGAGAGCGCCCCCCCCTTCCTCAGCATCAGGTCTTGGTCTCTTCGTTAATTTTTAAAATGGCATCTCGTGTAGTTTAATTTGTTTCCTACATTTAAGGTCCATTTATGTTTCCTTTCTGTGCAGTTAGTATTCTCTACCCATTTTCCTGTTGAACTGTTAGATTTCTTCTCTCTTTCTTTTTTTTAAGATTGATTGATTTATTAGAGAGCACATGTGTGCAAGGGGCAGAGGGAGGAGGGAGAGAGACTTCTCAAGCAGGCTCCCTGCTGAGGGTGGAGCCTGACGTGGGGCTCGATCCCAGGAGCCCAGATCGTGGCCTGAGCTGAAGGCAGCCGCTTCACCCACTGCGCCCCCACGTGCCCCTTAACTAATCCAGTCTTCTCGTAAAACTTCAGTGACGCCGCATCATTAAAATGTATCCCAGGTACTAAAGTTCAGAAAGTGGAATTATACAAAGTCACTGTGAGAAAGCAGGTAGTAAGTCGATTTCGGTACCTTCCAAAGGTACTTTGCTTTCATGGGGTATGAGGGAGTTTACTTCGTTAGAACTATTGAATTAGCCGAATTAGCGCAGTTCAAAGTCAGGAGGCTCAGAATGTGGTCAGAGATCAGGGGCTAGTTCACGCTGCCTGGTAGCACTGACCTCGATGGCAACGCTCCTATCTTTGTTCCGGAAAGGTCCCATTTTCCTGTCAGTGTACTAATTTGAAGAGGTGAAGGAGTTGTGTGGCGGTGGATTAGACGCGTGTTGTCTGTTCTGCTTGCGGCCTTTGCTGAACGTTCTGTCGTGTTCACTGCGCTACGCTGGGTGCATCCGTTCACTTTGAGCAGTCTGACTTGAAAACTGAATGGTGGGAAAATAATTGTTAGACTCCACGTCAACAGATTAGCCTGTTTGACAAGTAGAATGGATTTGGAAGAGTTACCATAAGTAATGTAACATTTTTTCCTACTGATTGTTATGTCATTTGCTGACTAGCTTTGTAAACTCATGCAGTGTTTGAGAGAGTTCAAGACAGTAGTGCTATTTCATATTTACAATTAAGTATGTAGATCAAAGCATGATGTATTTTGGTGATAAAATATTAGTAGAACCACTTTTATTTGAATGGAAATTTTATATACTTTTATCTGCTTGTACGTCCTAGTCTTAAAATAGGTTTAGCTCACTTTAAGTGAAGTTGTCCAAATATTTAAACATAAAGTAATTTAAATTTAGGTTTCACTTTGACTAAGCATAATTTAAGTAATTTAAGTAACATACTTAAAGTAATTTCATGCATGGATCTTCTATATAACGAAACTCATTCTGTTTAATTTTCCCAGCAGAAATTCAGGAAGCAAAAGCTCCCAGTCCTTCCATAAACCGGCAAACCAGCATTGAGACGGATAGAGTGTCTAAAGAGTTCATAGAATTTCTGAAGACCTTCCACAAGACAGGCCAAGAAATCTATAAGCAGACCAAGATGTTTTTGGAAACAATGCATTACAAAAGGGTAGGTTGAGAGTAACCACTTAGAAACATAGAGTTTTGGTTTTAGGAAAGGTCTTAGAGACGATCTAGTGTAACCTTGTCACTTTATACCTGGAAAAATCAAGACCCAGAGATGTTAAGTTACTTACCGAAGAAATGTCACTGAGCCAAGTGAAAACCCAGCTCCTAGGCTAGTACTTTTCCACTGCAAGTCAGTGTGTTTGGGTAATCTTTGCATGGAAAGTCTGACATTGAAGCCACTTACATTGTGTACTTTAGTAATAAGCCTTCCTAACCGGTCACCTTGCAAGTAATACAGACGGCCAAGAGCAGAGTAACCTCGAACTCGAAGTGACAGTTGTTAGACCAAGTAGTACTCACGTCAGGGTGTTACGGTTTTGTTTGTTTTGTGTTTTGATACAAAATACTCTCTCTGCTCAAGTAGAGAAGGGAAAGCTAGAATTTAGATGTGGAAAGGGACCTTAGCAGATACCCCTTTATTTTATAGATGGGGAGATGAGAACCAGAGAAGGTAAGTGACTTGTCAAGGTTACACGGCCGCATATTCTGCCCGAGTCAGAGCTAGAACTCGTGCCTTCCACACGTGTGTCCCAACCCATAGTTTCTAAAGTGTAATGTCAGTTGCAGTAATTCGTAAGACTACTTGTAAAGGGACTCATTTTTTAAACAATGATCAGTTTGTTTGTAACATTCTTCACCCATTAAACTCAGAATTAGCACGAAAGGCACCTTCTGTGAAGTGAGGGGGTCTTGAGAAGAGAAAGGACGTAAAGAAAGCAGCGAGCTGGTAGGCAGCTTGGCTGTGTTCCAGCGTGGCCAGAATCACTAGGCTAATAAGCAGTCATCTTCTGCCAGAATATTTTTTAAATACCAAATTCAGTTAGTAAAGGAGAAAAGAAGCTTTTTTGTTGTTTGATGTGTAGTTACACTGAGAATAAGTAAGCAGACCCCCCCCCCCCGTTTTTTTCTCGAAGTATTTGTAAGCAGATAATAACATTTAAGGAAAGCACAGATCATTGATGTCTTGAGTTAGAAGCACTGATAGACTCTCAGTAGGGACACAGCAGAGCTCATGTGGTTACAACTTCAAGTTTTTAACCAGAGGTAAGAGCTGAGGCTTTGTGGTTCTTTATCCTTCTGCCCGCACGGTGTTCTTGGGACATCCTGCTCGCAGGCCTGTGCTACAGCATATACGGCATGCGCTGGGTGATGCTGGATGTCGGAGCCCACTCGATCGGCTCTTCTGAGCCAGTTTATTCATTCTTCTTTTGCTCAGACTGTAGTGTGCTCTCGTTCTGTAATAATTAGTTGACTTGTGACTCGGTGCACGAAAGTGGAACGGTAATTAAGTGGTGCAGATGCCATCTTGCCTGTTTTCAGGGTCACTGACCCCGGAGAGCTGGGCCGGGCCTCAGACTGCTTGCGTCTGAAGGGCCGTCTTGCAGCCTGTTCTGCGTGTCTGCACGAGCCCTGAGTGTGCGCTGGCTGAGTGGCCCAGGCTTACGTCACGCGTGTGCAGTATCTTGCACAACACCTCGCCTGCACCTGATAAGGAATAGGCGTTTGTTCAACTGAAATGTCCCTGGAGAAGCCCTTTTGCCTTTGGCTGCAGGCTACATGTCTTTTCAAGTAAATGAAACGGTTCTTGTACCGGAATGAACCAGTCTTAGCTAACTGGCTTCAGATTACTTCATCATTTAAGTTTCTTCAAAGACTTTGACTGGGTCCAGCTTGGGATGGTTGCGGAGAGGTAATGAAGTGCGTGTTAGTGGAGGTGCCCTCTGTGCTCCGTTCACTGAAACTCCAAACCTTAACTTGGGCTTAGACTTAAGACTTGAAAAACCTTAACTTAATGTTATTCTCACCAAGTAGACTTTCCAGTCATGTTACTCTAATGACCTACACAATATGAAAACTCATTCTTGTATGTTTGAACCCACTCTGGTGACATTGCCATTAACTGGTAGGTTTTTTTTTAAAAAAGATTTTATTTATTGATTTGAGGGAGTTACAGAGAGAGCACAAACGGGGAGGGGCGGAGGGAGAGAAGCAGACTCTGGGCCGCGAGCCCAGCTCAGGGCTTGGTCCCAGGACCTGAGATCATGACCTGAGCCGAAATCAAGAATCAGCTGCTTCAAGGGAGCCACCCAGGCACCCCAACTGGTAATTCTTTCTACTGTGTCCCACAGTTGTAGTCTTCCCAGCATTTCTGAGGTCCACAACAGTGAGCCAGTCTTGCCCATATCTTCTTCTACTACATGAGTGTTTTCTCCAGTCCTGGAGTAAGCCCATGGCGAGCGGCCTTTTCCACGTATGGATCAAGTCTAGAAAACCAAATATTTACAGAATAGCATTAAAAGGATTGGGGTTTTTTTCCCCAGCCATTTTATCTTTGTCATAAGACACCTTATCTGTAGCCAGACTTTTTTGTTTTCTTAATTTCCTCATTCCAAAGGGTGTCTTTCTGGGCTGCAATCTCATTCGGGTCCTGCGTGGTTTTTTTTTTTTTTTTTTTTTTTTTAAAGATTTTATTTATTTATTTGACAGAGAGAGATCACAAGTAGGCAGAGAGGCAGGCAGAGAGAGAGAGGAGGAAGCAGGCTCCCTGCTGAGCAGAGAGCCCGATGCGGGACTCGATCCCAGGACCCTGAGATCATGACCTGAGCCGAAGGCAGTGGCTTAACCCACTGAGCCACCCAGGCGCCCTCCTGCGTGGTTTTTCATGCCCAGTGCACTAACGCAGCATGGCGCGTCCCTGTCCCAAAGATGCTGCTGTTTGCTAAGACTCTTCGGAAGCTCGTTTATTTTGCCATTTTTCCTTTTCCATTAATCTTATTAGTTATTTAATATTAATACATGTATTTCTTATAGTTCATTTTCGTGTTCTTTAGAATAAGAGAGTTGTGTTTATTGCAAACTGGATAGGCAGCTACATCATTAACACAAAGTTCATTTATATTTATGTTATTATGAAACACTTTTCTTTTTTTTTATTTTTTTTTTAAGATTTTATTTATTTATTTGTCAGAGAGAGAGAGGGAGAGAGCGAGCACAGGCAGACAGAATGGCAGGCAGAGACAGAGGGAGAAGCAGGCTCCCTGCTGAGCAAGGAGCCCGATGTGGAACTTGATCCCAGGACGCTGGCATCATGACCTGAATCAAAGGCAGCTGCTTAACCAACTGAGCCACCCAGGCGTCCCTCAAACACTTTTCTTAGAACTCATCTTAGCAAGAATTTGAATTTTACTGAGAAGATGGCTGACAGGGGTGGCGTATGCAGAAGAAGCTAAGAAGAATTTGCAGGGTTTCGTTTTTTTAAACTTCTTATCATTACAAAAATAACTAGAATTTAAGAGTCTCACTGTAAGAACAAAGCTTTAAATAGGCCTAAGAGTAGCCACAGATTCCAGGATGTATATGGTCACCAAAGAAATGAAGGGTGTATAGGTTTCTTTTGTTCTTTGGACAAAACCTTATGTGCCCAGGGTAATTTAAAATATTATAGAGACCCAACCAGATGTTAAGCTTTTCTGTCATAATTAGAAAATCCTAATTTTTTTTTAACTTAATGAGATCCTTGCCAAAAGTGAAGACCTTTTTCCCCACAGGTTTATTTATATGAAAACATTTTCAAAACACACACAAAACAGACTGCAATTAAATAAAAAAGATACTTTTGCTGCTCAAATTGTTTAAATCCTGCCCTTGTTAATTATTAATAAAGCCTTTAATAATAAAGTCTCCCCTGTTCTGAAAGCATAGCTTGTATTACCCTCGACTTCCTGAAAACACATGCCCTTTAATTTACTGGATATTGAATTATAGCTCTTTAATAAGTGAATTTTGTGGGTTTCTCAGTGCAGTTTTTTAAAAGATTTATTTATTTTTTAGAGAGAGGGAAAGAGAGCAAGGGAAGGGGCCGAAGAGGGAAAGAGAAACGGAAGCACGCTCTGTGCTGAGTCCAGAGCCTGACACGGGGCTCACGACCCTGAGATCATGACCTGAAACCAGAGCCGGAGTCGGAGGCTTAACCAGCCGCACCACCCACGCATCCCTCTCTGTGCAGTTTTTAAAAAAGATATCTCTGCTAGCAGTCATTCAGATGTGCGTTTCCCTACTACAGAAGCAGTCAGACGCAGTGGAAGACTTTTTACCACTTCCATTGTTTGTTCCCTGCCGTTCTTTCTACAAAATTCTGGTGCTGTTATATCCATGAATTTAAAATTTCTCCCATATTAATTCTCTTGAAAAACTGTTTTTCTAAACCTGAGAAAGGAGAAAAAGAGTTTAAAATGTGGCTATATCTTCATTTGCGTTCTCTTTCTCAGAAGAAATAGAGAGATAGATGTCCTTCTGTGCCTTAAAATGTCCTCACTATTCTAAACCATATGTATGTGCGAGTTTTCCCTGCTGTGCAGTTACTGCTGAGAGAGCAGAGTATGTGTCCAAGACAGAGAAACTTTAATTAACAAAATGGGCTTTAAACGTGGTAAGAAAACTGAGGAACAGGGATGGGGGAGTAACCCCAGGACACATTTCAGGATTAGGAGCACAAAGGATGAGAAGTGAGGACAAGCGACGGGAAAGCGTCTGAGCTGGTACAGTCTGTAGATCATAAGAACTAAAAATAGATAAAAGGTCGCGTTGCTAACTATGTGAAAGTGGTGAATGAATAAAATAAGAACATACATAGAATACAATGACATGTAAGAGATTTTTTTTTTTTTTAAAGAGATCACAAGTAGGCAGAGAAGGAGGGGGGAGGGGGAAGCAGGCACCCTGCGGAACAGAGAACCCAATGCGAGGCTCGATCCCAGGACCCTGAGATCATGACCTGAGCTGAAGGCAGAGGCTCAACACCCCCGAGCCACCCAGGCGCCCCTGTAAGAGAAAATTGAAAACATTGTGGAGTTGAACCATGATGACTCGGTCGGTGGGTCTGGCAAGACAGGCTCCAGCTTTGGCATCGCCTCTCAGACCTCTCCTGTTGTGCAGTGGCCGGAATGGAAGGGAGAACATGGGTGGACATGAAACAGAAGAGAGATGCTTTCTCTATGGAGAAGATGCTCCTGGAAGAGAAGGTCACGTTAGAAGAGCGACTAAAAGAACCTGTGGAAGCGTAACAGCGAGGCTTGGCAGATACAAGAACTTGTTGCAGAGGAGTAGAAACACATCACAGTGTTTCTAGTAGAAGTGAGTGCTGGTAGTAACTGGAAGAGTCCATGTAATTTGCTCTAAGCATTGAGATTCGGTACTTAGGAATGTAGCCATGTCTCAGGCACCTAAGTAGAGGAAAAGAGCAAAAACAGTCTGTTGTGGACGTTTGTAAATGGAAAGAAAGCAAAATCTCAGCGTCATGGAGGAAGAACATTATTGTTAAAATGCGAAGGGAATCCCCCATATCTTAAAAATAAAATGAGATTTACAGTTTTAGTAGTGAAGAGGTCTCCTCCGACAGACTCCGTATTGATAGTCCTTCTGTTGACTGAAACCCGCTCTGCTGACTGACGGGATTTGAGGAGGTTTACGGAATGATTTGAAGTAAGAGTCAGAGAAGAGACCCATAATTCGATGGTATTTAGAATTCATGGACATGTTCTTCGTGGAGCTGCTGCTGCTGATTACCCACATGGACGTCCAGGCCTAGTAGTAAAATTCGCTCTCTGAAGAGGTAATACCAGGGGACTTAAAAATTGTTTGGTCCATGGATATATTTGTCTGGTGATCTAAGGCTTAGAGAATTTACCGTACAAATCTTATCGACTGACTCAGTGAGGGCTGATAGGAAACAGAAGCTCGAAGTCTTATGGGAAGTAGAGGCACAGAGAGGAAGGCCATGTACGGACAGACTCGGCGTGTCTGAGCGTGTCCCCAGTCGTGCCTCCACAGGGACGAGTGGCAGTGGATCTGCGGGAGTTTACACCCAGGGCGTGAGGAGACATTTTCCTGTGGGCATTGCTTGTCCCGTCACTCCGCACTCCCGCGGGGGGCAGTGCGGAACACGAATACTTACTGCTCTGCCCGTGCCTGTTGGGAGAAGATGGTAGAAGGTAGAAGGAATGAGACAAGTCAGAGATTCACCACATGCGCCATGGCACTTGGTCATTCTGGCTTACAATTTTCGTAGAATATTGTAATTACTTACTTGCATTCAGCCTTCCCATTCAGGTTGAGTGCTCTTGGAGCATTTTATTTATTTTTTTATGTTTGGTGCAGTGGCTGGCAATTCCAGTCATGCAGCAGATGCTTTCAGAGTGGATGCAAATACATTTTTCATGGAATTCAGGAAAATCCAGGTGTACTAATAGGGGCATAAAATTAGCCACATGACAAGATAAATTCATAAAATTCAGTTGCAATATGACATGCCAGTGATAAAAGCTAAAGAACTGAGCACAGTACTAAAAAATAGTTACTTTTAAAGATACTAGCAATGAATGGCATTAAATGTTAATAGCACTCTAATAAGGAAAGTTCGTACCTCATTCAAAGAATTAAAAGACTGAGGATTGTAAGAAAACTTGAAATTATGATGTTACATTTATTCTAGAAACAAAAAACATATATTCTTTTTGTGAGGTGGGGTGGGGAGCATGAATTTGGTGGAAGAGATTTCTAAATCTGGCCAACTTTCCTAAAATGAAAGACATCACAAGTGGGTGAGATTTTGATTAAAAAATTAAAATATAGGACAGCGAAATAAACCAGGGATTCCAGAAATAAATTCGGTTTCTCAGGAGCCAGTTACGTGACAGCTGGGGTAGCGAGGGGCAGTGTGGCTTCACCACCTGCCGCCGACGAAGACGGGGTCTGTATGTCAGTGACATCCTGTGTTCCGTGCTCTGCGCCCACACCTCCTCCAAAGAGTTAAACATGAGAAAACTTAGAAGTAAATTAACAAAGTAGATTAGGATATTTATTTCAACTGTAGGTACTTACTTCTGTGGAGAAATTTGGAACAGTCCCCCCCCCCCCAAGAAGGTAAAATGTATTTTTTTAAGTTAACATATAATGTAGTGTTTGCCGCAGGGTACAGGTCTGTGAATCATCAGGTTTACACACTTCACAGCACTCACCATAGCACATGCCCTCCCCAGTGTCCGCAACCCCACCCCCCTCCCTCCCCCCCAACCCTCAGTTTGCTTTGTGAGATGAAGAGTCTCTCATGGTTTGTCTCCCTCCCGATCCCATCTTGTTTCATTTTTCCCCTCCCTACCCCTGCCCTGCCTCCCAGATTCCTCATATCTGAGTAGAACAGTTTTCAAGGTGCAGCTGAACTGTTAAAGAATTATTCTTAAGGACCAGTTAAAAGGTTTAGTGGCATTAACTTTTTTGAAAGCTGTGTAATGAAAAGTAAAAGACAAAATGGAAAGTAGCACTGGGAAATTGTGGTGAATATAAAGAAAAGCTTAAGATTTTAAAATGTGTAAAATTTACTTAGTACTAAGTTCTCACTAGACAAGGGATCGATCTTAATTCAACCAGGTCGCTCTTACGTAAATAACTAGTTAAGAAAGCAACAGGACTTGCTTGTCCGAGACCTCCGCAAGCCCTGTGAGACCCGCAGAGTTACTCTGACTGAGGAGATGAGGGACACCTTCTTAGAAGAGGGAAGTGTGAACGGAGCCTTCCCTGGGCAGCTCTTGGAAAACGGAGAGCAACAGAAGTGCGTCAGGAAGAGAATGACTTTGTGGTGCTCCAGATGCGGGCAGCAGCTAAAGCAGAGCCTTAGGACCCGGGCTCCCCAGCAGAGGAAGCAGGGCGGTTGGGGGGGGCGGTGCTGGTCGCAGACTGAGGCACCATCCCGGACGGATGGACAGATGGACGCCCTTGGTGCTCTGCTTCTGATCTGATTGTCGTGCCCCGGTCTGAATCCGAGGTGACCAGTGGGCGTGGTGTGTGGGACAGATTGGAAAGTGAGGTCAGGGTTGGGGAGAGCAGCTCTGCTCGAGATGAGGGGTGACGAGAGCCCAAACCGGGCAAAAATGGGGACAGACATTGTAAAGGCAGCAGGGGATGGTCTGGACCCCACGGCATACTTTGGGATTTTTTTTTTTTTTTAAGATTTTATTTGACAGACAGAGATCACAAGTAGGCAGAGAGGCAGGCAGAGAGAGAGGAGGAAGCAGGCTTCCCTGCCGAGCAGAGAGCCCGATGCAGGGCTCGATCCCAGGACCCTGAGATCATGACCTGAGCTGAAGACAGAGGCTAAACACTGAGCCACCCAGGCGCCCCATACGTTGGGATTTAAGCTGGGGCAGCCGGGTCTGCGCGCTCTCCCCAGAGCTTCTCCCCAAGCCCTCGCTGGTTGCTTTCCCCGCCCTGCACGCGGCTATCCAAGACTCAGCCCTGTGGGATTTGTCCCGGGCCACAGTCGTGCCCTTCTGCAGTGACTTCTTTAAGAAAAGCCTTGGGAGAAATTTCTGGGTTTGGTGTTAGAATTTCATCTGAAGAGTTAGTTTACTTTTACATTTTGGACCCCCAGTTACGGGACCGTTTTTGTCTTAGTGAGGGTTGCTAGACCTTGTTGGAGGCCGGTGCCTGGGCTGACTCTACCTCCGTATCTTCAAGGACCGTGCTTCTCTGTTGCTCCCAGCTCCGTCCTCTGGTCTCGCCGTGTTTTGTTTTCATCTAGTTAATTGTGCTGAACTGTGTTGGCATTTTGTGTAGATCGTACTCTTTAGGAGAAAATAGGGAATAAATACACATATTGTATGTATATAACCAGTAAACCCAAAGGGAAATTATGAAGCTCAGTGGCGTAGAGGCTGTAGAGAAATCAATACTCGTGTGGCTAACGGCCGGACACTGGCGTTTCCGAGGATCTCATCTAGCAGCAGATACTGAGAGCCATAAAGTTCATATTTACTAAACTCTTAGTGTCACTCTTGAACATGCATCACCAAGAAATAACCCCAGAGAGATAGTCTACTTATGCTGCAGTACATGGTCATGAGAAAGAGAAGGAACTCGGAGGCACAGGGTAGATCGGTTCAGTAATTCACCTAACACAAGGGGTGTGAGAAGGCCCCCAGAAAGGACTATGTGGACCCGATAAATCGAAATGTACATAAATGTGTATATTATCAAGAATGTGCATTATACCCATGTAAGAAAAATGTACTTATCTGTGAATACATATTATGTACACACACACACAGAAGTATGAGGTCATGGGAGTTCTAAGTATTGGGGTTTTCTCCTCTGCAGAGTTGGTATAATTGGTAGGTACTTTTGAGATTACATCAGTTATGGAGTGGGTTCTGGAAACTTCGTAAAATTGAGAGCTTTACGCATGATCTTTCTTGAGCTACCAACAGCCTCTTTGTCCCTTTTTTTTCAGGATCTAAGCATTGAGGAACAGTCAGAGTGTACTCAAGATTTTTACCAAAATGTGGCTGAAAGAATGCAGACTCGTGGAAAAGGTAATGCTCTGTTCGCCAGCTGTAAAGGGATTGCTGGTAATTGTACAGAGTCTGACTGCTCTGTTAGAGCTTTCTCTCTTTCTGATGGCCTGACTGGTTTGCCAACTCCGTCCTGTAAACAGCTCCACCGACATGCTGGTGACTGGTCTTGTCCTGAGAGGGCCTTTGAATGCCACCAGTGTCACTCCAAAGTGATCACAGCAGTTGGGTAGTTTATTAAACATTGTTTAATCATCCTGTTGGGGTAGGGGTAGAGTCCGTTAAAACCCCGAAGGACGCTTCTACACGAAATGCCCATCTTGGAATCACCATTTTGGTGAGTCATTTTTCATGGTGATACATTCCTCAGATGGCTGGAGGGATGGAAAAAATTTGAGAATCGCTGACTTAGAGCTTAGATTTTTATTTATTTTTTTGTGAATATTTTAGAGCTTAGGTTTTTAGTACATTTTCTTTTTTTTTTTTTAAAGATTTTATTTATTTATTTGACAGACAGAGATCACAAGTAGGCAGAGAGGCAGGCAGAGAGAGAGAGAGAGGAGGAAGCAGGCTCCCCGCTGAGCAGAGAGCCCGATGCGGGACTGGATCCCAGGACCCTGAGATCATGACCCGAGCTGAAGGCAGCGGCCCAACCCACTGAGCCACCCAGGCGCCCTTAGTACATTTTCTTGGATTTGTCTTCCATTGGTGTTGGGTTTTAGGATATACGTAGCATGTCTGTCTGTCTGAGAAATAAGCCCCACTGCGCATCTCTAAGAGCTCTCCAAGGTTGTACAGTAAACCTCAGGAAAGTGGAAGTTCGCTTTCTGCCGCACAGGGAAAGGGAAGGCTGTGAAGACCTCTATTCCTTTCACCCGTCGCCCTTCCCTTGAGCTTGTATGTCCGTTTGGATATTCCAGTGCCTCCCGAAAGAGTTGAGAAGATAATGGATCAGATCGAAAAGTACATCATGACTCGTCTCTATAAGTACGTGTTCTGTCCAGAGACCACCGACGACGAGAAGAAGGATCTCGCTATTCAGAAGAGGATCAGGTAGCCGGTTGCTTCCTTTGTCTTGTACGTACTGCCTGCCAGCAGGGGACACACTTGGATTTCAGAACAGGATCAGGTAGCCAGTTGTTTCCTTTGTCTCGTACGTACTGCCTGCCAGCAGGGGGACACACTTGGATTTCAGGCCTTGACAGCGACCAACAGCCAAGGTACCCACCATCCGTAGCATCTCCGCGGCTTCGGGGTGTCAGAGGAAAAGCAGCCGGTAGACTGTAGGACGGAACACCCGAAAACACGTGCTTGCTTATCCGTCTGACTCCTAGCAGCTTTAGAAAGGAAGCAGATCTGATGTTTCAGATTGTTTCAGATCTCCGGAATTTCCAAGGAACGGGGGGAAATGTCATTCTTTTCTCATTTCATTATACTGTCTTGTCAGGCAAGAAGCTGTGAGTATCCACACGAAGGCGGTAGGCGTCATTGTTCCTCCTCCCTGTCACTCATTATTTAGCTGTTCTTCTGATCACAACTTGCGCTCACACTGGGTTGACGACACTCCCCAAAGCGCTCCGTCTTCCCTGGCGGCACAGTGAGCCCCAGGGCTCTGTATTACCAGTGGCAGTGAAACCTGTAGGAAATAGGCCATCAGATGTGGGAATGGGTCCAAGACTGGTCGTGCTAAGGTGCTTCTGGAGGAGGGGGTCTTGGAATCCAAGGAGGGTTCCTTGACAGTGGGGCTGCTAAGTGGTAGACTATCTTGATGTGTCACGGCAGAAGCAAGGAGTTGGTGTTAGGAAGGTGGCACGTGGAGCCCTAAGGCACTAGGTGGGCCTTGGACTAACGAGTGGGGTGGGAGCATCCGTCAGTCGGAATCCCTGCCGTGAAGATGGGGAGACCAGAAAACTCAGGGATCCCAAAGGGGGCGACTCATGCTTGGTGACCTTTCTTCACTTGTTCTGCTCTGCCTCCAGAGTTGAGGATAGAGCCCCAGTGACATTACGGTCATTGACGATGGAGAGAGGGAGCGGCGGGTTCTTCTCAGATCTTCAGTCTCGGATCACTTCTGCTTTTCCTGTGATGAGAGAAGCCTCATTTGAGGGTTCTGGTCACTTCGTCTGAGCTCCTGCTATGTTCAGGGGCAACGTCAGAGCTCCTGATATGCTCGGGCCTAGGATTGCCTTGTTAGTCCGTGGTGCCCCAATATTTTCCCTTAACTGAAGGAAATAACAAGACAAATGACTGTGGTCCATTCTTGGAATTTTTTTTTTATTGTCTCTCCCTCTTTGTAGAGCCCTGCACTGGGTCACACCTCAGATGCTTTGTGTCCCTGTTAATGAAGAAATTTCAGAAGTGTCTGATATGGTGGTGAAAGCAATCACAGGTCAGTGACACAGAGAGCTTTTCCGTCTGGATGTTTACCCCTTGAAGCTGACGTAAATCCATACAAGACAGCGAAGTGTTTCTAAAATGTAGACTGCCAGAGACATACTGAAATGTGGTAAAAGCCGCTTGTAAGTGTGCTAGTTTTATGAGTTTGGACCATTCGTTTTAGCAGGTGAATGTTTCCTCTGTGCTTTCTCTGACCAGGTCTCTCATTTCATGGGCCTTGAACTAAACTGAGGTCAGATGCAGCTAGGGCAGATTTCTTGCCTTTTTTCTTTTCTTTTTTCTTCTTTTTTTAGAGTGAGAGATGGCGTGTGTGACTGGGGCAGTGGGAGGGTGGCAGGGGGCAGAAAGAGGGTGAGAATCTCAAGCAGACTCCATGCCCAGCACAGCCCAGTACCGGGCTCGAGACCGTGACCTGAGCCGAAGTCAAGTCAGACGCTTAACCCACTGAACCACCCAGGCACCCCAGCTAGGGAAAATTTCTGAAAACCCTGTTGCATTTACATATTCAGAATAATTTTGGAGGGAGGAAGCAAATTGATGGGAGAAGGTAACCCCCACACTACAGTTATATACTTACTGACTGGTTGTTAGTCAGAGATGCGCTTTGGATGACTTTCCTGGTTTGTTCAGTGTAGAAATGAAGGACCTTGATGCGGCTCCACCATCCAGGACAGGTCCCGGCATCTGATAAGGTTTCTGTTTCTTGCTCAGAGGAATAGCCCAGCAGAAGTATACCATGGAAGTTTAAAACAAAAGAAGAACCAAAACAAATTCAGCCTTATGGAGAAGACACCCAGATACTTCTTAATTAAGAGGAGTTGGAAAGACTTCCCTAGTTAGAGCCGTTAGTGGAACTCCTCTGGGAGAGAAAGTTAGCTGCTGTTAGCCGTGGCCTGGGGCAAGCCTTTAAGTAGGTTCCTTTGGTTCTAAGAACTAGAGACTCATGTGACAGGAAGAAATGGGGATTTGCTTAAGATACTCTCGAGGTAGGAAAGGGAGCAGGGCTCTCCCCAAAACTTAGCCCCACTAGGGACTGGGTCATCTGCTCCTAACATGATTCTTCTGTTCTCTCGGGTTCTGCTTCTCTTTGTATAGCTTTGCTTTTTAACTCCTGTTTTTAAATGAATTATTTTCTGAGTGAATGATTTAATTCCACTTGCTTGCGGAGTCTAACTGGCCTAGCTAATTACCGTTCTCTGTCACTCAGAGCTTTTCTCCAAGGCTGTGTTGTAGGTTTCATGAATTGTCTCCTTTGGGTCCAGGCCCACTCCCACTCCCACCTTTTGCTCAGGGAACATCATAAGAGATTGAAGGTGAGAAGCCTGGATGTAGGCCTCCTATTTGTGTTTTTTTCCAAAGACTCTTGCCAAGTTCAAGACCAGCTGGTTTATGTTTAAAGTACTTCATAGGAATTTGTGCCCGGGACTCTTTCCTGAAGTGCCATAGGGTTAGACCTTGTAAAACCAGAAACTACAAAAGCCAGACCATTGTTTGCTTAAAAATAGAACTGAAAGGACTTCAGTATTTCAACAGTTTGTTAATAGAATTCGAGGGGAGACTCATCTCAAGGCCTCTGAGTTGGAGTTTGAAGAGATGTGGCGATAGTAGAAATTTGGCCACAGAATCTTAGAACCTCCTTACTTTTTCTCATCTTGCCGGTCCGCGTGCACACACATTCTGCGAGGGCCACAGGCTGTGTGAGCGCTTTTTCCTAATCTCCAGGTGTTAGCCCAAGTACAGGAACAAACAGGACGGTGTCTAACCCTGGTCTTCAAAACGGAGACACCAGCTAAATCTCTCAGAATCACCCCATGTGCTGCTGCTGAGCACTGGCAGTTTTGTGGGTAAATACACTGAATGAGGCATTTTCCATCTCATTGGACATCTGCCGTCCAGGAGGTACAGGCCGGGGATACTGTTAAACATCCTGCAGGACCGGACAGTCCACTCCCAGAAGAGATGATCCAGTCCAGACTGTCGTTGGTGCCAAGGTGGAGAAGTCATGACTTAGAGGGCTAGCCTGCTTTGTCTTCAGAACTTGCTAAAGCTAAACCCGGACTTGTATCAGATGCAGGACCCCACGCAGCCCAGCTCGCGTCCTGCCCACTGTAAAAGCCCGGGGCAGCAGACGCGCAGCCGTTATCTGAGGACGGTGACGTGACCGCAGGCAGACGGGGTGGGAAATCATTCAGTGGAAGAAGTTAACACCAGGGGGAATCTCCTGTTCTGTTGTTTCCTCCCGGACCCCCTCAGTTGGGCTTTAGGGCAGTGCAGGTCACAGAGCTCACTACACGTGGTGGGGGCCCAGCAGCATCCCCCAGAATCTTCTTTCAGTCTTGAAGGGTGCTAGCAAGGGGAAGCTTGGCCACAGGACAGGGTGTAGGAGCAATCTCCACAGCACCCCCCGCTTCGTTCTGGGCTCCCTTCCCTTCTCTTCCGTTCCACACTCTTGGACTCCCTCCTGGCACTGGCAGCTACACATGCTGCCAGAGAAAAAGTGATTCTTTTTTTATTCACTTTAATACTTAATAAACATTATTGAGAGATTGGCAAAAAGTTTAAACTAAGAGTAAAAACCAGTATAAAAGGTAGGAAGCTAAATAGCATAAATGAAAGTAGTGAAATAGGTTTAAAAAGGTCTTCCCCCGAGTCGCTCTTGTGGTATGTTCTACTCAGAAAACAGGCTGAGACATATTAACAGTAATTACAGCCCATAATTAAAAGACTAAAGGAACCAAACTATAAAATAAGGAAAACCACGCAATAGACTCGTGAGTTCGGGGAATGAAAGCATCAGTAAGGTTTTTTTTTTAAAGATTTTATTTATTTATCTGACAGAGATCACAAGTCGGCAGAGAGGCAGGCAGAGAGAGAGAGAGAGGAGGAAGCAGGCTCCCTGCTGAGCAGAGAGCCCGATGCGGGGCTCGATCCCGGGACCCTGAGATCATGACCTGAGCTGAAGGCAGAGGCTTTAACCCACTGAGCCGCCCAGGTGCCCCCATCACTGAGTTAGAACTCGGCCCCGCACGGCCCAGTGGCTCCCCTTCTGCGGGTGGTCCTGTGAGGGCTCCCCCGGAGCCGACCGCAGGGATGGAGCTGGGAGCGGAAGGAACCCTGATGCGCAGCACCGTCCTGCCCCCCACAAACTGGAAACTTCAGTTCCCGCTGTGGGCAGCTACTGCTGTCAGAGGAGCCCGCCCCGCTATTTCTTCCACGGGGCGGCAGTCGGCAGTCGGCAGGCAGCAGTGCACGTCCGAGGGCGCCCTCCCCCTTCCCTTGCACCGTGTCCCCAGGGCTGACTCCTGTTCCTCACAGGCTCCTCGTCCTGGTGACACAGGACGGTGTATAAGAGCCTGCCACTTAGGGTTAGGGTTAGGGACGGTGAAGTGGTTTTTCTCTGAGGGAAGTGAATGGTGCGTGTGAGACTAAAGGTGTATCCTCGCTCACCCCTGGGCTGACCGGTGGGCTGCGAATGTCGTCGAGGGGCCCTGGTGGCTTCTGGCCGGGGGGGGGGGGGGGGGGGGGGGGCGCGCCGGGGGCCCGCCCCGCGGGGGGCGGGGGGGGGGGGGGGGGGGGGGGGGGGCGGGGCACGTCCTGTAGACCGCCCCGCCTGGGGCTTCGGCAGCTGATGTCTGGTGCGGCGATGCTGTGTCGTCCCCGCCTTTCTAAAGAGCAGCGTGCGTTCTGCACGGTTCCCAGGGTGGCAGAGGAGCAGAAGCAGGAGAAAGACTCGAATCCTCCCGAGAGCTCACCAGCAGCTTCGCACCGTGGTTAAGAGCGTGGGTTTCAGAATCCGGCAGACTTGGTTTCAAAACCCCCCTCCGTCCCTTGCTGTCTGTATGATTTGGGCAAATCACCAGGCTTCTCTGAACCTCAGTTGCCTTCCTCACAGCTGTACCCCTTGCCCAGTCTGGGGACGGAAAAGCAGTGGGCTTGCGGGGCAAAGAAGTAACGCATGTAGCGTCCGCTTTGTGGCCGGGCGTCCTGAATGGACGAGCTGAGCCCACGGTGTTCTGTGGTCCGTTTTCGGGCACAGACGTACCTGGCGGAGGCGGCTCCACGAGGCCTCCACACGCTGCTCGGTTAGAAAGTGCTGATTCCGGTGCTGCGTGGACGTATGTCCTCACCGGAAGCCGTGTCTTCCCGCTGCGCAGATATCATCGAGATGGACTCGCAGCGGGTGCCGCGGGACAAGCTGGCCTGCATCACCCGCTGCAGCAAGCACATCTTCAACGCCATCAAGATCACCAGGAATGAGCCGGCCTCGGCCGATGACTTCCTACCGACCCTCATCTACATCGTCTTGAAGGGCAACCCTCCGCGCCTCCAGTCCAACATCCAGTACATCACCCGCTTCTGCAACCCCAGCCGGCTGATGACCGGCGAGGACGGCTACTACTTCACCAACCTGGTAAGCCTCACGCTCCGGGGGTTACGGCGAAGATCACCGAGGTGCTGACTTCAGGGATGTGACAGGGCGCTGCGGGCCTGGGACGGTTCCATGCCGCTGTGTCGGCACAGCTGAGGATGCTTGCTTGGTGTCCCAGAGCTCACGGGACCGTGCCATGCAGACACCGCACCTCCGCTCCTCGGCCAGAGACTGCGGTCCTCTGCTGGCCAGCACGTGGCCATGCGGGGGAGCATCTGTGCTGCGCGGCCGTCCCGCCCCAGGTCCCAGTAGAAGGGCCACTCGCTCAGTTGGGTTGTTTAACCATGAATGAGTCGGATCATGGATTTTGATTTATTAAAAGACCTAGGAATTATTTTTTGCTTTATTTTTGTAAGTGATCTCTTAGAATTGAATACCGAGATTTTTTTTTTTTTTTAAAGACTTTATTTATTTACTTGACAGAGAGAAATCACAAGTAGGTAGAGAGGCAGGCAGAGAGAGAGGAGGAAGCAGGCTCCCTGCTGAGCAGAGAGCCCGATGCCGGACTCGATCCCAGGACCCTGAGATCATGACCTGAGCTGAAGGCAGCGGCTTAACCATTGAGCCACCCAGGCGCCCGAATACCGAGATTTTAAAAAGCTTGGTTTACAGGATGTGAGATGATTTTCAAGTATTGTTGGTCGTGCTTGTTGATTCTTGGTGAGACAGTGCTCAAGAGCGCGTGTCTGAGTCGTAAGGCAGAGCGCTTCTCCTGACCACTGAACTCGTCTGTTGTTTACTTTAGAGTAGGTTTGCTAATGAACTGGAGCCTCAAAACACCTTAAACGCTTTCCTTCCTGTGTTGGAAGCCGTACAGGAGAATACGGAGAGGAAGCCAGGTTGCTTAGGGAAGTGTTTCCAGTAAATTCTAGTAAATTGCCTAAAAAGACGGTACATGAATCTTCAAGGCTTCCAGAAAGCTGTTGTGATTTATTCTTACATCCCAAATACGTACTCAGCTTTGTACCTGTTCTGTGTCGTGTTTTCCTTTAAGTGGGTTCCCAAAAGTGTATAAGCTCCGGGTCCCTCAAAACCTGGTGCTGCCCCGTCCCTCGTCACCCTCAGCCGCGGGGTTCAGCTGCTCGACTTGGGAGGCTCTTCCTGTTCCAGGTTTTTATTTAAACTCCGGTTGGTGAGCATACAGGGTAACAAAGCTGGACTCAGAGCAGAGCGTAGCGAGTCCTCACGTCGAGACGGCGCCCCGTGCTTACGGCAGGTGCCTCCTGAACGCCCATCTCCCAGCCAGCCCATCCCAGGAACGCTTTTTTCCAAAATGCTGCTCGGGCTGTTATTCGCAGTATTTGTCATTCTTCCAGACACGCCAGGATTTGAACTACACCCCCAGAAGGGGAGGTGGCCGAGTACCCATTTCTTTACGCAAGTGCTGTTGACTGCTGCAGAGGAGCCTTGTGGGTTTAGTTCTTACTCTGGGGAACCTCAGACAGTCTGAAGCTCTCAGAGAAGTTGGAGACGGACACATGGCCAGTGGTAGAAGCGACGAGCGGGACCGGGAGGTGTAGCCCTTGTGGTCAGCAGCGGAGGCTGCCGGTCCGCTTCTTCCTGCGGCTTCCCAGGGCCGGAACCTTCTTTCTCATCGTCCTCTCGTCTGGGTCAGAGTCTGGCTTCCGCTGTGGCTCCGGGGGAGAGTCCGCAGGTTGTCAGACCCACGACAGCTCCCGCTGTGCGTCCTATGCCCTTACCGCCCTTGAGAGCTCCTCGTTCTGCAGCTTCTAGGTCTTTAGAGTTTCACGGTTCCGCTCCTTCCTTGTCTGTGTCCTCTGCTTCCCCTTGAATGGTGTCACTCCCCAGGGTTCTGTCCTCCGTGGCTCCTCTCCCCGGACCGGCGCAGCTGTCACCTGCGCACGAGGACACACAGGCTTGTGGCCCCTGCTTTGCCCTCGCACTGACCCCGCTTCCAGCTGTTTCATCCAGCCCGCGTTTAGTTTCCAAGACTCACAGCTTCCTGAGCGGCCGGTGGTTTTCTCTTTTCTAGCGTCCGCTGTTCCCGCGTGTGGCACTAGTACCCGTGCCTCCCTGTCCAATGGACACACGGATGTCAGGGCGTGGGGAGACTCGCGTAGGCTCATAGACTCTTGGACTGTCACTTGACAGGGGACAGCTCAGGTTGCCTGATTTCAAAGCTTATTCTTCTAAACATTTGATGTGAAAGGACCAAAGGCCCTTTGAGGCCCGGAGGCCTGTGTGCCACAGCCGTCCCCGAATCACAGGCTGCTGCTGTGCCCTGAGGGAACGCTGTGAGACTGGCTCGACCTTGGAAGGGAATGGCTTTGTGGGGCAGGTTCCTGGGACACAGGGCCCTAGAGCTCCCGGCCCCAGCACGATTCTTCTGCCCTGCGGCGCAGCAGGGAAGCAGGGAGCCTCGGGTCTGAGGAATTGTTTCGGTTTTGTCCGAGGAATTGTTTCGGTTTTGTCCACGGAAGCTCTGTGGTAGCCAGTGTGGGACAGACCCTGAAGGTGCCTGCTCTAGCATTTCATGCTGTATAAGACCCCTGGACCTTTGAAACCCAAGGAAAGGAATGAATTTCTGACAGACCCAGTGAGAATTGGCAATTTGACTTTTTTTTTTTTTTTTAAAGATTTTATTTATTTATTTGACAGGCAGAGATCACAAGCAGGCAGAGAGGTAGGCAGAGAGAGAGGAGGAAGCAGGCTCCCCGCTAAGCAGAGAGCCCGATGTGGGGCTCGATCCCAGGACCCGGAAATCGTGACCTGAGCTGAAGGCAGAGGCCTAACCCACTGAGCCACCCGGGCGCCCTGACTTTTTTTTTTTAAAGAAGGAAATGTATCGTTTCAAGTGGGACTATAAAGGAAACGTGGTTGGCCCTGAGTTGTAGTTTTTGAAGCTGAAGTCCCTGGGGAGTCGTTAGACTCTTGTGTCCTTTTGATTCTGTTTTAAATGCACCACAGTGAAAGGATTTAAAAATACATATTTGAGGGACGCCTGGGTGGCTCAGTTGGTTAAGCAGCTGCCTTCGGCTCAGGTTGTGATCCCGGCGTCCTGGGATCGAGTCCCACGTCGGGATCCTTGCTCTGCGGGGAGCCTGCTTCTCCCTCTGACTCTGCCTGCCACTCTGTCTGCCTGTGCTTGCTGTCTCTCTCTCTGACAAATAAATAAAAATACATATTTGAGAATTTGAGTCTTTCTTGGGCGACCGGAGTAAATAACGTTCTCGGGCTTGTTTGTTTCTCAGTGCTGTGCTGTGGCTTTCATCGAGAAGCTGGATGCTCAGTCTTTGAATTTAAGTCAGGAAGATTTTGATCGATACATGTCTGGCCAGACTTCTCCCCGGAAGCAGGAATCTGAGAACTGGTCTCCTGACGCTTGCCTGGGGGTCAAGCAAATGTACAAGAACTTGGATCTTCTGTCTCAGTTGAATGAACGGCAAGAAAGGATCATGAGTGAAGCCAGGAAACTGGAGAAAGATCTCATACAGTGGACAGATGGGGTCGCTAAAGAGGTTCAGGACATTGTGGAGAAATATCCCCTTGAAATCAAGCCCCCGAATCAGCCTTTAGCAGCTATTGACTCTGAAAATGTTGAAAATGATAAACTTCCTCCGCCGCTGCAACCTCAGGTGTATGCAGGATGATGGGAGCGCACGCGGGTGGTATTTATTTGAGCCTAACTTGTAGCGAGTCCTTCCTGCAGCGTGGTTGGGATCTAGACAGTAACTTAAGCGCTTCGTGTCAGCATTTTTAAAGGTACAGTTTGTGGGGATTGTTTTCTTTGTTTTGTTTGTTTTTCCTGGCAGGGGAAGCTTAGTAAATAATAAAATACTATTTATTTGAGTTATGGAAATAGATTCATTTAAGGTTTATGTGCAAGTTTTATCTAAATCTCTTTTTTCTCCATGATTTTTCCAAGTGCTTCCTCTGTGGCATTCACTGTGGTTTGGATTTGGGTAAATAATTGCCTTTAAAGGGTAAAACAAATGAATGCTACAAAATGTATGTTGAAGGGAATTCAATGGTACCACTCTTCTACAGTTTGAAATATTTTATAATTGTAAAGATAGAAGATATATTGATAAGTAAATATGTAAAATTGTAAATATGTAAAAACAAAAAAAAAGGAATGGTGTCTGCTGTGCATGGCATTTCATGTGTTAATTTGTTTAGTTCAAAATGAAGTATATTGACTGTTCACCTTTAACTCTGTTCTGTTCGGTGTGCCCACCTCAGTGAGTCCAGAAGTGCTTAGACAGACTCCCTTGAAGCCTCGGCTCCATCTTCAGCAGTACGTCAGCCCCGACCGGGCCTCCGTACAGTCAGAGACTGTGACGCCATTGAGGTTCAGAGTAATTTTTAGGTCCCATGAAGTTGCTGTTCAGGGTCATTTGAAGAGTTTGAATTGTGCTTCTTGCATCTTTTTCTTCTACTCATTCAGGAAATATTTATCGAGTTCTTTTGAAGGAGCTGGTCCTGGGTCTGGACCGGACGACAGGAGTGAACAGGACTGCACTGCGGAGAGCGGTGGGGAATCCCTCCGAGCTGACGTGCACAGCTGCCTTTCTGCCTCCGTAGCAGCGTTTGACTTGGTGGACAACCTGGACACACGTCCTGTAAACCTCTTCCAGGGTTTTTCCACCTCAGTACTACTGACATCTGGGGCCGGAGGATCTTTTGTTCTGGGCGCTTCCCTGTGCATTGTAGGGTGTTTAGCAATATTCCTGGCTTCTGACCCACTAGACACAGGTGGCACCCCCCACAGTTGTGCAAAATCATCTCCAGACATTGCCACGTTTCCAGGTTGGAGTGGGGTGGCAAAATCGCCCCCAGTTAGGAACAACTCATCTGTTCCATACGTGAGGAAGTTCTCCTGCTGGTGGTTAATACAATGTAACCAAAGAATATTGCATTAAATGCACAGAACAGTTAACTGATAGTCATGGAGGTTCTTCAGCCACTGGCACTGTGGAACCTTTTCTAACCCTAACAGTTCCCTTCATCACCTAAGTATGCCATGTGTGGTCCTCCCCCGAGTCCGTGATTTCTACAGATGACCAGTGGACCTGTGCAACTGTGCATCCTGCCCAGGGCCCCATTCTGAAACGAGGTCACATCACAAGCAGTTAAGGTTTCTTTGCTTTCCCAGTATCTTCCTGGTAGTGTACCACAGATCTGTAGTGCAATAATTTTGGAATAAAACTAGGGTAAATATACAACTTTTTATCCTTTCCTTAAATTTACACATAAGGTCCATCGGGTCGACACACCTGTTGTCGTATCGCACTGAAGACGTGAACAGTGACCTGAGTCACCTGTCACCGCGCTCACGGGAAGTGCGGCGAGTCACTGCGATGGGCCAGTGAGGATCTGCACTTAGAAACCCGGGCCCCACTGACCTCCGTAGAAGGCGCTGCCCTTTCCCGTTGTTCTTTTCTATGTACTTTCTAGGTGCTAATCCAGGTATACACACTCTTAACTCTCCTGGGAATACAGTACCCTCTGTTTGTTAAATAAAATGTGCATATCGGCCTCCCACAAAAGCTGTCTCCTCTCGATTTCTCACTGTTCAAGTAAGCTGTGGCATTGATTTCTTTGTCTGTCTCCTGTCAGTTGGATTCTGTAGATGGGAACTCCTGCCTTTGGGAAGCTTCTGTTTCTCTTGGGTCCGCTTCAACACTACGGCCATAGTCTGTGTCTCCTCAACAAGAACCGTTGCTGTTTTATGTACATAAGCGTAACCGGAATAAACCTTAGAACAGAAGTCCGTACTAGTAAGGTTTCATGATCCATCCCTCTTCCAAACAGATTGATTTTTAGTTGTCTTAGGACAATGCCATTACTGATACTCTCACGTTACAAAGTTTTCCTGTTGAAGAACCATCATTACCATTACCGTTCCAGAAAGGAAACATCGCAGACATTCGTGTTAAAACTAAGAACAAGAGAAGGATGTTTGCTGTCACTATTATTTACACTGTTCTCAAAGTTTCACCCCAGCTACTCAGTCTTCAAACAGAAGTAAACATGGACTTAATCTTATTTATTTTTTAAAAGCTTGTGTTTGAGAGCACGAGAGAGGGAGGAGTGGAGGGAGAAGGAGGGAGAAAGAGAAGCACACCCCCTGCTCAGCAGGGAGCCCACACAGGGCTCAATCCCGGGACCCTGGGGTCAGGACCTGAACTGGAGGTAGACACTTGCCGCACGGAGCCCCCCAGGCAAAGGGAGCCGAATGTAATCAATACAGAAATGTCCTAGCAGGTGGCTGAGGACGAGAACTCGAGGCGCAGTGCTGGTTTTGACTTTTGGCCGCCACCTAGATCTCAGCTCTCCGGCCTTGGGCAAGTCTCTCATGTGTCACATCCCTAGTCTGTGACTTGGGATCATGGTCGTGTCTGCTTCGAAGGCTCATGAGGATTAAACGACCTGTAACAGTGACTAGCAGTGCTAAGTACTCAAGTCATAGGTGATTCTTCTGTGTAGAAATCCCAAGAGAACCGATTCTGAAACATTAAATTTAACTAAAACAGTAAGACAGAAAATGCCAGGAAAAGCCATCAAAAGCAACTGCACGAAATGACTTTTCTGTGTCTTGTTACTAGCCACTTAGCAAATATAATGGGAAAATTTTACTCACAATGACAACATAAATCAAGTAGCAAGAGCTTTTAAGATTTATATGGAAAAAAATACAAAATCGAGAAAAAAAATAGACATACACAGAGCTGAGGCTCAAGTTCTCTGCACTTGGGCTGTAATGTTCTATCTCTGCCATCTTGGAAATTCTTTAAGATTTTTTTTTTTTAGGGACGCCTGGGTGGCTCAGTTGGTTGGATGACTGCCTTCGGCTCGGGTCTTGATCCCGGGACTGGGATCGAGTCCCGTATCGGGCTTCCGGCTCCACGGGGAGTCTGCTTCTCTCTCTGACCTTCTCCTCGCTCATGCTCTCTCTCACTGTCTCTCTCTCAAATAAATAAATAAAAAATCTTTAAAAAAGAAAAAAAAGATTGTTTTTTTTATGATTTTTTTTGTATTTCTTAGAGAGCACGAGCAGGGGGAGAGGCAGAGGAAGAGGGAGAAGTGGGAAGCCTGATGCAGGGCTCGATCCCAGGGACCTGGGATCATGACCTGAGCGGAAGGCACACACTTACCAACTGAACCACCGAGGCTCCCTGCCATCTTGGAAATTCTTAATAATTTTATCATTGAATTTGGTGGGGTTTTGGGGTTTTGTTTTTTGTTTTTTAGTTTATTTGACAGAGCAGCAGGCAGAGGCAGAGGGAGAAGCAGGCTCTCCACTGAGCAGGGAGCCCGATGCGGGGCTCGATCCCAGGACCCTGGGATCATGACCTGAGCCGAAGGTAGCCGCTTAACCGACTGAGCCACCCAGGTTCCCCTGTCATTGAATTTGTGTTTTGAAGTGAAATTCGATGGGACAATGGATCACGCACAGTGAGGCTCAGAGCTCATTCACAGTCTCGCTTCTGACCACTTCCAAGAATGAGCTCTTGGTCTTACCCCTGCCAGCGTATGACCACTCTAGCCACGGCCTGGGCACTCAGGAATGGTCAGTGCTGGGTGTGCTCACTTGGGGCACTGGACCAGGACATGATGTGCAACGGATGGTTCGCTATCTGAGAGCTGCATCTTGGCCAGTTCAGGGCTGGGTTTGTCCAGCATGCTCCATGCGGAAAAGGCTGAATCCAGGTGGAAAATACATCTTTTTGGTCTGAAAGCAAGAAAGTGAGAAATTACTTTAAGGCTAATGGGCACAGGAGTCAGCTTGAAGGGTTCTCACGGGCCTATTTGGGGACAGTTTGAATAAAAAACTATGAAGAGTAATTGTGAAAAACATCGAATAAATTTTTAAAACCTGCACATATTGTAGGTTACCATTATACCAACACATTTGGAGGAAGAACTAGAACTGGAACCCAGATGATGGAGGGAAAGCCTTCCTCCCAGTAAAATGACAGCTAGTAACTGTAGGGGTGGAAATGCAATTTTAAATCTCAGTCTTTTAGCCCAGAACCAGATGGCTTCACTGCTGAATTCTACCATTTAAGGAACTAAGTCATGCCTCTTCAAGCTCTTCTAAAACATCAAAGAGGGAATACTTTTTTTTTTTTTTTAGATTTTTTTATTTGACAGAGATCACAATTAGGGAGAGAGAGAGAAGAGGAAGCAGGCTCCCTGCTGAGCAGAGAGCCCGACGCAGGACTTGATCCCAGAACCCTGGGATCATGACCTGAGCCAAAGGCAGAGGCTTGAACCCACTGAGCCACCCAGGCGCCCCTAAGAGGGAATACTTAAGAGACCGGCATTACCTTGATACCAAAGTGAGTTAAGGACACTATGAAAAATCCACAGACCAATTTCCCTGGTGACTACAGACGCAAAAATTCTCAACAAAATATTAGCAAACTAAGTTCAACAATGCATTAAAAGGATTATACACCACGACCAAGTAGGACTGACTCCTGGAATGCAAAAATGGTTCAACATATAAAACCAGCCGATGCAATACATACATACAGTCATCTCAACTGAAGCAGAAAAAGCCTTTAACAAAATTTAATACCCTTGGAGAAAAAACCAGTAAACTAAGAATAGAAGGAAACCGCAGCATAACAAAAGGTTTATAGGAAAACCCGAAGCCCTATCAATGGTGAAAGACTGAAAGCTCTTCCTTTCGGACCAGGAGCAGGACCAGGATGGCTGCTTGACCCACTTCTAGGCAAGGTGACGCGTAGGTTGGAATTCTCTGAGAAATTTTAAGACTCCATCGTAAGAGTGCACTGATGAGCAAAGATGAACATGCCTGAAAACAATGAAAACGTAGAAAGGAAAAGAAAACAAAGAAACGGGAAAGAACCAAAAAGTGTTAGAACCGAACACCACGATCACCGAACTTTGAAAAGGAAAAGCTGTCATGACGGCCACATCAGAAGGGAAATCCCGGGAGTGACTCTGCGCACTGAGATCAACGGGATCCCCCGATCCGGAAATAACTGAAAATCCGCCGAAACTCGGAAAGTGAACGTGGCGGGCGCCTGGGTGTCCGCGGGTGAAGCCTCTGCCTTCGGCTCGGGTCCTGCTCTCGGGGTCGTGGGCTCGAGCCCCGCCGGGAGCCTGCTCCCCGCCCCCCGCCCCCCTGTCGGAAAAATACACAAAATCGTTAAAAACCCACGAAAGCGTGTTTCCCGGTGGGCCGCGGGCACCTGGTCCTCCGCGCGCTCCGGGGACGCGGCAGCCGCTCCGCAGTCCCCTCGGCTCCCCGGAATGACAGCGTCGCTGCCCCGCGCCTCCAGGGCACACGCGGGCACACGCGGGCACGCGCGGGCACACCCACGCGCGGGAACGGCAGGCGCGCGCTCCACGTCGGGACGCACGCAGCGCCGTGCTCGCGCGCAAGCCCCCGCCACGTGACCCGACGGGGGCGTGGTCTCTGGCGCTCGCGACGCAGGAGTCTTGACCCGGCCGAGCCGCCGTCGGACGCCCGGTGTCGGAGGTCACGGCGGCGTTGGCGGTGGCGTTTTTTTCTACCCGGAAACCGCTGCCGGACCCGGGGACGAGTCTGTGTCGCCACGGCGTGAGCCGGACTGGCCTCTGGGCCTCGCCTGGGCCCCGCGGAGCCCGACGCCGCCCCCGGCGCGGCGGGGAGGATGGTGCCGAGCGGCCCCGGGCCCGCCGCGCGCCGCCGCCTGTGAGCTCTGAGCGGCCGCGGGCGTCCGCCGACCAGCTGGCCCGGCTGGGCCCGGGGCGCGCCGCTGCCCACCGGGGCGGGGTGAGCGGGGGCCGGCGGGCCGGGGCCGGGGTCGCGGGGGCCGAGCGCGGGGCCGGGGTCGGGGTCGCCGGGGCCGAGCGCGGGGCCGAGTGGGGGTCGCCGGGGCCGAGCGCGGGGCCGAGGGGGGGGCGCCGGGGCCGGGCGCGGGGCCGGGGTCGGGGTCGCCGGGGCCGAGCGCGGGGCCGAGTGGGGACCGCGCCGCTCGGGAGCGGACCTGCCGGTCGGGTGTCCCCGCAGCCTCTCGGGGCCGCAGCCGCCGCCCGGGTCGCGGTGGGGTCGCTCCGCCCCGCAGGGTCCGGCCTGCGCCGCCGGCCTGGGCCTGATCCCCGCCGCCGGCTGACACCCGCCCCCGGAGCAGGGCTGCCCGCGGGGCCTCCCCGCCGCGCCCGAGGCCTGGACAGTTTGGACTCGGCGCGGGCGCTGCGGGTGGCCGGGTCGTGCCCGTGGGGTCGTGCCGGCGACCCGCTGGCTCCGCGCAGTAGCGTCCGCGAGGGCGGACGGGAGGGGACGCGCGGGTGCGGGAACGGAGCGCCGGCAGCGCGCGCGGGCTCGGTGGCTGCCCCGGGGCGGCGGGTGGCCGGCTTCACGCGCACTTCGATGAACTCGGGGGCGGCCGCGGGGGGCCTGGAGGCGCGGAGTTCCGTTTCTCGGGGTCAGCGCCGTGAGCGGTACCCCCGCGCCTGCTGGGCCGCTTCGAGCCTGTGAGCACCGGCGCCGGGTCAGCTGGCGAGGGGCAGCGGTCGGGGCCCGGGGCCTGCGCCGGGGTTGTCAGCGGCGGGCCGCGCCCTCGGTGCCGGCCGGGGGCTTCCGCGCGGCCCGCCCCGGAGCCCAAAGACGGCGGCCCCTCCCGAGCTGCTGCGCGCCTGCCTGGAAGGTGAGCCGCGGTGGGAGCAGGTGGAGGGAATCCAGCGCCGGCCCGGGATGGTTGGATGACGAATGTGCCGTAAGTCGGTTGGTGCCCGAGCCCTCCGGTCCCCTCGGGGTCGGAGCACGTGGGAGCTGTCTGTGTGCAGCCGCTTGGGCACCTTCCCCTTCCCCCGTGTGGGAAAAGGAGAGGGACCTGTTGTGCAGCAGAGACGTACTTCGTGACCCCAAGCCTGCTTTCTCTCTAGCATAGTGTGGACTTCCCAGTAGAGGTGTGGGAAGAATGGCTGTGGCCTCGTTGCGGGGCACTGGAAGTGGGGGCCGCCACCCACGCCTGGGGTCTGAGATCCCCAAATGCTGAGGGAACACCCTCTGTTTGGGCTGCGGCCGCCGCTGCTGCAGGGAAGAGAGACCAGACCTGCAGATAGTTCTGCCCGCAGGGAACATGCTTAGAGAGAGCGGGAAGAAGTGGCAGGCCGCAGTGGCCATGTGGCTGTGTTATGCTTAAGTGTCATAAAGAAAGTGGCTTTTAAGGTGGACCTCAGGGGGTCTGGAGCATTTGGGTCTTTCAGAATTAACCCGTGAAATGAAAAAGCAAAGGCCGGTTAATGGAACAGCACCCAGACTAGGTAGCTGGACAGTGGGGTCCTGCAGTCATTGGCCTCGGAACTCCGTTAAGGGTTAAATGCTCCTCCGGTGCCTGGGTGGTCAGTTAGTTAAGCAACTACCCTCAGCTCAGGTCATGATGCTGGAGCCCCAGGATCGAGTCCTGCATCAGACTCCCTGCTTGGCAGGGAGTCTGCTTCTCCCTCTGACTCTCCCTCTTCTCTTGCTCTCTCTCTCTCTCTCAAATAAATAATAAAATCTTTTTTTTTTTAAAAAGGGTTAAATTCTTCTCCCCTTCTGCTTCTTTAGGATTTATTTAGGAAGGGGAGAGGGAGAGAGTCCTCATGCAGACTCCCCGCTGAGCGTGGGGCCCAACTCCAGGCACCATCCCAGGACCCTGAGATCATGACCTGAGTTTAAATCAAGAGTTGGGCACTTAACTGACTCAGCCACCCAAGTGCTCCAGTTAAATGCTTTTCTAAGACAAAAAAAGCTGAGGCTACCCAGTCTGGTTTCTGGTAGATTTCTGGGTTCTAAAGAATTGTTTTCATGGGGTGGGTTTCTTTTGTTCTTTTATGCCGCCAGTGACACAAAGCGGTGCTTGACTTATTTTAAGGACAATGAAAAAGATGCTGATGGTGATTTCTGTCTGGTATTAGCAATCAGGAAATTAGATTTGGTGTCTGCACGTTGTTTCTGCGCCTGTGTTTAGTTTGCGAGAACCCAGCCCTGGTGTGGTCTCTGCGGCTCTGGCTGCAGCCGGGTGATGGACGGAGCTTTTCTGCCGGTTCCCCAGTATTTTCACGCTTTTCCGCCGGTTCCCCAGTATTTTCACTGACATCAGTTCACTTCCCAGACGTGCTGTTTCTCTGACCCAGTATCCTTCAAGGAGGTTGCCCTGTCATTGCCTCGCATCATTGTAACCAGTCTCAGGACCTCCCTGACTGCAGCCTTATCCTTTCTTTGAGCGCTGCTCAGGACTGCACTCTGTTGACTTCTTAATGCTTTTAGACGACTGGTCCCTTTCTACCCACTGCTGTGCTTCCTCGTTACAGATGAGCACCTGAAAAAGAGTGGTTTTAACAGGGGCCGCAGCATGACATTAGTCCAGGGACGGACAATCTGCGTGGTTTTTTTGTCAGTAGTGTGCTGCGGAATTCTGTTGCCATGTAAGAGGGTTTTTAAAAGTATCTTACTATGACACTACAATTAATATTAAAAATGATCTGTGGAGTTTAAGAAACAAAACAGGTGATCATAGGGGAAAAAAGAGAGGCAAACCAAGGAACATATTCTCAGTTATGGGGAACAAACTGATGGGTACCAGAGGGGACGTGAGCGAGTGCAGGGGTGAAAAAGGTGGTAGGGACTGAGGAGGGCGCTGTTTTCCATGAGCGCTTGGCAATGTATGTGAGTGTTGAATCACTAAATTGTACACCTAAAACCAGTATTACTATCTGTTAACTAACTGGAATTTAAATTAACTTGAAAAAAATAAACCGAGTTGAAAAAAATAAACCGAGCACAGTATCATAGTGATAAAAAAAAGGAAATGGAGGAAAGAGAGTTTTTAGCAAATTGATTTTCCATGTTGGATTTATTTTAATAAATATGGAAATCTTTAAATTATCTTTCCCTGGTACAGATTGAATAAATTTGACCAGAGGTTTGTAGTTTGTATGATTACAGATCTCAGTGCGGTCCTGGGGACTACAGAAGCCTTTGGTGATGACAGTCTGCAAAGTACAGTCATTTGCCAGTTGGTCTTTTATGCTCGTTGGTTAAAAGTGCTGTTTTCATGGCATCTCCCACTTGTTATACTGAATTTGGATGTTACAGTATAATTTCACATTGAATGTTTAGTGTTCATTTAATCTTGTCGTCACTCGTGATTTATTTTTTTAATATCTGTTAATTAAACTCCCAAGTCATTAAACTTTAATGTGGGGATACTTTTAATTTGGTTTTTAAGATGGTCAGCAGTTTAAAAATATTAAAGAACAAAGATAAATTATTTTCTGTTTTGGAACTATGGTGAATTAATTTTATAAAAAAGGGACAGGGGCATGTTGGAGGTTACAGTGATTTTACGTTATGACTTGGAGAGTGGAACCATGCGTTCATTAATTATAAGTGAGTAAGTACAGCCTGAGTCTGAATTTTGAAAGTAAGTCTGCTTACAAACGTAATTATATCAGCCTGTGTTGTTCCTTTCCTTTTTGTCTTTGAGTACTGGTATTGCCTAAAATGCACATTTAGCAACTAAAACTTTATGCTTTCTGTTGTAATTTCTCTTTTGATCATTTAAACTTCTGGTTATGGTGGAAGTTTTTTCTACACTGAATTATATTAGCTTGAGAAACAAACCATGGACAAAATTCTACTCATCTTTGCTTTGTACGCTAATGGATGAACATTTTGAGACATGAATTGCCTTGTTTATAGAGATGGAAAGTAAGTTCACCATTTTAAACTTCAGAAAAGTTGGTTTTGTGCTTTTTGAATTCCACGAGTAAAAACATTTTATATATCTGTGGCTTGTAAAAAAATTTATTTCTTTCCAACTTGATGTTGGACTTGAAACCTACTTATCAACCCTCGTATTGTGGCACAGCTTTTGGGCTCGGATGAATTTAATCAGAGTCTATCTCTGCCACTTATTACCTTGCACAAATTACTTAACCTCTTTTGACTCAGTTTCCCCTTCTGTACAATCAGGATGGTAGGATCTACTTAGCATTGTTGCAGGATTAAGAAGTACAATGTGAGTAGAGCACTTGGCGCGGTGTCTGACACAGGGTGTGCTGTAGGTCGCGGTTAGACAGGACACTCTCCTTAACCCTTGGTAGTCTGGCTTCTGCCTTCCTCATATCCCCTTAGTGAGAGGGCTCTTGCTTGTATCGCTCCTGATGTCTGAACTGCAAAGTTTTATGTGTACCCTCGGTTTTTACCTCATTTGATGGGGGTTGACTAGGCTTGACTCTTGATCCAAATCCGGAACATCTCCTGGGAGGCTGCACTGCGCTTACTGGTTAGTGCGCTGGCTCTGGAGGTGGACTGGATTGGAGTCTTGGTTCATTTCCTATTGTATGACCTTGGGTAAGTTAGCCGACTGACTTAGGCCGTAATTTCCTCTTCTGTGCAATACAGATGTTGTAGGGCACATACACAGTATGTGCAGGACTCCTGGAACCGTGTGCCACTCACGTGAAAAGTGGGCAGCCGTGTTCAATGTTACGTTAAGCACCTGCTCTGTGTCAGGCGGTGCCTGTCGGGGGTGGGGCAGTGCAGAAACATCACGAGAAGGAGAGTCAACACAGCAGGGTATGCGGCTTTCGTTTGGCTAAAGGAGGCAGTGTCTGGGGAGGGGAGCAGCTGCTCGCGAGCGAGGTTCCAAGGCGGGACCTGCTAGACAGTGACTGTGGGAGGGAGAGACTCAGGAAGGGCTGGCAGTGGTCACTGGGGGGGCGGCTGTGTCTGTCCAGGAGGATGAGCTGATTTGGTGACCGCGGATGAGGTTGGACCCGGTCGGCTCCAGGTAGCCGTGGCTTAGCTCAGTAGAGGGCTTCGGTGGGTGGCTGTTTGGAGCGGCGGTGGGAGATCGGTCCGCAAACTTCACGGGAAGCTGGGAATGAGCGTGTCTGCCTTGTGCAGAGGCCGGGCCATGAGCTTGGGGTGGAGGCTGAGCTGCAGCTACTCTTGGAGCAGAGTGAGGATGGTAGCTGGGCGCTCAAGACCGCCCAGGGTTTCTTGGACGCCAGCAAGTGCCTGCGGCTCTGCCAGGTGTTGCACGATCTGGGGTCCTGTCCGCGAGTGCTCTTTGGTGGGCGCAGGATATTTGAGAAATGCCGCTTCAGTCCTTACACTCGGAGCGGGCCTCTCTCCCACATCCCGGTGAGTTGCGGCTCTTCCCCTGGCCCAAGAGCAGGGTGTCCTGGGGTGGGCACGCAGAACGGGCTCTCCAAGCCTCCCCCACGATGTCGCTTTGGCCCCGACCCCGGCCCCACCTCCCCGTCTCGTCCAAACTTAGAAAAGGACTTGAGTTTATAGGGGAGATCTAAGGAATTTCCCATTTAGCTTGAGGCCGAAAACCTGGTTTAAGGTGAACAGCGTTTTTTTTCACGTAAAGTGAGCTTTTTGATTGGGTCACAGGTAGTGGTTTAGCAGATCTAAGTTCTGGTTTTAGATTGCAGTTTTAAACTTGAGCAAGTCGCTCTGTGATGTACTTGGCGAGAGGGACACCCTGTGGAAGGGCTCGTTATCTGACATAATCAGTGTTCGTTTCTTTTCTTTCTAATAAAGATGCTAAGCCCAGATGCAGATTGCGTGTTTCAGCCGCGGCTCCTGGTCCCTTGGGCAGCCCTCTCGCTGGAGTAGCTCCTTTCTGTCCATTTCCTCCCTTCTCCTGACTCTGTCGCTTGTCCTTTCCCGTGAAGCGCTGCTGTGCACCTGTGGCCTGTCTCCTCATCCTGTTTGATTTCCCTCCGCCAGAGTGGTTTTAAAGGTCACCAGTGATCTTGCCAGGTGCAGGATTACGCAAGCTCAGGTTCAGCTAAGCACGTCTCCAGCGGAGAGACTCATGTCCTTTCTTTTCTTACTCCTCCTACTTTCACACTTCTCAGAGCCGCTTCCTTCTTGACGCTCTTTGCTCCTGCCTTGCAGGACACCTTACCATCCTGGGGGCCTCTCTGCTCATGTCACCCGCTCCCCTCCATGCCCTGGGGAGGGGCCCACGCTTGTCGGGAGGACCTCTAAGGCACCACCTGCCCCAGGCACACACGTTAGTGGGTGGTCTAGAGGAACCTCACCTAAGTATTTTGTTGGTTTTTTTTTATATATTTATTTTTTTAAAAGATTTATTTATTTACTTAATTGACCGACAGAGATCACTAGTAAGCAGAGAGGCAGGCAGAGAAAGAGAGAGGAGGAAGCAGGCTCCCTCCTGAGCAGAGAGCCTGATGCGGGACTCGATCCCAGGACCCTGGGATCATGACCTGAGCCGAAGGCAAAGGCTTTAACCCACTGAGCCACCCAGGTGCCCCTCACCTAAGTATTCTTATTTTATTTTTGGTTTCTTACAGATCCCTCTGTGTACAGATCACTGCGAGTTAAGCTTTGCCTTTCTTTAGCACCAGGACATACTAGAGGACCATCCTGTTTTTTATTTATTTTTGTTCTAGTTTGGTATAAAAAAGGTATGTTATTTTTTTTAATCACCTTTATCATTTTTTAAAGAATTATTTATTTTAGAGAGAAAGAGCATGAGTGGGAGGGGCAGAGGGACAGGGACAGAGACTCTCAAGCAGCCTCTGCACCCAGCTCAGAGCCTGACTCAGGGCTCAGTCCCACACGACCCTGAGATCATGACCTGAGTTGAGACTAAGAGTTTGACTCTCGGGGTGCCTGGGTGGCTCAGTGGGTTAAAGCCTCTGCCTTCGGCTCAGGTCATGATCCCAGGGTCCTGGGTTCAAGCCCCGCATCAGGCTCTCTGCTCAGGAGGGAGCCTGCTTCCCCCCCTCTCTCTGCCTACTTGTGATCTCTGTCAAAGAAATAAATAAAATCTTTAAAAAAAAAAAAAAAGAGTTGGGCTCTCAACCAACAGCGCCACCCAGGCACCCCATCACCTTTATTAATGGACAAAGTGAATAGAATTAAGATTTAATAAAGTTTGGGGCGCCTGGGTGGCTCAGTGGGTTAAGCCGCTGCCTTCGGCTCAGGTCATGATCTCAGGGTCCTGGGATCAAGCCCCACAACGGGCTCTCTGCTCAGCAGGGAGCCTGCTTCCCCCCCTCTCTCTGCCTGCCTCTCTGCCTACTTGTGATCTCTGTCCATCAAATAAATAAATAAAAATCTTAAAAAAAAAAAGATTTAATAAAGTTTTTGTTTTGGCCATGAGAGCAGCAGGATCTATTGGGGATTATATATATAAATTTTATTGTTAGAAATTATTACAAAGAGAATACATACTCACTATGGAAAATCTTTTATGTGAGAGTGCGTTGTGCCTGAGCAGGAAGAGGAGAGGGACAGAGAAGATCCAGTAGATTTCCCACTGAGCCGGGAGCCCAGTGCGGGGCTCGATTTCACGACCTGACGTCAGGACCTGAGCTGAAACCAGGAGTTGAGCCACTCAGGCGCCCCTCATTTGGAAATTTTTTTAAAAGAAGATGTATGTAATCTCACCAGCTAGAGAGAACCAGCACTGTTTACAGTTTGCGGGTGGCTGTCTTTTCACCCCCTGTGGGGGCTTAGGCGCACCCACACGCTCGTCCTTAAACCTGCTGAGCCTCGCTCTGTGTCACTGTAGGTCCTGGCTGTCTGAGGACCGTGGTGTTTCTGCTGGGAGTAGATCCTGTAGCTGTTGCCCTGCTGGTGGGTACCTGGTTTTTCTTTTTCTCCTTCCCTTTCTTTCCTTTTCTTTCTTTCTTTCTTTCTCCATTTTAAACGCTCCTGAGGGAGCTGTGTTAGTTAAATCTTTGGTTTCAGCGAGGAGTATTTTCTCAGGTGAAGTTTTCAGAAGTCACATAGCAGAGGTGGGAGTGTGCTAGGCTTTAATGCTGTTGATCTGTGTGGCCAAGCTGGTCTCTAGGGAGATTAACAGCCCTTTTTCTCCCTTTTTAAAGTGACCGTTGTTTCTCCTAACTTGAAGGTTGCTTGAGGTAACTCCGCAGTAATCTTAGCCTTTGTCTACTTAAATTGCCACCTGAGGTGTTAGTGTTGGCAGTGAACTCATCTCCCAGCTCTAGGTGCTTTGCCAGTGGACTTGAATCACGTGCTTGTAAAATTGCCTTTGGGCTGTGTTCTGGTACCTGAAATGCCTAGACTTTGCCAAGAGGCAGCATCACAAGCCCTGGCGGTTTCTCTCTTTATCTTTGTGAAAGTCCCTAATTGAAGTTGGGGTGGGTTGAGGGGAGGGGCCGGATAGTGTGCTTTCCCTCTGATCTACTTTTCCTATCCCTGTACAGAGCTTAACTTACTCTTTAATTAGTGACACTTACTATGATGAAGGTTACAGAAATGTTCTTGTCATTTTTGGGGCAAAGAAATAAATTTGTTTAGCTTTTGTTAAATTTGTATTTGAAAATGCTTGTAGGAAAGGAATTTTAAGTTTGTGAAGTATTTAGACTTTTCATTGTTTTTTTAAAAAATTTTTTAAAAGCTTGAGGCACCTGGGTGGTTCAGTTGGTCAAGTGTCTGACTCTTGATTTCAGCCCCGATCATGATCTCAGGGTTGTGAGGCCGAGCCCCGCGTTGTAGGGCTCCGTGCCGGCCGTGGGGCCTGCTTGGGACTCTCTTCCTTTCTGCTCCTTCCCCGTCTCGATCTCACACGCGCTCTCTAGAAAGAAAACAAACAAATAAACAATGAAAAACTGTACTTTTAAGTAAACATAGTTGGCCTCCTCTGGAACTTTCTCTAATTAAATTAGCTATGTTGATGTTTGTTAATTTTTAGGTGTTTATGCTGATATTTATCTGAGTGTTTACATTCTGGTGTGACACGGTTTTAATGACTCAGTTTTCTCTAAAAGCTTATTTTAGATTTTTCTATTTTTCTAGATGTTTCATAATTGTAGTTTCAGGTGCTTACGTTTATATATGATTCAGATTTTGTTCTCTTTCTTAATAAACTTTATAAGCATATATAAGAGACTTCCAACTTTAAATTTACCGAATTCTAAGTTATTATTGATGTTTTTGTTTCGGAATCTTATGACTCTTAACCTAAGTAATGCCATTTCTAGATTTTTATCTTTTTAAAAATACTCAAGTTTTGGGGTTTTTTTCCTAAAATACTCAAGTTTTTAAAAGCAGTTTTAGGTTCACAGCAAAATTGAGAGGAAGGTACAGAAACCAGTCTGTCCGCACAGGTGCACGGCTTCCTCCATTGTCAGCACCCTCCATCCCCCGCCTCCTCACAGGTGACACATTTGTTACAATTGGTGAACCTCCTCTGTGGACCTGTCACTAGTATCCAGAGTGCAGTTTACATTAGCACTTGTGTTTGGTGTTGTATGTTCTAGGGGTTTGGACAAATCTATTTATTTATTTATTATTTATTTTAAGTTGTTTTTTTTGTTTTTTTTTTTTTTAAATTTATTTTACAGCAGGCAGAGAGGGAGGAAGAAGCAGGTTCCCCGCCAAGCAGAGAGCCCAATGCGGGGCTCAATCCCAGGACCCTGGGATCATAACCTGAGCCAAAGGCAGAGGCTTTAACCCACTGAGCCACCCAGGTGCCCTGGACAAATTTATAATGACCCGTGTCCACCTGATAGTGTCATGTGGTGTTTTCACTGCCCTGCAGAGCCTCTGTGCTCTGCTTCCCACCCACCGCAGCCTCCGGTCTTCTTATTGGCTCCATTGTTGTGCCTTTTGTAGAAGGTCATATAGTTGGGGTCATCCTGTAAGTGGCCTTTCGGATGGGCTTCTTTCATGTAGTCATATGCATTTACGTTTCCCCCTCGCCTTTCACGGCTGAATAGCTCTTTTTTTAGTTCCAAATAATATATTCCATTATCTGGATATACCACAGTTTATCCATTCACCTACTGAAAGGTATCTGGGTTGCTTCCAAATTGTGGCTGTTATGGATAATGTGCCTATAAAGATCCAAGTGCAGATTTTTGTGTGGACAGAAGTTTTTGTTTTGTTTCGTTTTTTAAGGGGTGAGAGGGGGAGAGAATCCCAAGCAGGCTGTGTGCCCAGCACAGAGCCTGACGTGGGGCTCAGTCTCATGGACCGGAGATCGTGGCCTGAGCTGAAATCAGGAACCAACCCTTAACTGACTGAGCCACCCTAGCATCCCCATGTGGACGTAAGTTTTAAACTCCTGTGGGCAAATACCAAGCAGTGTAGTTGCTGGACCTTATGGGTAAGAGTAGGTTTTAATTGGGACGCCTGGGTGGCTCAGTCGGTGAAGCCTCTGCCTTCGGCTCAGGTTGTGATCAGGTGTCCTGGGATTATGTCCCGCATTGGGCTCCTTGCTCAGCAGGGAGCCTGCTTCTGTGCCTGCTGCTCCCCCTGCTTGTCTGCGCTTTCTCTCTCTCTCTCTTTCTGACAAATAAATAATATATTGGGGGGAAAAAAGAGTATGTTTTAGTTTCGTAAGAAAACACCAAACTGTCTTCCAGAGTGGCTGTTACCATTTTGTACTCCTGTCAGCACTGAATGGGAGTTCCTGTTGCTCCACATCCTCGTCAGCATTTGGTGTTGTCAGTGTTCTGGGTTTTGGCCATTCTAGCAGGTGTAGTGATATTTCATTGTTGTTTTAATTTGTATGTTCTGATGACCTACGATGTGGGGCATCTCTTTGTGTACTTATTCACCATCTGTAAATCTTCTTTATTGAGCTGTCAAGAGCTAATATTTATTTATTTATTTATTTAACATCTTATTACTATAACTATTTTGGGCTAATTTTTAAATTGTGCTGTTTTTTAAGCGTTCTTTGTATATTTTGGGTAACAGATATGTCTTTTGCAGTATTTTCTCCTAGTCTGTGCTTGTCTTCTCATTCTTTCAACAGTGTGTTTCATAGAGCAGAAATAATTTTAATGAGCCCAATTTTTTAAAAAGTTTTTATTTAAATTCTAGTTAGTTAGCACCCAGTGTTAAATTAGTTTCAGGTGTGTGGTATAGTGATTCACCACTTCCCTAATACACATCATGACACGTGTACTCCTTAATTTCCGTCCCCTGTTTCATCTATCCCCGCCCCCGCTTCCCCATCTAGCTATAGTATTGTCTAATGTGTTCCAAGAATTATAAGCAGTTAGACCGTTGAGGTAGATGAGACCTAGCTCACGGTGGCTTGCCGTTCTAAGGAGCTTGGACTTCATCCCTTGGCTGTTGGAGCGCTGCGAGAGTTCAGCAGTAACACAACTAGATTGACATTTGGAGAAGACACTCTCGCAGCATGTGGAGGATGGATGATGTGACTGGTATAGGCAGAGCCGGTTGAGACGCTTAGTAATAGCTACAAGAGAAAGGTGATAAGGGCCTGAACTAAGGGCAGGAGTGTGGAGAGGAAGAGGAAGTAAGAGATGGTAAAGAAATAGAATCTTTTAGCACTTAGCAGTTGATTGGATATAGTGGGGAAGGCACAGGCAGTCTGGCTTGTTTTCCAGAGTTATGGATTGAGGTGGGGAATACAGGGGGAAGAATCTTATTGGCAGGAAGGCAGATGAGTTCAGTTTTGGACATGTGGAATGTGTAAGTATAAAGATGCTCACTGGGCTCGTGGATGTCAAGCTCTTAGAGTTGTGGAGGGCTGATACCTCTTCACATGAAGGTGGGGGAAATGGGTGAGCCTGAAAGAGATTTCGGAAAGAAGAGCTACAGGATTAGCTAGTGGGTTTGGTTGGTGGTCGTGGTGAGGCCATGACCATGATTTAGGTAAAGAAGGAGTATTTTTTTGGGGGGGGGTCAAGTTCTGTTAAGTTCTTAGAAATAAAAACTCATATCTTACACATATCTTACCCACAGACTCATACACAGTTTGAAAATGCATGTGCAGATAATTCATTTAATTTCATGATACTGGGATGACTTGGTCCTACTAGTCAAGGAGAGCGTGATCACGGCTGATCGTTTTCTTATCTCTCACGAATAGAAATTAAAAGGTCCAGATAAAATATGGCAGACATAAACCAGTCATGTAGTTTTAAAAAATCACAGTCATGTTAAGTTTATCCAAGGAACGCAAATATGAGTTAGCATGAGAATGTCAGCGTATAGTCGATGTCGACAGATCAAAGAGAAAAAGTTGATAAGAAGTTGCAGAGAAAGCGATCATTAAAATGTAACTCCTATTTGTAAGGAAAGTCTGTTTGCGTGCTTGAATTGGAGGAGTACTTTCTTTCTTTCTTTCTTTTTTAAAGATTTTATTTATTTATTTGACAGAGATCACAAGTAGGCAGAGAGGCAGGCAGAGAGAGAGGAGGAAGCAGGCTCCCTGCTGAGCAGAGAGCCCGATGTGGGACTCGATCCCAGGACCCTGAGATCATGACCTGAGCCGAAGGCAGAGACTTTAACCCACTGAGCCATCCAGGTGCCCCGGAGGAGTACTTTCTTAACCTGGCAAGGGGTTTCTTTCAGAAACCTTTAACATACACGGTAGTTAATACTGAAACACTTAGAAGCATTCTCTTTAAAGGCAGGAATCGACTGTTGCCACTTCTCTTCATCATTTCACTGAAGATTTTAGTCAAAGTTTAAGAAAAATAAATAGGGTCTGGAAAGGAAGAAATATTCACTAGTTTGCAATGTGACTGTCTACACAAAACCCAGGGAAAGCTACAAAGAACCTAGTTAGAATTTAAAAGATTTCAGCGGTGTGTCTGGAAGCAACCAAAGCCTGTTGCTTTTATACACATCAGCAGTAAGAAACGTAATTTTTAGGAGATGCTGTCAATGATACCTGCATAAATCAGTATTTTTTGAATCTAATAAGGTACATAAGAAGTTTTAAAAAATTATAGAAAAAGATAAATGAACCCAAGTAAATTAAGACAGATTCTGTTCAGAGACTAGGGACCTCAGTGTTATAAAGATGTCATTTCTTCCCCAAATTAGTAGTCTGTTTGGTACAGTTTCAGTTTAAAACTCAACTAGATTTTCCTGAGAACTTTATAGGTAGGACCTAAAATTCATACAGCAGAGTAAAGGGCCAAGAAGAGCTCAGACGATTTTGAATAAAAGTAAAATGTTAGAATTCTTGTATTAGATGGCAAGATTTCAAACGGTACCAAGGTGGGGAGATGCAGACACCATGATGGGACATTAGAAAAGCCTAGAGACAAACCCACATTCATCTGGGAGCTTCATGTGTATGAGAGGTAGCCTTCCAAATCCATGGGAAATCCATGTTCAGTATAAAACCATCTTCAGTGAATGATAGTGGGTAATTGGCCTCCTATATCGAAAAAGATTAAATGAGAAGCCTACTAAATTCTGGAATCTCAAATCAATTCCAAGTCGATAAGAGACTAAAAGTCAAACTCTAAGACTTGAAGAGAAAAATAATGAAAGAGAATTAAATAACGTACGCATACACATCATCATAAAAGGAAAGGGGGGATAAATACATTAGAATCAAGAACTCGTAGCTATCACGGAAATGCAGACCACAGCACGGTGGTCTGCACACCCATTGAGGTGGCAGTAATGAACAAGGCAGTGATGAGCGTGGGTGATGCGGTGGGGAAAAGCACTCACTATCTGGCGGTGCGGATGCGGAGTGGGGCAGTTGCTTTGGAAAACAGCCCGGCAGATTCTCAGAAAGTTAAACCTGTGGTTACCACATGACCCAGCAGTGCCACTCTTGGGGTATGTAGGACAGACAGCAGCCAGGAGAAGTGGACACCTGTGTCCATACAATAAACGACACATGCATGTTCGTAGCAGCCTGACTCAGTGGATGAAAGGTAGAAACAGACGTCTGTCAGCTGACGCGTGGACGTGCAAAATACGTGAATAAAGTATTTCATACAGTGGAGTATTTGGAGCAACAAAAAGGGAGGGAGTACTGATACATGCGACATCACGGACCAACCCGGACACACCGTGCTAGGGGAGAGCAGCCGGTCGCCAAGGGCCACGTGCTGCAAGTCCATTCCTGTGCAGCGTTTGGACTGGGCACATCTGTAGAGACCAGCTGTGTTAGTGGCTGTCTTAGGGCCGGGGGGCATGGGGAGTAACTCCTAAAGCGTGGGGGGTTTCTTTATGAGACGATGAAAATGTTTGAAAATTGATTATAGTGAAGGTTGCCCAGGTTTGTGAGTTGATTTGTGCATGTTAAGTGGGTGAATTATATGTAAATTATATATCAAGAGAGTTGTTGAAAAAATACAAGAACCTTTCATATGGTAAAAGGTACCATAAACTGTATTAAAGGAAGTCCACAGACGTCATCAAGTATAATGTATAAGTAACATATGTATAGATACGTATTTATGTAACATATACATAACATATGTATACATTACGTTATGTGTAACATAAAAAACTGGAAATGGCTTAGGCTCCAGAATATAAAAACTCCTGAGCTTTAATGAGAAATGGACGAAAGGCTGATAAGTAGCCAAAAGACTGAGACAGTTTCCCTAGGAAGAAGCTCTAAGACTTGAAGAGGAAAATAATGGCTAAGAAATGGCGATTTCTTTAAATGGCTGAGAAAGCAGTGGAGATGGTCAGTCTGAGGGAGACGCAATTGAAATAGTGAGGAGGGCGCCTGGGCTCAGTCGGGAAGCCTCTGCCTTCGGCCCCGGTCACGATCCCAGGGTCCTGCCCTGGGCTCCCTGCTCGGCCGAGTCTGCTTCTCCCTCTGCCCCGCTCCTGCTCACGCGCCTGCTCTCTCGCAAAAATAAAAATTAAAACAAAACGATGAGATAACATTTCGCAGCGATCTTACTGGTGGTCCCAGTGAGTAAGCTTGCTTCAGAGTGTGGAGTGTTGGTCCTAATGTCAGGGAGTAGACTGAGCCCTTCTGTTGCTGGTGGGACTCCTTGGAGAGCTGTGTGGCGTGACCCGGTCCGGTGGCCGAGGGGCCTGCCCTGTGGCCCAGGGCCCCTCCTGTGCGAGCTGCAGGGCCTGGTGTGGGAACTGGGAGGACCCCAGGCCTCAGCCGCACTTGCACACGGTGTGGCTGGTGCGTCCGGCAGCCGCGGTCTGCAGAGATCAAAGCTCCAACCATGGGAATGAGACTAGCGTCAGAATATAGTCAGTGTCTCATGTTCCACAAGTTTCTGTGTGCAGTGCCAGTAATTGTGTGTGTGTGTGTGTGTAGTAAAAGGACACAAAACACGTGGGGATGTTGCTCTGGGAGGAGCACGAAGGATATTATTTCACATCTCAAAGGACTCTTGGTGAGGGTGAGGCAGGACACAGCCCGGCTTACTGCACGTGGTCGCTGTTGGTTCTTAGGGCGTGTTGATGCATATTTTTCTCTCAAACTTAAAAGCTGTTACAGATTTTTTTTTAGTTGCTTTTTTTAGTGTTGTCGTCGGTTCATGTATAGACTTGCTCGTTGTGTGTCAGCTCCTGTACTGGGGCCAGGAACGAGGGGGCTAGGGCAGTGAGTAAGACTGGCAAGATTTCGGGGCACCTGGGTGGCTCAGTGGGTTAAGCCTCTACCTTCGGCTCAGGTCATGATCTCAGGGTCTTGGGATCGAGCCCCGCATCGGGCGCTCTGCTCAGCCTGCTTCCTCCTCTCTCTCTGCCTGCCTACTTGTGATCTCGGTATGTCAAATAAATAAATAAATAATTTTAAAAAACAAAAAACCAGACTGCAGTGCACAGCAGTCCATCGAGGAGCCCACAGGAAAAATAAATCCTGTTACATAGAGCCAGGCACCAGAGAAGGAAACCACGGCAGGGATCGTAGGGTTTCTTTGGGCGAGACGGTCCCTGAGTCTAACGATTCGTCCCTTTCAGGTGGAGCTGATGGGAATAATGTTCAGCATCAACCCCCTGGAGAACCTGAAGCTGTACATCAGCAGCCGGCCTCCCCTCGTGGTCTTCATGATCAGTGTCAGCGCCATGGCGATAGCTTTCCTGACCTTGGGCTATTTCTTCAAAATCAAGGAGATTAAGTCACCGGAAATGGCGGAGGTATCGTGCGTTCCAAGTCTTCCTCTCGGGCTGGCCAGGCCTTCCACAGTAGGGGAGCAGCCTTGGGCTCTCCACACACCTTTCCTTTGAACGCAGTGAGAAAGCAGCGTTTTCCCCAGCATGTCTTCCGTCTCCGTGTGGTTCACTGGGAATACATCTAGTCAGACAGTGTTGATTTAAGTGATGTTACCAGTTTCAGTTAGACTGCTTCAGCGGTGAACTGTGCGTTTGGGAAGTATATTGTAAAGTGTGTCAGGAACTTAGAGAACTAACATGCTTGCTATTATTAACTTAATAAATCAGCAAATTTATTATTAAAGTTTTGAATTAGCTAATTGCTATTTTTAAAAACTGTAAACATTTGTTCTTTTGAGGCCCTGTGTCATCACGGAGTTTTAGTAGCTGTACTGATAGCTTTTCCGTTTCTTGAGGAGGGACACTGAAGAAATACAAAGCTGGATCTTATTTCCAAATATATTTGTTTTTATTAAGCAGAGCTTTCGTTTTCTGCACACTGGCCTTCTAGATTTTACACTGTGGTCAGTTTAAATAAATTATTAGGGTGTTGCCCTTTAAACCTTAATCTAGGCAAATAATGGTTTGAATACTCATAATTTGGGTTCTAAAAGATGTATTTTTGCATATACCAAGAAAACAACACAAAGTTAACAGTTCTTATTTAATGGAGCTGAATGATAATGTACCTATTACAAAATGTATTTGACAACGTTAGGAATCATGCTGAATTAAAGGTATGGTAAATTACTGGTGGTTGTGGTTTCTCTTAGGACAAAAGAGTTCCTGCCATAGTAGACTTATGGGGTGCCTTCTCTTACCCTTTCTCTTCTGGGGTGCGTGCCTTGGTGGGAGCGGGAACGGGGGCGGGATTGGAATCGGGCTGTGCCTGCCTTGTGTGCGCCCTGTGCAGGAAAGGAGGGGTCTTCCTCGGTGTAGCAGGGGGCATGGCTTGCTCTGTGCTCTGTCCTCAGTGCTCTCGATCCTAGACTACCTTGGCAGGAGGGGGGTCCCCTTCACAAGTGAACTTTTTCACAAAGTTTAAGTGACAAGTGTTAGCTATTTCTGCCAGGAAACCCTTTCAAACTGTTTCTAACCAAGAAGAGTACAGGCTGGTTCAGCTCTCCCTCTGCCCTGACTCTGCCCGAGTCTTTAAAGGTCGTGCAGATAGCATGTGCCCACATTAGGGCTGAAAACGAATATTCTAGCCACAACCAGGGCTCTGCGGCATCCTGGCATTGCTTTCCCTCAGAGCCCAGGGCCACGGTGAGCACTTGGCCAGCACCAGTGGTTAAGGCAGCCTGGATGATCAGTCCTTAGTCATCGGAATGGTGCCTGACATTGGCTTTGGCTGTCTGTCCAGAATGGGCTCGCGGTCTGCAGGAAGGCAGTGCCAAGGCGGTGCAGAACTGTGGTCATGATCGACTTCGTGGTTTTCTTTCCTTTCCTTTTCTTTCTTTTTTTTTGTTTTTTAAGATTTTATTTATTTATTTGACAGATCACAGCAGAGAGGCAGGCAGAGAGAAGGAGGGAAAGCAGGCTCCCCACCAAGCAGGGAGCCCGATGCCGGGCTAGATCCCAGGAACCTGAGATCGTGACCTGAGCCGAAGGCAGAGGCTTAACACACTGAGCCACCCAGGCGCCCCATGATTTTATTTTCAAATGAGGATCTTAGAAATATGGGAAAAGTTAGGGGCTATGAATCAAAAAACTTAATCCTGCTTCTGCCGTCAACTGTGGAATTTGAGAGTCCATAAGGCTGCCCTTGGCCTCAGTTCCCTCATGTCTGGAATATGAAGGAATGTACTAGAATGTTCCTCCTGTTCAGCCCCAGTGTTTTTGAGTGGTCGGTCGACCCTGTAGGTTTGGAGGAGTGTAGTTTGATGCACCCGCCGTAGCTGCCGCAGACTGATGGACCGGGTTCTCTAAAGGTAGACTCGCTGGCCGCTCCAGGATTGCTCCGGCAGCGCCCTGCCCTGCCCTCCCCTCCCCTCCCCTGCTCCTCGTTAGAGTGATCGAAGTATAACTCGATTAGTCCTCACATCTGACAGCTTCCTGTAGACTAATGTTGCCTGAAGGAAGTCAGTGTCTCAGCTGGGGCTAGTGTGTTCTTCCCTTTCATCCCGAGTTTATCTTTGCCTTTTTGTGAAAATTAAATTAAAATAGAACCCAGGAAGTACTTTATTATTGTTGGTTTCGGTTGAACCATGACATAAGCAGCTGTGTATGTATTTAAAACTGCCTATGATTTAAACTGCCAATACAGAAGTGAACAGATGCCAGAAAACATCTTTTCTCCTCCTTTTTTAAGTTGTTCTGCTTTAAGGTGGTCATGATTGAAAGGCCGTGACAAGGGGGCCATACTGGTGTTGGTATTGACGGTGGTGAACTGACCTTTCCAGAAATTATGTTAAGGCAGCTTTATTTATTTATTTTTTTAGTTTTATTTATTTAAGTACCTTTGGACCCAACATGGACCTCAAACTCACGACCCTGACCGAGACCAGGAGTTGCATGCTTTTCTGACTGAGCCAGCCAGGCACCCCCGGCAGCCTTATGTAAAAGTGCACTGGGCTGGTTCTGTCAGGGGAGTGGGTGACTCGATCTCGGGGCTGTGAGTCTGAACTGCACGTTGGGTGTAGAGATTACTTAAAAGTCTTAGAAAAAACAAGTAACTAATCACATCTGCTAAGTGAATTTGGATTAATGCTTTTAATGTTTTACTACTTTCATTCAAGCTTTCTTTTCAAGTTTTGTTCTCAAGCTAGATCATTTTCTCTAAGTATAATATGCTGTTTTTTAATGCATTTTCTTGAATAAGCTGGTTTAATCTCCTAGTTTATTTCGTATCTCATGCCAGTGAAGAGCTCGTATTTTAGATTGTGAATGTGAGAGTGGTTTGGAAAACCAGCACCGTTATGCCACTGCGAGAGGCTGGTGGCTGTATTGTCGTAGTTATTTTCAGCGCTTAACTCTGTGGCTCCGTGACCCCCTCCAGGGGTCCTGGCTGTAGGGTGCCAGGGGCAGTGCTTTCCTTACACCTCTGTTTTCTCCCACCGCAGGACTGGAATACGTTTCTGCTGCGGTTCAACGATCTGGACTTGTGTGTATCCGAGAACGAAACACTGAAGCACCTCACAAACGACACCACAACCCCGGAGAGCACGGTGGCCAGCGGGCAGGCCAGAGCGTCCACCCAGTCCCCGCAGGCCCTGGAGGACGCGGGCCCACTGAACATCTCAGTGGCCATCACGCTGACCTTGGACCCGCTGAAGCCCTTCGGAGGGTACTCCCGCAATGTTACCCATCTGTGCTCGACCATTCTGGGCCATCAGATTGGACTTTCAGGTATGTGAGTGTCACCCTTTTCCGTTTAGATTTTCTTAGGCAGCAGCTTCTAAGACAGAGTATCAGTGGTATATGGTTTTTACTCGTCAGATTATTGTTTTTACATGTGTCCTCTTTTCTTGAGTTGGAGCTAAATGAAGTCAAGAAGGAGCTGTTTTTGCTGCGTCTTCACCTAAAGTGCTTGGTGTACAGTAGGCTCTCAACACAGCGGCTGAGAGGACACTTTAAGGCTGAGCTCCGGTTTTAATTTTTACAACACAAAATTTTTATTCAGGTTTTTCATCTTAGAGTTTTCACTACATACTACAAATATTGTTACTAGTCTACAAATTTTTGAATGCGCACCCACGTTAGCTCAGCACTGTGCCAGCTGCTGGGAAGAGCAAGAAAAAGCCCAAGACCTGGTCTTGTCTGTTGGAATTTTAGGATCACAGAAGAGACCAATATAACATGAGTTAATATTTATCAAACACGTAACAGTAGTTCCTGGCACAAAGGAGGTGCTGTACTAAGTGCCAGGCTTCCCTCTCAGCAGGGAGCTCTTCTCTCTCTCTCTCTCCCTCCGCCCCTCCCCCTGCTTGTACTCTTTCCCTCTCTCTTAAATGAATTTAAAAAAAAAAAAATAGTGAAAATAACCATCAGTAGAACATTGAGCCCTGCTCTTGGACCAGTGGGGCGTTCTGACCGTGACAGACTGCAAGTGATTCAGGAGACAGTTGAGGACGTAGCAGAAGCTGGAGTGACTAGGACAGGCTTCCTACGGAGGCCCAGATCTTAGAAGAATAGTCTTTGGTTCTTTGTTACCAAGGGCCTCTCCGTCCTTGGAGGAACTTGGGAGTGCCTGGCCGACCTCTGCTGGCTCTTCCGGCTGAGAGCTGTTCCCACAGGAGTTCGGGAAGGTGACTCTGGGAGTGGGTGGACCGTCTCCTGCTGCTGCGGTACTAGACCTTGGTTTTCGTTGAAGCTTCTTTATCCCTTATCAGTTCCCAACCTTCCTGAAGTCTGGTAGACCCCCGGATCCTTGGTCTGCTCACATGTGGAAGGGAGCAGTAACGCTTCTCTGGTCATGTTTGTGGGATGGCGTGTGTTTTATGTGGAGTGATACATCTAACAGCGATTTGGAAATGGCACGAGTGCCGTACAGGTGCTAGAACAGCGGAGGTAGTAACTCAGCCCGCCCCCAACTTTCTACCTTGGGCACTGGGGGCCCTTGTTGCCTGGCATCTCTGGGCCCTGGCTAACAGTGGCTCCTTTCCGTTTGCCACACGCGGGCTCCCCCGGGTGAGCAGGCCTCGCAGTCTGGCTCCAAGCTCTAGTTCCTGAAATCCCGCACAGGCAGATGTCTCGCTTCTCTGGGCGGATTGGGGATTCCTGGGTGAGTTTGATTCCAGGATTCCTTGGAATCCCAGAGCATAATGCATAGATGAGTTCCTGCCTTGATTTACCAACGCTCTCCCTCGCTGCCCCCTACCCCCATTTCTCTTTCGTAGGCCGGGAAGCCCACGAGGAGATCAACATTACCTTTACCCTGCCTACAGCTTGGAGTTCGGACGACTGTGCCCTTCACGGTCACTGCGAGCAGGTGGTGTTCACCACGTGCATGACCCTCACAGCCAACCCTGGGGTGTTCCCCGTCACCGTGTAAGTGTTTTCCGGAACCCCGTGGCTGCGCGCCAGAAGCCCCGTTGACCAGGAGTGGGACTGGGGCGCTTGGGCAGGTTCTGGGGAAGCTTGCGGTAAACGACTAGACACGGCTGTCCCGGCAGGCTCATCTGAAGGGTTATTTGAGTTGAGTTTGGGATCCTAAGGTAGAACTCGGCATTGAGGATTGGAGAGTGAGTGATGCTTGAGCAGGGACTGAAAGCATCCGCTCTGCTTACCGTGCTGGGCCGCCTGTCCTGTCGGTGCAAGCGTGTCACACCGAGTTAGTAGGAGCTGATGTGTCACCAGCAGGACTTAGGAGGAAGCCTCCAGAAAGATGAAGCTTTAGTCATTGCGACCGGGAGCATAAACGAATCTTTCTGCGAAACAGTGTCTGTTGCTGAAACTTGTGCCTCATCTGTTTTGAGCAGCTGTCATGTCACCGTGGATAAGTTTTAAGGTTTGGGGGTTTTTTTGCCTCTTTATAATGGAGATAATGATCTGTAAGTACATGAAATGCGTAAGATGTAGCCTATTTAAGAGAATTCTAAGATGAATTCTGGTTTTTTATTTAATTATTTTTATTAACCTGCAATGTAGAGGAATTCTTTTTAAAGAAGAAGAATTACTCAGGGGGCGCCTGGGTGGTTCAGTCAGTTGACATCTGACGTGATTTCGGCTCAGGTCATGATCTCGGGGTCGTGAGGTGGAGCCTCACGTCGGGCTCTGCGCTGGGCATCGAGTCTGCTTGAGCGTCTCCCTCTGCCTGTCCCCTACGCACGTGCACGCACTCTCTCGCTCGCTCGCTCGCGCTCTCAAAAAATAATTACTCTGGGATCTACCTGTTTTAGATAGTTGGAGGTTTGTAGGACAAGATCAGGTGAGTGTTACTTGCTGTCGGAGAAGTTTGTGTATAAAACTTTCAGTTGTGACTGAGAATTTAGTTAATTTACAAAAATGGGCCTAAAAGGGCCAGGCCTCTCTTTGGCTACATCACAGGGAAGAGAACCATGGTTGGTTGACTTGTGAAGCCAGAAATCTTAACAAGCAGACTTAACAAACAGACTTGCCTGTTTCTTAGTCCGTTAGGTGTTCGTTAAATTAAAAAAAAAAAAAACCTGTAAGCTAAAAAGAACGTAAGGGTCTTCATCTTAAAGAAATGTATGTTGCTTCTTTCTCTTCTCCACACGGGACGCCATGCTCAGTGTGGTGCCTGGGCCGTGGGGGAGGCCCGGGTGAGGGCATCAGGCCGCTGAGCCTTGTCTTGCGCTCTCTTCCCCGCAGACAGCCACCACACTGTGTTCCCGACACGTACAGCAACGCCACACTCTGGTACAAGATCTTCACGACCGCGAGAGACGCCAACACAAAATATGCTCAGGATTACAACCCTTTCTGGTGTTACAAGGGGGCCATTGGAAAAGTCTATCACGCTTTGAATCCCAAGCTTACAGTTATTGTTCCAGACGTAAGTGAGAGAAGTTGTGTGTCTGTGTGTCTGCCTGCATCTGGGGACAGTCACCTAGGCCCTCTACCTCCTTGAGTGCGCTTAGCCCTTCCCCTTCTGGATTTCCAGCTGGGCCAGGAGACTAGGGGTGGTAGCGGGGGCCCGGGTGGAGCTGCCACCCTGTTGGTTAAGGACGCTCTGCGTCTGTTTTTCATTTTCTGCTTTGGTCACCAGCGGTTACGTTTGTCACACGGCCGTCGTGTTCCAGGGACACGTGTACCGTCTGCTCACTCCCGCGGTCACTCCGGGAGTATTGGGTTGGTGTGAACATGAATAGTAAATCGTGTGAAATTCAGAAAGGTGGAAGTAAATTGGAGGAGAAGAGTCTTTGGCGAGATACCGAGGGCTGGTAGGGTTTTACCTAACAAGGCTGTAACCCGCCTGCTGGGGTTGGTTCGGCCTCGTGCCCAGCCTTGAACCCGCTTTTAACGGACTGCACGGATTTTTCTAAGTGTCCGCACTTTTCTTCCTGTCGGTATATGGTAGCTAGACTTCTTCTGGCCTGATTCTTTTCTCTTTCTTCTGTCGAGCTGTAGCAGTTGGTGGGCTGGGGCTGCGGGACTGAGCAACAGAGCCAGACTGGGCACCGGGCAGGGGCCGGGGGCTGGAAGACACGTCGGTGCCTCGCCGAGGCTTTCGGACTGTGTGCGTTTGGGCTGTAGGGCCTTGCACAGCAGTGCGTGAGGGAGACGGGTCTGCCCAACCCATGAGCGTTTGTGGGCTGGAGCCCAAGGGCCCAAGGCTGATGTTTCGAGGCCTGGAGGTGCGTGCGTGTGTGCGCGCTTGTGTGAAGGAAAAGGGGTGGGAGCAGGGCCGGCGTGCGGCACCTGGCAGGCCTGGCGACGGTGACCGCGTGCGGGAGGTCAGAGGAGACTGAATCAAGGACTTGGAAAGTGAGAAAAGACCGAAGGAAGCCGCCCGTGGGGAGAGGCCTTCTTGGCGGGAGCGTAGGGAGGATTGGGGAAGACAGGCTTGGGCTGTCAGAGGAAGGGGCGGAGGAGAAGGGGAAGGGTTAGAGCCCCTGGGTCTCTGGGGCTTCCTGGGGACGGGGGTCCTGGGGCAGGGTCCTGGGCAGTGTGGGAGTGCAGAAGCCAGGGCAGGGGCTGCCTTAGGAAGAAGTGGGTGGCCCCAGGAACAGCGTCTTTACTTAAACCCGGTTTTAATAGTTTAGAAGAGGAACAGAACCCTCTCTCCTTCCAGTTAAGAATTCAAGTTGAGGGGAGTCTGGAGGTTATGAACCCATTTCCAGAATCCTAGCAGAGACGTCTTCCAGCAACTCAGTGCGATGTTTCTGGCTTGTTCTCTTTATTCAGGACGACCGTTCATTAATAAATTTGCATCTCATGCACACCAGCTACTTCCTCTTCGTGATGGTGATAACCATGTTTTGCTACGCGGTCATCAAAGGCAGACCCAGCAAGTTGCGTCAGAGCAATCCCGACTTCTGTCCCGAGAAGGTGAGCGGTGGACGGGTGTGGCCCAGCACTGTTGCTGGGGTCTCTGCAGACTGAACGTCCCGCGTGGTCCTGATTCCCTCTGTGGCTGGCGGCTCGTCTCCTGCAGAGAGCTTAGGTCCTGTGTGTATCTGTAGTGGTCTGCCCCCAGCCGCACACCCACTGCATGGCTGGGAACTGGGAACTGTTCTCAGAGCCCCGGGCGGGCGGGGGGTGGGGGGGCGGGCAGCAGACCCTGGCAGGGCTGCTTCCTGTCTGCTTCTGTCAGCTGGAGGAGCCGCCTCGCAGAATCCTGACCGCGGTCACAAAACTGCGACCTCTGTCTCGGCAGGGGGTTCTGCTGGATCGGCCGCTCGCAGCGGAGACTTTCGGGTCGCTGTTCATGCCCTGCTGAGTGAGATCTTTTTTCCCTAGGGAGTTAGTCATTCCTCTGCCCGCTAGATGCCTGCCATGTAGCTCCCGGTGTTTGGTTGATAAAGGGTCTGGATCACCGGTGAGGGCGCCGGTGGGACTGAGTTCTGCGGGCTCTGCTGTGTGGCGGGCTCATCGTGTTCTCTTTCAGGTGGCTTTGGCCGATGCCTAACCCCACAACTGCCCGTTCTCTGAGAGAGACTGAGAGAACCATAATCATTGCCTGCTGAACCCAGCCTGGGCCTGGACACTCTGTGAATATATTATCTCGCAATGTTGGGTTATTCCAGCCAAAGACATTTCAAGTGCCTGTAACTGATTTGTATATATTTATAAAATCTATTCAGAAATTGGTCCGATGATGCACGTGCTTCGCACTGGGTGCAGCCGAAAGCCTTCAGCCCCACCGCGGACTTGGTGGGATGCGCCTGCGCCGCCGGGGAGGACGGGCGGCTGGCTGCGGCGGAGCGGACCGGGCCGTCTTCCCCGCGGTCGCGGCCGTTTCATGGCTGGCGGGGTTGAGGTTTGCTTCGGTCCTGTCTCAGCCCGTATGTACAGAATGTTCGAAACCGTCTGCACCTTCGATGTGATACTGCATTTCCAAAGCCACCAATCCATTTTGTGGATTTTACGTGTCTGTGGCTTAATAATCATGGTGACAACAATAATCCCTTTTTCTCCGTTTTGCTTGCAAGGAAACATGCCTGTCTTTCTTATTTCTTGTTTTGTTTTTTTTTTTTCCTTTGAAAAGAAAAGTAAAATAGTCACATTTTAATACTACTCTAGTTAGGACAGACTTGTGCTTTCATCTTGAGTGAAAAGTTAACTATTGAAAAATCACCTACTTGGTAAAGATCTAAGTTTCATTTTCCATACAGACGGTGAGGAACCTGGTCTTGTGTGGGGCGAGTTGGCACAGAATCTCCCACTGTCTTCTCCTCTCTTGGCCCTTTCCTCCATTATCAGAGTTAAAGCAGCGTCCTCACTCAGAAGAGCTTAAAAATGAAGTGAATGGCTCTAGAGTAGAAATCAGCTGTTCTGTTTGCTGGAATGCTGACGGCAGTTTGGAAAGAGAAAGCTGGTTCAGCCCAATAGTTGTGCAGGAGTTTCTTGTCTTCCTTGAAGAGGGAGTGGGTTTTCTTCCTTCTGTTTTTGCATCTCTGTCTCCGCAGTGAACGTGTCTTCGGAAGGAAGTGGCAGCTGGTAGATCCGGGCACGTCATGGTGCCTGTGGAACTGGAAGGAAGGCCGCTCTGATCCGCCGTGTCTGAGGAAGACAAAAAGCATTTTTCTTTCCTGTGGCACTTTGATGATCAGACCCTTTATCTCTTTTTTCTTCTAATCCATCTTGTAAAAAAAAAAAAAAAAATTTGCGTGGTCTTTCCTAGTCCTTTCTTGTTACTTGTATTCTTACTGTTTTCCGTAATAGCTCTTTGCATTCAAAACACATCGTCGTGACTGACCTCTGTGCTCCCCCAAGCAGTGGTGTGGAGCGAAGGGCAGTTACAACCTTGGACGTGACTGTCAGCACTTCTTTCCCTCAACGTCAGGTCTGTAGTCTGCTCCGAACTGCAGATCAGTGCTACGTCTAAAATGCCTGGCCTCAGACACGTGGTCCCAGGCATTCTCGAGTGGAAGACAGTTGTGGGCTCTAAACAAAGATTGTTAAAGTAGTCACTGTCGTGACTGAATATGCCAATATCCCCCCCATTTTTTTTCCTTTCGGTGCATCTCAAGCACAGTGATCATACTTGCCTGTCTAGGGTTTTGAGTTGCTCACGTGACGCGTGGCTGACCCGCTCATTTGGCTTCCTCTGCAGAGACTGTGAGGCTCTTACGAGACGAGACGGAGAGAGAGCGTTTGGCTTGGCCTTTAGAAACGTCAGTACCAAGAGCAACAGATTTTAGATTAAGCTGCTGCTGAGTTCATGAAATCCCAGTGAGGCGGAGTGAGGCGGGTCCGTCGCGGGAGGCGGGTCCGTCGCGCCCTGAAAGGAGGGAGGTGACGAGAGTCCGTTTCCCGGCGCGCGGGCTCGATCCGGCCCTTGCGAATAGCACAGCACGGTCCCTTGTTCAGTGACAGGGAGTGGCTGGAATCTGTAGCCAGGGGCGGAGGGAAGGAAGTGCCAAAAATGCCTCGACAGTAGGACTTGTCAGGAGGGGAGGACACACACGTTAAAATCCAGCGTTCACTCTGGCAGGTAATTTCTCAAAGATCTTACGGAAACCCAGGGTCTGTCAGGTGTCTGAAGGGGGGCGGGCACGCGGAGAGGCCGTGGGCCTGGTGCAGAAGTCTAGGCACCGAAGAGGCTCCCGTGGGCTCTGGGACGTCCGGAGTCCTGTCACATCCGGGCGCTTGCAGATGAGGCCTGGTCCTCCGCCGCCTCTTGCCGGGGGACCTCGGGCTCAGAAGAGCGTCCCAGCAGGGCCCAGGTGCCATTGCGAGTGACCCCGCGTGGGAGCCCTGGGCGTTCTCAGGCGTCTTGGACGGGAGGCCCAGTCAGGGCCAGCAGCTCTCCGTGGTCGTTTCAGATCATATTGATCTCTTTCCTTTCTCCTTTTGTCTTTTCACCGTATGACTTGAATCAGTTTTGATTCTATTTGTAAGTTTTTCTCGTCACTAGGAGCCTGCGTTTGGGTTGCATTTTCTCTGACGGTCTGTGGGGATTCCGCATCCCAGTTTCCAGCTCTCTTGCAGGCACCGTGGGGCTGCGAGGGCCTGCAGACCCGTCTCGCTTACCTTCTGCACGGTGGTCAGTAGCTGATCTGTTCCGGCGTTCACTCCCAGGTTAATTTTCTGTGTTTGGAGTATGTGCATATGTGCTTTACAGAATAAAACCTCTGAATTTATTTGCCGTGTCTCCTGTTTCCTGCCATCTGCTGGGTGTTTTCTAAGGCGAGAGCATCTGTGCTAAGTCATTGAGGGTGTCTTGCAAGCTGTTCCCTCCGAGGGTCACCCGTCCTCGGGATGTGGGGTGGCCGCGGTTCCCACTGAGCTGGCCTCGGCAGGCACCCGGCTCATCTCCCTGAGTGTGGGACCTCCTTCCGTGCACCGGCCCAACAGGTCCTCACAGACGTGGCCCAAATCCTGCCCAGAAGTAGGTAAAGGAAGGAACAGAGCTCGAGGGAGCGATGGAACAGAGCTCGAGGGAGCGATGGCACAGGTGTGGGCGTTGGAAGACCCCGCTCAGTTACATAAGCCCTTCGTGTGCTCTCGGCCTGAGTTAGGAGAAGCAGACTTCCGGCCGCGCTGCCTCCTGCCGCGGAGCCCCCCGTGTGCCAGGCTGCCTCCGCCGGCCGCTGCGTCCCCTGCAGCAACGCGTGGAGGAGATCGCCGTCACCAAGTGACTTCCCTCCTGCAGTGGGCAGGGGCTCTGAGGGTCTCTCCTCCCTCCCCAGCAGGTGCAGGGTGGTAGGGGTCAGTTTCTAGACACTGTGGGTCAGGACACCTCCCCAGGCCCGTCTGTTTCCACCTCCCTCCCCTCTCCGGCCTTCTCTGTCCCAGGTCGGGCGCTGCTGCGCTCTGCTCCCTCCTGGTCCCCAGCGGTCCGTGTGCTCTGCTGGTTCAGCGCAGCTCAGACAAGCGAGAGCCCCTGGACGAGGTGAGCTCACGTCTTCTGTCCGCTGTGTGTGAAATCTGACACGCCAGGGCCCAGATAATGCTTTGAAACCACTTCATGTCCCGGGGGGTGGGCAGAGCCTGAAGGTTCTGATCGCAGACGAGCCCCGAGCACGGAGAAAGCGGAAACTCGCAGGATGAATGCACAGACCTGGGGGTGGCGTGGAGTCCGGTCGGGCCCGTTGTGATCTTGCTCACAGAAGCTCCCCTCTAAGAGCCTCTTCCCTCCTGAGGACTCCAGACTCCTTCCCTCGGCTGCTTGTCGGTGATGCGTGAACCGGAGTGGGTCAGCCGTTGCAGGACCAGATGGCAGGTGTGGTGCCCTGTCCGAAGGGAATGGGGGTGGGCTCTGCTTCTGGTTTTATGCAGACTTTTCCCTCCCAACTCCTGCTTACTCAGTAACACATACTTCTGCAGTTTCTCGGAAGTGCCACCCCTGTTCCGGGAGCTAGAGGTACAGTAGCGCCTAGACAAAATACTTGTCCTTTTGGCATGTCCTTCTAGTTGGTGAGAACGTCCGTGAACCGGTGTTTGTGATCTCATGGGCTATAGAGGCTTGTCGGGGTCGAGGCTGATGGCCCGAGACCCCGGGTGGTCACACGCGGATGGCACCTTGGGAGAAGCCCTAGAGCTCAGAGGCTGTGCTTCAGGGGCCCTGGCTCCTTGCTGGGTGGAGAAGGGGAAGCCTGTGGGGACCTCTGTCCCCTCCCAAGGACAGGATTCCTCCAAGTTGCTGCTATTGAGGCCCTGCAAGGACAGGTCCTGGAAGAGAGTTCTCAGACCAGACGTCCCGCGTGGCCAGAATGAGCCTCGGCTCCAGCCCCCACGTGCGGGGCTCTGGCTGGGCCTAGCGGCCTCACCTCTCCACGGCCCCGCTTCCTAAGGGTAACGGCACCCGCGGCATGCGTCGAGGACGTGGCAGACTGACACCAAGCACCTCGAACAGTGTGTGCTGTGCTGTACGTGCTGCTTAGAAGGAAGAGCTGAGGGCCAGTGTGCAGGAGTGAGTCCGGCGGGTCACCGCGGGTCGCCTGGGGGTAGATGAGCAGGAAGGACACAAGGCGACTCTTCCTGGGCCGCAGTGCTTCTCAGCGAGGATGGGAACCGATGCCCGAAAGGAAGCTGAACGTCATGGCACACAGCGGTATTTTTTTTTTTTTTTAAGATTTTATTTATTTATTTGACAGAGACCCCAAGTAGGCAGAGAGGCAGGCAGAGACAGGAGGAAGAAGCAGGACCCTGCTGTGCAGAGAGCCCGATGCGGGGCTTGATCCCAGGACCCTGGGATCATGACCTGAGCCGAAGGCAGAGGCTTTAAACCCACTGAGCCACCCAGGAGCCCCCACAGCGGTATTTTTAAAGTCGAGTTTCTTCCATTTAATTTTGAAACCGAGTTCGAGCGCTAAACCGATTACATGGCAGCTAATGGAGGGCAGCCTGCGGTTTCAAAACCACCGATCTGGATAATTTGTGAGTGGCTTACGGTGGAGAGGTTTCAGGGTCTGGACGCCATGAGTCTAGTCAGGGATTCGTTTTGCCGTTTTGAGAAAGCTGCGGCCTGTCTGGGTCTCGGAGCTTGGGAGCCGGAGGTCTTGAAATCACACTGACCACGCCTTCGTTCTGAAGATGAAGTAGCTGTTAATCTAAAAAGATAATCCAAAAAAATACAACGGCAGGGGAGCCTGGGTGGCTCAGTCAGTTAAGCGTCTGCCTGCAGCTCAGGTCATGATCCCAGGGTCCTGGGATCGCGTCCTGTGTCGGGCTCCCTGCTTGGCGGGAAGCCTGCTCGCTCTCTGTCCACCCTCTCCCCTTGCCCGTACTCTCTCAAATAAATGAAATATTTTTCTTTTTTTTTAAGATTTTGTTTATTTTCTTGACAGAGCGAGAGCAGGAACATAAGCAGGGGCAGTAGGAGAAGGAGAAGCAGGCTCCCCGCCGAGCAGGGAGCCCAACATGGGGCTGGATCCCAGGACCCTGGGATCATGACCTGAGCCAAAGGCAGATGCTTAATGACTGAGCCACCCAGGCGCCCCAATAAATAAACTCCTTAAAACAAAACAAAACACAGAGGCACACAGAAGGGGCCAGGGAAGACACTTCCAATGAAAACGTTTTGTTCCCTGAGGTTCTGGGTCAAACACCATTCCCTGTCCCTTCATCTGCAGGCTGGCTCCCGAGTCACCTCCTGAATCTGGAAGACTTCCTCCCAAAGACAGCTGAGTCCCTGTCCTTCAGCCAAGCCCCGCTGTCTACCCCGCACCACACCCACGACCACGTGACTGGTTCACGTGCCGCATCCGTGTACAGGCCGGGTCATCCACCACCTTGGCACGGGTTCCCCGCGCGGGCACACATGATGAACACTGCTACCTAGAATGGGACCCCTTGCTTTCCCTCCAGTCCGGGGCACCTGTTCTAGGCTTGGCCTGGCTGCTTTCCTGGCCCGGCACTGCCCAGGGGCCCCTTGTGCTGGGGCAGCTGCAGGCCACCCGTGGGCAGGCAATCAAGGTCACACTTAGGGAGCAGGGACCCCATGGCTTTCACTGGCACCTTGAGCTCAACCTGATCAGTCCTAAGCTTTTCTTTTTATAAATTTTACTATCCCGCAAAGAGAGATCATATCGTTTGCCAACAGGTAACTTAAAAATAGAGGACTACCAAAATATAAAAGTCAAGTGAAGGGAAGCAACATGTCACGAACTCGGGTGCGTGTTAAGTAAGGGTCTGGGCACAATGACCCTGGGAGTGAGGACAGTGGGTTTAGATCCTGGCCTGCTAGAGGATGGCTGTGCAGGACAGTGACAGGCGGATTTCGGATGGGCCGCCCTGATCCTGCGGCGGGGCTAGACATGGGATTTCTGTTCGATTTCCCTCAGGTTAGTTGTGTTCCCAGAAAGTACAGTGTGTGTCTTAAAAGGACTTGTGCGAAATAGAGTTGGGTGCCAGGCTCCCAGGATTATGAGCGTGTTTCATCCCCACACGAAGGACGGAGCAAATGCTGGAAGGCTTCGGGAATGAGACAGGTCTTTGCACTGCCCTGCGGTTGGCCCCCGCTCCCGAGGACAGGCCCCTGTTACCGCGATAACCAAAACACCCCCTAAAGAAAAGGTCCCCTGCGGTGGTGTCCCCTGTGGTTGACAGCAGGGCCCTGGCATACAGAGTCCGTGCACTGGGTCCCAGACTGAACTCTGCAGTGTCTCGGCTTTTGGCTTCCAGGCAACGCGGTCGTTCCCGGCCCCTATGGTCCAGGGCCACCAGTCTGGGACGTGTGCCTCTCCCCGGTTTGCCTGACTATGGCCCACACTCCGACGGGGCTGCCGTGGACCGGAGAGAGGTCCTGGCTTGTCCCTAGTCCTCCAGGAGGAAGAGCTTGGTCCAGGAGGGCATGCCCGTGATTTGCTTCCTGCCTCGAAGATGTCCGTCCGGCTACTCGCGAAAAGCCAAGATTCCACCAGGCAGGGTATTGGGAGGGGGCAGCAGTGGTGCGCTTCCTGTCCCCAGCCCAATTCCCGTGTGCACCCCCACCCCACCCACATCCCCCCAGTGCACAGACCAGGAGAGCAAGGAAAGGGAGTAACTCGTTTTAACCCACTTCCATGCATGTGCCTCTCTGCCGTACCCAGATGGAAAATCGAGCCCGTAGCTCTGAGGTGTGAGAAATGTGCCCATAGGGGCGTCTGGGTGGCTCAGTTGGTCAAGCAGTTGCCTTGGGCTTTGGTCATGATCTTGAGGTTCTGGGATCGAGCCCCGAGTCGGGCTCCCTGCCCAGCAAGGAGTCTGCTTGTCTCCCTCTCCCTCTGCTCCTCCCCGCCGCTCGTGCGCTCTTGCTCTGTCAAATAAAATCTTTAAAAACAACGAAAAAGAAATTTGCCCATGAAGTTGCTGGTGCCACAGAAACATGCTATATATTGGACTGGAGGGGAAGGGGTTGGAGGATTTGTTGGGTAGAAGTAGTATAAGCTGGAAACGTCACAAATACACGGTGGAAAGTCAAGAATTTGGCTAGAACCGCACGATACCCGGCGAACGGGGGATTTGCAACTCGGTGATAATGACGCTAGCGGTTTTGGCGAGGGTTGGACTCGGAAAAAATGAGATGTCAAGAATCTAGGCCAGGCAGGCGAAGTGAAGCCAATCTTTGAGGTGGTCTGCCCAGAATGTGAAGGTATTGGCAGCCAGCGGAGGAAGCGAGATGCTTTGGGGGGAGGGGGTGGTTTCTGGATGGGACCCTCCGGAGTACACCTTCGTGTATCTTAAGCCCCAGCACCGGAAGCCTGCAACACGCTTATTTATCTTATCAGAGCAAATGACCGTGTGCATCCCTCTGGTCGCCAGCTCTAGTGCCCAGGGGGTGGACAGAGAGCCTGTGAGGAGGCGGGAGAACATGGTGGGTGGGAGGTTGGGTTTAGGATTTGTTGCTCAGTAGTGGTAGCCTGAGGTGGCAGGGCCCCCCCGGGGCGGGTGGCAGACCAGTGGGCTCTGTAGGAATTTACCAGGGAGATCCCAGGAAATAGAGAACCAGAGAGGGCGACCAAGCTTCCCACACATCCCTGCTTGAATGGGGGCTTGTGGGTTTACACAGGGGAGATCCAGGAAGCCTCAAGCTCTGTGGTGGAGAGAAAACGCTGGGAAAGACTTGAAAACAGACATTTTGAACAGCCTCTCCCACTTGCCCCCAGGCCCGTCAGCAAAGGGTGAAAACCTCTTTGGCTCAGGTGTATGAGCAGAATCTCCAACCAATCATGACCTGACCCCTCTACTAGACGGGCTCAGGGACAATTCAGATTTTATTTCACAAAAAATGAAAATATAAATTAAAAAGCAAGTGGAGACATTATGAGTGTGTGCCATGGGAAGGCGATTCCAGAGTCTAGGCAGCTTGCTAAAAATAGAACAGTAACAACAAACTTCGGGGAAAAAAAATCAGAATTCACAGCTGCTATAATATGTCGTGTGAAATGTCTGGTGTTCGGGGCGCCTGGGGGGCTGTGTCGGTTAAGCATCCACCTTTGGCTCAGGTCATGATCCCAGGGTCCTGGGATCGAGCCCCGCATCAATCCTAACCCTAACCCTGAGAAGCTGTGGGCCTGGGGCTGGTAGGGAGCAGGCTTATACCTCAAGGACAGACACCACGATCTTCCATTCGGTGTCTCTGCCCCTCATTCTTGCTCACTGTTTCCTCTGATCGGGTTTGCTGGCCTCATTATGGCCTTGCCCAGCTCTGCTCTTCTAGGGAACACTCACGTCCCCTACAGCAGACGCTGCATTATATGCTAACTTGCTCTGGGCAGATTTTGCTGCTTAACCAACCATCCCAGACTCAAGAGGTAACAACCCTTTTATTATGCTCGTGAATTCCGTGGGTCGGGAATTTGGACAAGGCACAGCACGGATGAGTGTCTCTGCTCCATGAGGCCTAGGGTCTCCGTTGGGGTGACGCCAATGATGGGGGCTAGAATCGCACGTCTGGTTCCTGCATGCTGGGAAGAAGATGGGCCTGGGGACTGTGAGTGGAATGTCCCCATGGGGGCTTTCCACCTGGTCTGTGTGTCCCATAGAGCCGTGAACCACCATTCTCTACTGGCTGAGGCAGTCACAGGCCTGCCCAGGTTCAAGGGGAAGGGCATGGACTCTGCGTCTCCCTGGGAGGAGTGCCGAGGGACGTGGGTCCTGCTCTGAGACCAGCACACTTGTCTGGTTCCTGTGTCCTTTCGTGAAGACAGGGACTTCCTGAGTTTCGTGTTCCGCTGCCTCCCCCGAAGGCACCCGAGAAGTTGCCGCTGGATGCTGTGTGGGGATCGTGCGAGGGGAGCGTCTTTATCTCCCATTTTAGAAGTTTTTATTCAGAAAAATTCTCAAAGGCAAGAGCATCTTCTCAAATGTCTGGGGTGACCCAATGGCCGACCCGCCTCACCTCCTCTGGATCGGCAGGTGTTCCCACAGTCCCCGGGCCTGCTGTGTGCCCAAACTGTCCGGGCCCCTCAGACCCGTGGGGACCGGCAGAGCGCGTCCCTGCGACCCAGCGTGGCCAGCCTGTGAGGGCCCCCGGGGCTCGCGGGGCCTCCGGCTCGTCCCCACACGGTCCGTGCCAATCCCCGCAGCACAAGGTCCTGGGACCCCGCACACTGGAGGAGCTCAGGGACCATCTGAGCAGAGCATGTTCCCCAGCAGGACACGTCACCTCAACACCCACAGAGTCTGGTCCCCGGGCCAGGAGCCCGAGCCTCTCCACAGGTTGTGGCCCAAGCTCCAAGCAGAGCCAGAGTCTGTCACGTCCGGGCCGTGTGAGCCTTCCCAGACGAACCACATCAGTCCAGTCCTGCGGTCCCGCTGGGGTGGTGAAGCCAGGTCGCCTGCCATTCTGCAGCAGCGACCAGGGACCCCGTGACGGTCCCCCCGCCGGACACTGTCTCTCCCAGCCCTTGCCAAGCACCTGTCCACTCTGTCCCCGTGGTTTCAGGTGTCACAAACCGCCTCGGAGCAGGCCCGTGCAGGGCTGGTGTTTGGTGACTGAGCCTGCGATTTCACAGTAAATGTCAGAATTTCCTGCCGTCCCAAACTGCATGGCACACGCATGCTGCGTGGTCCCGCTCAGTCACTCGGACACTCGGGGTTGCTTCCACGAATGTCCCGGTCCCAGAGTGTCAGTGCATGGCAGCGTTCACGGGCTCACGGGTGTCTGGGGCTTAAAAGACAGACCGTGTGCAGGGACTTTACACACGCGTCCGCACGCAGGCGGGGGTCAGAGCGGCCCCTTCCCTGCCGTCTCCTTGTCGTCTTCTTCCTCCTTCTTATGTTTTATTTTTTATTATTTATCTAACAGACAGAAATCACAAGTAGGCAGAGAAGCAGGCAGAGATGGGGAGGCAGGTCCCCTGCTGAGCAGAGAGCCCGATGCGGGGATCCATCCCAGGACCCTGAGATCATGACCCAAGCGGAAGGCCAGACGCTTAACCCACTGAGCCACCCAGGCGCCCCTCAAAGAATTCTTGATTTCCTTGTTCTTCTCTATTGTTTTCTATTCTGTTTCACTTGTGTCCACTTTCATGTTCATTATTTTCTTTTTTCTATTTATTATTATTATTATGTTAAGAGAGAGAGCGTGTGCATGTTTGAGTGGGGTTTGGGGGTAGGGACAGAGGGAGAGGGAGAGAGAGAATCCCAAGCAGGCTCCATGCCCAGTGTGAGCCTGACCTGGGCTCGATCTCGCAATCCCAAAATCTTGACCTGAGCGAGATCGAGAGTCAGCGGCTCCACTGACCGCGCCCCCTGGGTGCCCCCTTTCCATCTATTTGCTTTGGGCTTTGCTTGCTCTTCTTGTTCTGGTTTCTTCAGGGGGAAGTTTACATTATTGATTTGAGATCTCAGTTCTTCCTAAGGCAGGTTTTATGGCTATAAATTTCCCTCTGAACATTTCTACTGTGCGTTTGTTATGTTGTATTTTCATGTTCATTCTCTTTAATGACTCTTTAATTCCCCTTCTAATATTTTCTTCTTTTTAAAAAATTTTATTTATCTGTTTGAGAGAGAGCAAGCTTGAGAGTGAGAGAGAACAAGCAGGGGGAACAGCAGAGGAGCGGAGAGGCAGGCTCCCTGCAAAGCGGGATGCCCGATGTGGGGCTCGATCCCAGGACCCTGGGACTATGACCTGAGCTGAAGACAGATGCTTAATGACTGAGCCACTCAGGCACCTGCAGAAGTATTGTTTCATCTAGCTTTTCTAGTTATTTTCATTTGTAAGATTTGTCTGATCTTTCTAATCTACCCTTCTGTTAATTTTAAAAGAGAACTTTAAGATGTCTGCTTAAAAACAAACTCTGTGGCACAGGGAACTGATTTAGCCTGTGCATGTGTTTTCCTGAGTGGACCTATTTGGAATGCAGTGGATTCTCACAACTTCCTTCTCTGATCTGTCTGTGCAATGCATCCCTTTCAAGCCAAGAGAAAGTTTGGAGCATCTAGCAATGGAAAACCAGGCAATGGCCTTGTTTTCACACCACGTGTTGGACCAACAGCATGTTGGGTCCAGCATGAGGGCCACACCCTCCTAGACATGTCCTGGATTTTCATCACCAGGTTAAGCACGAATATAAACTCTGGAATTTGAGTGAGCAATATTACCACTTATCAATAGCTAACATAACATATTTATACCAGTTTCCTTTTTTTCCCTTTTCTTTCTACTTTGTTTGTTTTGTTTTGTTTAGTTCATCTTCCTCCCTTGGAATGGGCAGAAAAAAATTTTTTTTTTCACTGCTCTGTTACCAATACCTAAAACAGTGGCACATTGCAGGTGCTCAACCAATAGGTACAGAATGAATGGATAATGAAAATTGGTAGGTTGAATCCAACTAGATGAAAATCAGTAGAGATCAGTGTAAATACTTAAAGTTAGATTTAAAAAATTAATACCACAGGTACAGAATTCAGTAGTTCTGGATTAAAATAAAAGTGTGATAAAATTATCACAAATATGAGTTGCATCTGCATTGTTACCCTAAAATATCAGACATATTGGTTCCCTTAGAGAGAGGCAACGAAGGGTCTTTCAGCATTCTGTACCAGGCAGGGGCGAGACCGCATGAGGGACGCGGTGTTTAGTTGCAGCTCTGCGTTTTAAGGAAGATGCTGGCAGATGAAACATACCCACGAGGCACCCAGACTGGAAGGGATGTAGACAATGTGCCCTGTTGAGCAACGTGGAAAAAGTGGGGGTGTTTAGTTTAGAAACAACAACAAACAACTAAGAACACAAAAACATGACCCAAGAGCATAGTATCTATCTATGAAAACTTAATTTTTCACCTTAGTGAGTGAGATAAAAAGCCCATAGCGTGGTGTGTAAGACCCTACCTGATCTGGATTCAAGCCACCCTTTTGCCATTCCCTCACACTGGCTACTTTCAGTAGCTCCGACTTTTGTGTTATTTCTAAAGCACTTCAGTCTTCTTTCCACCTCCAGACCATTGGACCTGCTGTTTTTTGTTTTTTTTTTTTTTTTTTTTTTTTTGCTTGCCTTCCCACCCCACACCCATTTCTGTGGCATGGGGCTCCTTTGTTCTCATCATTAGGTCACAGCCTAGATGTGATGTTCTCAGAGAGGACTTTCCCACCAGCACCTGTCCACAGGCATGCAGACACACCCGAGGCTGTGTCCCTGCAGCATGCACTAGTCACCTGTCCCTTCTTGACTCTAGTCACAGCAGTAACTATGCACTTATGTGTGAGAATGTGTCTAATTTGCACCTTTTCCATTAGACTATTTGTTTCCTGAAGGCAGGGATGATGCCTTGCTCACTGTCATGTTCTGGAACCTGGTGGGTGCTTGGTAAACATTTATTGAATGAAGAGATAAATGTAACTGTTCTCACACCAGGCCTCACCTTCCCATCTATCTCTCCTGCTACTGCTCTAGCCAGCCCAAGATATCCTCTCTTGTTGGACAATCGCAGTGGCCTTCTGGTCTCCATCTCTAGTCTTCCTCCAGAGGATTAAATGATTCTTTAACCCTTAGCTGGAACAAAACATTAAGCCTTGTAACCCAGTTATCTGTTTGGTCTTCATCTTTAGCTCTGTGGGGAAGTTCTGGAGGGTTCTAAGAGGAAATGACACAAGATCACTCTGCTTGCCATGTGCAGACTGATGGCGGGGGAGCCAGCCCGGGGTGGAGTGTATATCAGGAATTGAGGTGCTGAATGATAATGTGTGGGTTCGCAGAGACAAGAGAGGTACCATAAAGAAGTGGGATCTGGGCATCTGGCTGGTGCAGGTGGGTAAGCATCTGACTTCAGCTCAGGTCATGATCTCAGGGTCATGGGATCAGGATTGCGCCCCGCCGTAGTCTCCCTGCTCAGAGAGGGGTCTGCTTCTCCCATTCATTCTGCCCATCCCCATGCTTATGCCCTCTCTCTCTCTCAAACAAATAAATACGATCTTATAAAAAAGGAAGAAGTGTGGTTGATAGGTGCTGCGATTGCCTGGAGGTGGGTGATGACCCTGCAGTGGACAAACTTGGGTCTCTGACTTGGACTGTTGGGTGGTTGATGAGGAACATGGGGGAGGAACAGGTAGGAGGGAGGGAAAAGGAAGTCTCAGGGGGACACAGGGGCGCATCTAAGTGGAGATGTCCAAGGGGCCACTGGAGCCCAGAAGAGCCATCCAACTCGATATGCAGCCATGAGAATTTCACATATTCATGACATTTGAAGCCACAGCAACACGGTTTCGTAACCAGGAAGATCAGGCAGACTGGTTCCTTCATGGGGAGACCTGAGACCCTGAAACCTGGAAAATTCTGTGTTTCATCAACCTTACAATTCCCTTCCCCAAGGGCGTGGTAGACACACGCTTTGACATGGGGCTGTTCTCCCCAGCCTAGTGAGGGGCTCTTGGAAGGGGTGTCGAGAATTCCCTGAATTACCACTGAATAGGAAAGTGTATCTGACGAGGAGGCGTGTCCTGCGTGATCCTTTCTTCAACACCGGGCTGCATCCAAAGCAGAAGCTCTTTTCTGAATTTAGTTTCAGCCCCCAATTTGACTGTCGGTATGATGTCCAGTATGTCACTTCCCTGCTTGTACGTCCTCAGTGACGGCCCATCTTGTCTAGGATCAAGGCTACAGTCCTTTGAGTGGCTCCTAACGTGTGTGCGGAGTCAGGCCCCTTCCCTGGACCCTTAAACCCCTGGACCCCTTCCTCAGGAAGGACCCCTTATCCTCAGCCTCCTTCCCTGGACCCCACTCCTCTGAACACATCTGGGGTTCCAGTCCCACAAGCCATTTGCTGTCCTTGCCACCGCCTTGCCTCTTATATCTGTCTTCTCGTGCATTTGCTGAGGGCTTTAGTTTTAACTGTGTGTTCCCGACTTTCTCCCTCTCCTTCCTGGGTTCTCATAACATTTCATGCTTCCAGCATTTTAATGTCAGATCACTTGACTCTAAAATCCCCCATTACACAGGGCGCCTGGGTGGCTCAGTTTGTTAAGGGTCTGCCTTTGACTTGGGTCAGGATCCCAGGGTCCTGGGATCGAGTCCTGCGTCAGGCTCTCTGCTGAGCAGGGAACCTGGTTCTCCTCCTGTTACTCCCTCCCCTGCTCAGGCTGGCTCGCTCTCTCTTTCCCAAAAACAAAAAAGCAAAATTAAAAAAAATAAAATAAAATCCTCCATTACAGACCATACGTTCTACTGAGGCCGGGACCACGTCTCAATTATTTCTGTATTTCCAGTGGCCCAGCACCCAGGCTGACAGCCTAGATGGGCTCTTGGAGGAGCAAATGAACGTGACCCACCCAGGTTCTGCGGGTGGCGGGTCACAGGTCTCGGTAATGCTTGCGGACTTAGCCCCTGAAGGACGTCACAGTGATGTCGTACCTTGCTGGAGCCTGTTTGTCCGGGAAACGAACGGTGTCTTTCCGTCTCTTACAGTGTCAGGATGTCACGTGCAGTAAATAAAGGCTGGAAACAGGCGACCTGTTTCAAAGTGGGATGTGCTTCCGGATTGGGGGCTTTATGCTATTTAATTTAGTAAAAGAGGAGAAATTCAGGCAAGTGGGGTCACCACATTTTTTTTTTTTTAAGATTTTATTTATTTATTTGACAGAGAGAGATCACAAGCAGGCAGAGAGAGGGAGGGGGAAGCAGGCTCCCCGCTGAGCAGAGAGCCCGATGCGGGGCTCGATCCCAGGCCCCTGAGATCAGGACCCGAGCCGAAGGCAGCGGCTTACCCCACGGAGCCCCCCAGGCGCCCCGGGGTCACCACATTTTACAAGGATACTCAGGTGGCTGTCTGTTTCCATCTGCACGCATCCGTCCCCCTCTGGCTGTTTTCTGAGCTGTTCCTTTTTGGAGCCATTTATTGGGTTTTCTTCCTGCCTCTGTCGTTATGAAACACGGAGACACCGGGCACGTCCAAGTGGAATCTAAAACACTGGAACGGCGGGGTAGAGCGAGCGACTGTGGAACACGGCGTCACGGGTCAAGCCCACGAGGGGGTGAGGCTGACTTCGAAGCTGAAGTAGGAGAGACTCGTCTATGCCTCCGTACTGGGCCCCGAGGTTTTCAGCATTTGGCGACCGGCGCTTCTATCACACGCTGGGGCCCTTCGGACGGAGCTCGGTTTTGGGTCCCAGGAGGGAACCGAGCGTCCGGGAAGGCCGTGGGCCGAAGCCTGGCGTTTCCTGGCCGCGTCTGCCGTCGGAGCAAGGGCGGGTCGCGGAGTCGGCTCCCCGACGTGCGTCCGGACGCGGCTGCGCCCTCCGCGCCCTCCGCGCCCGAGGAGACGGATGCGGCCGCGCCCGCCAGACCGCGGAGCAGAGGCGCCGGCGGGGCCTAAGGCCATTTAGAGGGTCGTGCTCGGAAGGAGAAGCGTGAACGAGGACAGAGAAGATGGTGTGCGCGCGCGTGTGTGTGCGAGTGCGCGCGCGCGTGTGTGCGAGTGCGTGTGTGTGCGAGTGCGCGCGCGCGTGTGTGCGAGTGCGCGCGCGGGTGCGGTCCTTCTGTGCGGTGCGCCGCTCACGGGCTCCGGGTCCCCAGGTCGGAGGCGCTTGGCTCCGGAGCTGCCCGGGCCGCGTGGCCGCGACGCCACCGCCTTCCCCCGCCCACTGCCCCGCGCAGGGGCGGGAACTGCGGGCTCCACGTGCCGGACGAGGCCGGGTCACGTGGTGCGCACGGAGGGTGCGCGCGCAGCGCCGCCGAGGCCGGTGGCGCGGAGGAGGAAGCCGGTCGCCGCTCGTGCGCGGCCTCCTCGGTGCGGCGACCGGACCGCCTGTGCTCGCGCGGCCCCGGGTTCCCGCCGCCCGCCGGCCGCGCGGGGCTGCCCGTGAGGACCGGCCCCGCCGTCAGAGAGGAGCCGACCGGGGGCGCCGGGGGCTCCGTCGGGGAAGCCCCGCCTCGGGCCCCGGCTCAGCGGGGGTCTGGCGACGCGCTCCGCCCGCCGCGCCCGCCTGTGCTCGTCTCTCCTGGACGTGAGGAAACGAGGTCCTTTCGAAACCAGGCCGCAGACCCAGGGGCGGCCCCGGGCCTGGCTGACGCGGTGGCGCTGCTCCCCGCGCGCTGTCCCCGGGACCCGCCGCGCCTCGGACGACCGTCCCCGCGGGTCCCGCCGGGCCGTGGGGGGCGAAGAGAGCCTGAGCCGCGGCTTCTCCAGAAACCCCAAAGGCTTTCGTTGCTAAAAACGCGCGTTTCAGGGAAGGTGACCCGTGGGAGCGGCTCCCTTCGGGAGGTTTCGTGCTCTCCGACGCTGTTCCGAGTCGGGGGCTGCGGCCCGCCGGCCAGTGCGGTCCACCCCGCCGGGCGCACGACGGGAGGCCCGGCGCCCGCGGCCTGCAGGGGGAGGGGGCGCCCCGCGCCGGTCGGAGCGGACGGGCGGGCCCGGGGCCTCCCGGCTCAGACGGATGCCGCGGCGCCTGCGCGCAGGGACGGGTCGGGGGACCCCGGCGGCCGCGGCAAGAGCACGTCCCTCTCTCTCTTGCCGGGGCTCAGTGGGGAAACACGCTCGGTAAGACGCGACGAGGAGTCCGTCCGGACGCTCTGCGGGGAGCGAAACCAGAGGTCCCTGCCGTACTTTCAGCTCTGCCTTCCCGTTTCGGTAGAATTGTATGTCGGCATCGGCCACGATTCACTGTTTCACACGAGGACACCAACCACACAGCTCCCGGCGGGGACGCGAGTGGAATCCACCCCGCCCCAGCCCAGCCCAGCCCAGTAAATCTGCTGAGTGCAGCAGCGCCCACCGTGTCCGCCCCGGGCAGCAGCC